>NC_141538.1:93837045-94162272 GCF_021556685.1 Rattus norvegicus
ACCACACTGGAACTCTCCAGGCATGCACTAGCAAGTGGACACATTGCCATGTGGTGCTGTTAGGGTATGGCATACACGCAAGCGGCCATGACCGAAATATTAGCTGACAATATTGGAACATGGCAGGCATTTGAAGAGTCAAGCCTATACTACCATATTGCAAGAATGCCTAGGTCACCATGGGATGGCACTGGGAGTGGTCAGCTGTGCAAACAGGTGTGTTCAGACTGGGACATGACACTACTGGCCCATGGTAGGCTTGCAAGCAGGCATGCTGGCACCACCATGTGGCTCTGCTGGCAAGTGGCATGGGTGAAAACAGGTGTGCCATGTGGTGGCTCTGGGACACAACAAACATGTGAAGAGGCTGCCCATGTCCTCTTGTGCCCATGTGGTAGCAATGAGTCATTCACAGCCATGAGAAGGCATTCCTTGGCTGCCACACGGCAGTGCAGGTACACGGCAGGTACAAAGGCAGGCATGCCGGAGCTGCCTTCATGGCAGTACTGGGTATAGTATATGTGCAAGAATGTGGGCCCAAAGTGCCCCATGATGGCCCTGGACCATGGCAGACATGCAAACGTGTTCCTACACTGCCTGGTCATGGTGCTGGAACACATCAGGTGTGTGAACAAGTGTCTCTAAGTTACCATGGGATAAGAATAGGACAGGGAAAAGCAAATGAGCAGCTTGGCTTGTGTTCCCACATAGCGACCTTGAGACATGGCAGGAATGTGCACTAGCATTATCAAGCCTTCACCTGGTGACTGGGGCATAGAACAGTTGTAAGCAGGTGGGCCCAGGCTACCACATGACAGTGCCATGCGCCCGTCCTACCACATAGAAGTCATGGGAGGCATGCTAATAAGTGTGCTGCCAAGATCTTGTGCGTTGCACAAGTGCAGACGGTCAAGCTCTTACAGATAGAATATGGCGCTGAGACATGGCCCTGTTGCAAACAGGCTTTCTCAGGCCACCACACATTAGTGCTAAGACAGGGCAAAGGTGAGGTCAGGTGAGCTCAGGTGGCCAGGTTGAACTGTGATACTGAAAGACCTCCGGAGAGGACCTTTCCCTCAGGAGGAGACCCAAGCACCCAATGACCGTGCCGAGTCCACTCGGATGCAATCAGCAAGAGGGTTTATTGGAAAACACAGGTACCTGCGGGCACACAGTCTCTTCGGAGGACTTGCGCGCCCAGCAGCTCCAGCATGGGGCTTTTATAGGGTTTGGGGAAGCAGAAGCAGGTGTACAGACGCAGATGCATAGTTACGGGGATTGGTGGATTCAAACGAGGCACATAGACATGTTCACATATGATTGGCTATTTCACATGATGAGGTAATAAGGTATAGCTACACACATTGGCGGGTTTGGGGCGTCCTGAATGTCGGGGGCCGGGGGTTTATCTCTTCCTGCCAGGTGGCCTGTGAGTCAGATCCTGTACTCCTGGTCTGTTCTGCATTCCTTTCCTTTTATGGTCTGTTAGTTTTACTGGTGACTCGGCCCTAGGTATCTGGGTGTGCCTGGGCTCGTTCAAGCCTGTTGCAGCTCTGAGTTAAGACTCATGGGGGGGGGGGGTCTCTCAATACATTAGGCCCACAAACAGGCAAGCCTGCGTACTAAATGGGCTCTGGGATAGAGCATGAATACAAAACAGTGTGCCCAGGCCACCATGTGGTGGCACTGAGACATGACAGGAAGGCAGATAGACATGCCCAAGCATGCACAGGCATGCCACTTGGGGGTGCTGTGACTCAGCAGGCATAAGGGAGCCCATGCCACCACTTGGTGGCACTCAAACATGGCTTATGTGGAAACAGGTGAACACATGCTGCCATGTGGTGGTGCTGGTATGTGGCAGGCAGATGTTCCTGTAGAGGCTTATGGTAGTGCTAAGAAACAGCGGGCGTGTGAATAGTGTGCACATGGCAGGTGTGCAATAGGTATGTCCAGACCACCACACTGTGATGTTAGAATGAAGCCGACATGCAAACAGACATGTGCACACCACTGTGTGGCAATGGTGGGAAACAGGTTGTATGAGAATAGGTGAAGCTGTCAAACACAACGCACTTGCAAGCAAGTGTGCACGGACCACAAGTTGAAAGCCCTGGGACACACTAGGTGTGCAAACAGGCATGCGCAGCTCCACCATGCAGTAGTCCTAGGAAATGCCAGGTGTGCAAATAGTCAAGTCCACGATGCCACCTGGTGGTACTGGGACAAGGAAGAGTTGCAAACAGATTTGCCTGCGCCTCCGTGTGATGGGACTGGTCCATGGCAGGTATACCAACAGGTGTGCCACTGCTGCTGAGTTGTGGCACTGGGACAAAGGAGGGCTACAAAGAGACCTACCCTAGGGTGCTATGTACCAACATTTGGATATGGAAGAAAACAAAGAGGTGAGCCCAGGATGCCACAAGGTAGCTGTGATGGTTTGAATCAAAATGGCCGTCCAGAGCCTCATATATTTGAATGCATAGTGACTTGGGACTAGAGTTAAAGATTAGAAAGATTAAGAGGTGTGGCTTTGTTAGTGTAGATGTGGCCTTATTGGAAGAAGTGCATCAGTAGGAGAGGGCTTTGATGTTTCAAAAGTTTATGCCAGGTCTAATGTTTATCTCTTGGCCTGAGGATCAGGATATAGCTCTTACCTTCTTCTCCAGCACCGTGCTGGCCTGTCTGCTACCATGATTCCTACCATAAAGATCATGGAGTAACCTCTGAAATGTTAAGCAACATCCAATTAAATACTTTCTTTTATAAGAGTTGTTTTGAGTTCTCTGCACCCAAATCCCGTGGGAGGGAGAGCTGAACCTTCAGAGAGGCAGACAAGCCTGGGAAACCAGAAGAGACTGCTCTCTGCACACACATCTCAGACGCCAGAGGAAAAAGCCAAAGACCATCTGGAACCCTGGTGCACTGAAGCTCCCGGAAGGGGCAGCACAGGTCTTCCTGGTTGCTGCCGCTGCAGAGAGCCCCTGGGCAGCACCCCACGAGCGAACTTGAGCCCCGGGACCACAGGTAAGACCAACTTTTCTGCTGCAAGAAAGCTGCCTGGTGAACTCAAGACACAGGCCCACAGGAACAGCTGAAGACCTGTAGAGAGGAAAAACCACACGCCCGAAAGCAGAACACTCTGTCCCCATAACTGACTGAAAGAGAGGAAAACAGGTCTACAGCACTCCTGACACACAGGCTTATAGGACAGTCTAGCCACTGTCAGAAATAGCAGAACAAAGTAACACTAGAGATAATCTGATGGCGAGAGGCAAGCGCAGGAACCCAAGCAACAGAAACCAAGACTACATGGCACCATCGGAGCCCAATTCTCCCATCAAAACAAACATGGAATATCCAAACACACCAGAAAAGCAAGATCTAGTTCCAAAATCATTTTTGATCATGATGCTGGAGGACTTCAAGAAAGACGTGAAGAACTCCCTTAGAGAACAAGTAGAAGCCTACAGACAGGAATCGCAAAAATGCCTGAAAGAATCGCAAAAATCCCTGAAAGAATTCCAGGAAAACATAAAAAAACAAGTAGAAGCCCATAGAGAGGAGACACAAAAATCCCTGAAAGAATTCCAGGAAAACATAAATAAACAAGTAGAAGCCCATAGAGAGGAGACACAAAAATCCCTGAAAGAATTCCAGGAAAACACAATCAAACAGTTGAAGGAATTAAAACTGGAAATAGAAGCAATCAAGAAAGAACACATGGAAACAACCCTGGATATAGAAAACCAAAAGAAGAGACAAGGAGCTGTAGATACAAGCTTCACCAACAGAATACAAGAGATGGAAGAGAGAATCTCAGGAGCAGAAGATTCCATAGAAATCATTGACTCAACTGTCAAAGATAATGTAAAGCGGAAAAAGCTACTGGTCCAAAACATACAGGAAATCCAGGACTCAATGAGAAGATCAAACCTAAGGATAATAGGTATAGAAGAGAGTGAAGACTCCCAGCTCAAAGGACCAGTAAATATCTTCAACAAAATCATAGAAGAAAACTTCCCTAACCTAAAAAAAGAGATACCCATAGGCATACAAGAAGCCTACAGAACTCCAAATAGATTGGACCAGAAAAGAAACACCTCCCATCACATAACAGTCAAAACACCAAACGCACAAAATAAAGAAAGAATATTAAAAGCAGTAAGGGAAAAAGGTCAAGTAACATATAAAGGCAGACCTATCAGAATCACACCAGACTTTTCGCCAGAAACTGTGAAGGCCAGAAGATCCTGGACTGATGTCATACAGACCCTAAGAGAACACAAATGCCAGCCCAGGTTACTGTATCCTGCAAAACTCTCAATTAACATAGATGGAGAAACCAAGATATTCCATGACAACACCAAATTTACACAATATCTTTCTGCAAATCCAGCACTACAAAGGATAATAAAGGGTAAAGCCCAACATAAGGAGGCAAGCTATACCCTAGAAGAAGCAAGAAACTAATCGTCTTGGCAACAAAACAAAGAGAATGAAAGCACACAAACATAACCTCACATCCAAATATGAATATAACGGGAAGCAATAATCACTATTCCTTAATATCTCTCAATATCAATGGCCTCAACTCCCCAATAAAAAGACATAGATTAACAAACTGGATACGCAACGAGGACCCTGCATTCTGCTGCCTACAGGAAACACACCTCAGAGACAAAGACAGACACTACCTCAGAGTGAAAGGCTGGAAAACAACTTTCCAAGCAAATGGTCAGAAGAAGCAAGCTGGAGTAGCCATTCTAATATCAAATAAAATCAATTTCCAACTAAAAGTCATCAAAAAAGATAAGGAAGGACACTTCATATTCATCAAAGGAAAAATCCACCAAGATGAACTCTCAATCCTAAATATCTATGCCCCAAATACAAGGGCACCTACATACGTAAAAGAAACCTTACTAAAGCTCAAAACACACATTGCACCTCACACAATAATAGTGGGAGATTTCAATACCCCACTCTCATCAATGGACAGATCATGGAAACAGAAATTAAACAGTGATGTCGACAGACTAAGAGAAGTCATGAGCCAAATGGACTTAACGGATATTTATAGAACATTCTATCCTAAAGCAAAAGGATACACCTTCTTCTCAGCTCCTCATGGTACTTTCTCCAAAATTGACCATGTAATTGGTCAAAAAACGGGCCTCAACAGGTACAGAAAGATAGAAATAATCCCATGCGTGCTATCGGACCACCACGGCCTAAAACTGGTCTTCAATAACAATAAGGGAAGAATGCCCACATATACGTGGAAATTGAACAATGCTCTACTCAATGATAACCTGGTCAAGGAAGAAATAAAGAAAGAAATTAAAAACTTTTTAGAATTTAATGAAAATGAAGATACAACATACCCAAACTTATGGGACACAATGAAAGCTGTGCTAAGAGGAAAACTCATAGCGCTGAGTGCCTGCAGAAAGAAACAGGAAAGAGCATATGTCAGCAGCTTGACAGCACACCTAAAAGCTCTAGAACAAAAAGAAGCAAATACACCCAGGAGGAGTAGAAGGCAGGAAATAATCAAACTCAGAGCTGAAATCAACCAAGTAGAAACAAAAAGGACCATAGAAAGAATCAACAGAACCAAAAGTTGGATCTTTGAGAAAATCAACAAGATAGATAAACCCTTAGCCAGACTAACGAGAGGACACAGAGAGTGCGTCCAAATTAACAAAATCAGAAATGAAAAGGGAGACATAACAACAGATTCAGAGAAATTCAAAAAATCATCAGATCTTACTATAAAAACCTATATTCAACAAAACTTGAAAATCTTCAGGAAATGGACAATTTCCTAGACAGATACCAGGTATCGAAGTTAAATCAGGAACAGATAAACCAGTTAAACAACCCCATAACTCCTAAGGAAATAGAAGCAGTCATTAAAGGTCTCCCAACCAAAAAGAGCCCAGGTCCAGACGGGTTTAGTGCAGAATTCTATCAAACCTTCATAGAAGACCTCATACCAATATTATCCAAACTATTCCACAAAATTGAAACAGATGGAGCACTACCGAATTCCTTCTACGAAGCCACAATTACTCTTATACCTAAACCACACAAAGACACAACAAAGAAAGAGAACTTCAGACCAATTTCCCTTATGAATATCGACGCAAAAATACTCAATAAAATTCTGACAAACCGAATCCAAGAGCACATCAAAACAATCATCCACCATGATCAAGTAGGCTTCATCCCAGGCATGCAGGGATGGTTTAATATACGGAAAACGATCAACATGATCCATTATATAAACAAACTGAAAGAACAGAACCACATGATCATTTCATTAGATGCTGAGAAAGCATTTGACAAAATTCAACACCCCTTCATGATAAAAGTCCTGGAAAGAATAGGAATTCAAGGCCCATACCTAAACATAGTAAAAGCCATATACAGCAAACCAGTTGCTAACATTAAACTAAATGGAGAGAAACTTGAAGCAATCCCACTAAAATCAGGGACTAGACAAGGCTGCCCACTCTCTCCCTACTTATTCAATATAGTTCTTGAAGTTCTAGCCAGAGCAATCAGACAGCAAAAGGAGATCAAGGGGATACAGATCGGAAAAGAAGAAGTCAAAATATCACTATTTGCAGATGACATGATAGTATATTTAAGTGATCCCAAAAGTTCCACCAGAGAACTACTAAAGCTGATAAACAACTTCAGCAAAGTGGCTGGGTATAAAATTAACTCAAATAAATCAGTTGCCTTCCTCTATACAAAAGAGAAACAAGCCGAGAAAGAAATTAGAGAAACGACACCCTTCATAATAGACCCAAATAATATAAAGTACCTCGGTGTGACTTTAACCAAGCAAGTAAAAGATCTGTACAATAAGAACTTCAAGACACTGAGGAAAGAAATTGAAGAAGACCTCAGAAGATGGAAAGATCTCCCATGCTCATGGATTGGCAGGATTAATATAGTAAAAATGGCCATTTCACCAAAAGCAATCTACAGATTCAACGCAATCCCCATCAAAATACCAATCCAATTCTTCAAAGAGTTAGACAGAACAATTTGCAAATTCATCTGGAATAACAAAAAACCCAGGATAGCTAAAGCTATCCTCAACAATAAAAGGACTTCAGGGGGAATCACTATCCCTGAACTCAAGCAGTATTACAGAGCAATAGTGATAAAAACTGCATGGTATTGGTACAGAGACAGACAGATAGACCAATGGAATAGAATTGAAGACCCAGAAATGAACCCACACACCTATGGTCACTTGATTTTTGACAAAGGAGCCAAAACCATCCAATGGAAAAAAGATAGCATTTTCAGCAAATGGGGCTGGTTCAACTGGAGGGCAACATGTAGAAGAATGCAGATCGATCCATGCTTATCACCCTGTACAAAGCTTAAGTCCAAGTGGATCAAGGACCTCCACATCAAACCAGACACACTCAAACTAATAGAAGAAAAACTAGGGAAGCATCTGGAACACATGGGCACTGGAAAAAATTTCCTGAACAAAACACCAATGGCTTATGCTCTAAGATCAAGAATCGACAAATGGGATCTCATAAAACTGCAAAGCTTCTGTAAGGCAAAGGACACGGTGGTTAGGACAAAACGGCAACCAACAGATTGGGAAAAGATCTTTACCAATCCTACAACAGATAGAGGCCTTATATCCAAAATATACAAAGAACTCAAGAAGTTAGACCGCAGGGAAACAAATAACCCTATTAAAAAATGGGGTTCAGAGCTAAACAAAGAATTCACAACTGAGGAATGCCGAATGGCTGAGAAACACCTAAAAAAATGTTCAACATCTTTAGTCATAAGGGAAATGCAAATCAAAACAACCCTGAGATTTCACCTCACACCAGTGAGAATGGCTAAGATCAAAAACTCAGGTGACAGCAGATGCTGGCGAGGATGTGGAGAAAGAGGAACACTCCTCCATTGTTGGTAGGATTGCAGACTGGTAAAACCATTCTGGAAATCAGTCTGGAGGTTCCTCAGAAAATTGGACATTGAACTGCCTTAGGATCCAGCTATACCTCTCTTGGGCATATACCCAAAAGATGCCTCAACATATAAAAGAGACACGTGCTCCACTATGTTCATCGCAGCCTTACTTATAATAGCCAGAAAATGGAAAGAACCCAGATGCCCTTCAACAGAGGAATGGATACAGAAAATGTGGTACATCTACACAATGGAATATTACTCAGCTATCAAAAACAACGAGTTTATGAAATTCGTAGGCAAATGGTTGGAACTGGAAAATATCATCCTGAGTGAGCTAACCCAATCACAGAAAGACATACATGGTATGCACTCATTGATAAGTGGCTTTTATCCCAAATGCTTGAATTACTCTAGATCCCTAGAACAAACGAAACTCAAGACGGATGATCAAAATTTGAATGCTTCACTCCTTCTTTAAATGAGGAAAAAGAATACCCTTGGCAGGGAAGGGAGAGGCAAAGATTAAGACAGAGACTGAAGGAACACCCATTCAGAGCCTACCCCACATGTGGCCCATACATATACAGCCACCCAATTAGACAAGATGGATGAAGCAAAGAAGTGCAGACCGACAGGAGCCGGATGTAGATCGCTCCTGAGAGACACAGCCAGAATACAGCAAATACAGAGGTGAATGCCAGCAGCAAACCACTGAACTGAGAATAGGTCCCCCGTTGAAGGAATCAGAGAAAGAACTGGAAGAGCTTGAAGGGGCTCGAGACCCCAAAAGTACAACAATGTCAAGCAACCAGAGCTTCCAGGGACTAAGCCACTACCTAAATACTATACATGGACTGACCCTGGACTCTGACCCCATAGGTAGCAATGAATATCCTAGTAAGAGCACCAGTGGAAGGGGAAGCCCTGGGTCCTGCTAAGACTGAACCCCCAGTGAACTAGACTATGGGGGGAGGGCGGCAATGGGGGGAGGGTTGGGAGGGGAACACCCATAAGGAAGGGGAGGGGGGAGGGGGATGGTTGCCCGGAAACCGGGAAAGGGAATAACACCTGAAATGTATATAAGAAATACTCAAGTTAATAAAAAAAGAAAAAAAGAAAAAAAAAAGAGTTGTTTTAATCATGGTGTCCCTTTACAGCAATAGAGCGATAGCTCAGACAGAAGTGTTGGTACACATCAGATATGTGAACAGCTATGCTTGCAACACCATGTGCAGTGCTGGATCATGGCAGGGATGGGAAATGAAATGCCAGGGTACCAGGTAATGGTTTTGGAACACCATAGGGATGCAAACAGGTATACCCCAGTCATTGTGGTTGTGCTGGACCATGGGAGGTATAGAAACAGGCATGCCTGTGCTGCCCCATGGCTATACTTAGAAAGAGCAGAGGTGTAGACATACCGGTGGTGACATATGGTGGCATGGGACATGATTCACTTGAGAACAGACCCGTGCCACCATACTGTGACTCTGGGATAGAGCATGCGTACAAACAGGTGTGCCTAGTCCACCTAGGGGTGGACCTGAGACACAGGAGATATGTAAACTTGTATGTCTAAGTGTGTCATAAAAACAGATCAGCCTGAGCCACCACTTGGAAGCACGGGGACATGACGTGGTTGCAAAGAGACTTTTCTGTGCCGCCACATGGTAATGCTGGTATATGGCTTGTATGAAACTAAGTGAGTCCATGCCATGTGACAGCACTAGGATATTGTAGGTGCACTAACAGTTATGCTCATATCACTAAAGTCATGACACTGGGACATAGCAGGTATGTGAACAGGCATTGTTGCTGACTTGCATTTGAAAAGATGCCCAGGGGTTGGGGATTTGGCTCAGTGGTAGAGCGCTTGCCTAGGAAGCGCAAGGTCCTGGGTTCGATCCCCAGCCCCGAAAAAAAGAAAAAAGAAAAAAAAAAGAAAAGAAAAGATGCCCACAGGACCATTTGGCAGTCTTGGAAAAGGGCAGGTGCATCAACAGTCAAGCCCATGCCACCAATTGGTGACAGTCAGACATGGCACAGTTGTAAAGAGTCTTTCCTAAGCTGCCAAATGGTGGTACTGATACACTGCACACATGCAAACAGGTCTGCCCATCCCATCCACATGGTAGGGCTGAGACAGGACAAGTGTACCATTCCACCATGTGGCAGCACTGGGACTTGACAAACATGTGAACAGGCAAGCTTGTGTCTCCACTCGGCAGCCTTGGGACACTGTATGGTTGTGAGCAGGTATGCACACAATGCCATGTGCTTGGCTATTTTTTGACACAGCTGCCATGCAATCAGATGAGCCTGTGCCACTACCCAGTGGTTTGGGGATACACCTCACATGCCAACAGGTGTACAGGTGCCACAGCATGATAGTTCCTGGAAATGGCAAGCTAGAGTCATCAGAGGAAGGACCCTCAATGAGAAGATGCCTCCACAAAATCTGGCCAAGCAAGCTATAAAAAACAAGCCAGTAAGCAGCACCTCTCCATGGTCTCTGCACCAGCTCCTGCCTCCAGCTTCCTGCCATGCTTGAGTCTCTGTCCTGACTCCCCTTGGTGATGAACACTGATATGGAAATATAAGCTGAATAAACCCTTTCCTCTCCAAATTGCTTTTTGGTCATGTTTTATTGAAGCAAGGGAAACTCTGAGATATGGTGATACTAGGACATGGTAGGTATGTACACAGGCATTAAGGCTGCCACTTGGTGGCCTTGGGAGATGATAGACATGTAAACAAACATGCTTAGGCCAGTACATAGTGGCACTGAGACTGAAGGACCCTAGGGGATTTTGCCAGCCTTACACCCACCACCTCAGGTCAAGATTAGGCCAAGAATCAGCTTCCCAACTCGGGTCAAGACTAGGCGAAGTCTCATTCTCCACCACAGTTCTCGAGAGGATCGGGGACATTCTTGAAAAACTGTAGAATGTACTGACTGGTAGTCACCTGACCCTTGGTCTCAGATAGAGTTTGAATGGATGTCATATGCTTGCTAATCAATAGATTCAAAGGTCTATCTGCTTAGCCAATAAGTTTAAACTGTAACCTTGCTGATGTAACATGTACCCCTAAAAAGTATAAAAACTGCTTGTTATAGCCATTCGGAGTCACCTTCTAGTCACTCCCCACAAAGGGCTGATTAAGGGTTGATCCTGATGCATGGGAAAAATAAACTTCTTGCGTTTGCATCAAACTCTGTTCTCCTGTCTCACTTGGAGGTGGGGGGTGGGGAGTCTCCTCGTAGTTAAGGCTCACTTTGAGCCTTACAAGACCCAACATGTGAATGAACAGGTGTGCCCATGCTTCAAAGTAGTAGTACTGGGACATGGCAGGTAGGTGAACAGTTGGGTCCATGCCACCACAAGTGGTTGATGCTGGAACACAGAGGGCATGAAGGCAGATATTCCCAGACACCCAGGTCATCATTTGGTGGCAGTAGGACATGGCATACATGTGAATTAACATGGCTAGGCTGCTATTTGGTAGTACTGAGACATAATGTGTATAAAACAGGTATAACCAGGTTACCAAATGGTAATGCTGTGACCTGGAGGCATATGAACGGCCATTCCCAAGCCACACATGGTGGCCCTGGTACATGGCAAGTATGCATATGAACATATGTGCCCAGTCTTCTATGTGGCATGCTGGGTTAGGGTAGGCAATGGAACAGACATTCACAGCCCACCAAGTGGCAGTCCTGGTACACAGTAGGCTTCCAAACAGGCATGTCCATGTTGGTATATTGCATTGTATTGTAGCATTGTAACATGTGACATGCCTGGTGTCTTAGGGTTTTACTGCTGTGAACAGGCACCATGACCAATGCAAGTATAATAAAGGACAACATTTAATTGGGGCTGGCTTACAGGTTCAGAAGTTCAGTCCATTATCATCAAGGTGGGAGCATGGCAGCCACCAGGCAGGCATGGTGCAGACAGAGCTGAGAGTTCTATATCATCACCTGATGGCTGCTAGCAGAAAAAATACTGGGTCTTAAAGCCCATGCCCACAGGGACACACCTACCCCAACAAGGACACACCTACCCCAACAAGGACACACCTACCCCAACAAGGACACACCTACCCCAACAAGGACACACCTTCAAATACTGCAACTCCCTGAGCCAAGCATATACAAACAATCACACCTGGTATGAAAACAGCCATGTAAAGTTGCTGCATTACCAGAACCTCTGGGACATGTCAGGCATGCAAACAGGTAACCATGTGGTGCTGGAATATGGAGGGTTTGCAAATTGACATGTTCAGGCTACCACATTTTATCCATGACACACTGGAAATATGTGAACAGGCATGTCCAGGCCACCATTTGGAGAGTCTAAAAAACAGCAACTGTGTAAATAGGAATGCCCAGGCTACAAAGTGACAGTTTTGAGATGGAGCAGATACAAGCAGGCATACGAGGCTGCCATATGACAATGTTGGTACATGGCATACGTGCAAACAGGTGAGCACAGGTTGCCATCTGATGGCCCTGAAACACTGTGAGCATTCAAGTGGGAGTGTCCGGACTGCCATTGACGTACTAGAACACAGCAAGGATGTGAAAAGATGTCCTCGATTTCTACTCGCTGACACTCAGACATGACAGGCATGTGAAAAGTGTGCCCAGGCTGTCAATTGTCAGAGCTGGAACAAAGTATGCAAAAGATTACTGCACTAGGAGAAGGCAAGCATACAAATGGGCATTCCTGAGATGCTTCATGGTGGTAGAACATGGCAGGCTTTGAACAGCATGTCTACCCAAGCTACTATATGGCAGTGCTGGGACTAGGCAGACATGTGAACAGGTGTGTACAGGCCACTGCATGGTGGTTCTGGGGGCCATTCCGTGTACAAACATATGTGCTTGGCACTGGGACACAGCATTTTGGTGAATAGGTGTATTCAGGTTGACAATGGGCATTGAAGAGACATGGGAGATGTACACACAAACATGTACAGGCTGTTTGTGGCAGTCCTTGTACAAGACAGATATGCATACAGGTATAACCAGGCCTCTACGTTGCAGCATTGGGCCACAACAGATGGATGAACAGATGGGACCATGCCACCAGCTGTAGGCAGTGGAACATAGCTGGCATGTGAATAAGTGTACCTAGGCCTATGTGCCCTAGGTCACTTAGATATGAAAAGTTTATACACAGCTCACACATGGTACCACTGGGACACTGCAGGCATGAAAATAAGTGTGACCAGGCTGCCACAGGTAACTCCAGGGAACAACAGGAATGCAAACAGGTAAGCCCAGATTACGTTGATGGTGCTTGGACACTGCACAGGTGTGCCTAGGCCACCACTTCTGGTGACTCCGAGAGCAGGCATGAAAACAGCTATGCCCAGTCATCTGTGTGAAAGCACTGGGACATAGCACACTTCCAAACAGGTATAACCAGGTGTTGGTTCATAACATGAATGTAACAGGAGTTCACAACCTGTCATGTGGTGGGCTTATGACAATGCAGTCTTACAAACAGACATGTCCAAAAAGTCACATGATTGGCACTGGGACACAGTAAGTGTAAAAGCAGGTATAAACAGGTTGCTGTGTGGTGGCATTAGTACATGGAATGTGTACAAACAGGTAAGCCCCAGGCCAGCACATGGTGGCCCTATGACACTGCACATGTGAGAGCTGGTGTGCTCAGGCTGCTATTGGGTAGTGCTGGGACATGTCTGGCATGCAAACAAGTATGCCTAAGCCACCATATGGCAGTGCTGGGAAATAACAGGCATAAGAACAGAGATGCCCATGTCACCACATGACAATGCTAGCATGCATAGTTATATCCTGCCCACCAATTATTGGCACTAGGACATGGCAGGTGCGTCAACGCATGTGTTTACGCTTCAATACAGTAGCACTTAGACATGGAAGACATGCGTGCAAGCAGTCATACATAGTCCCACATAACAACACTGGGGAACAGGAGGTATGCAAACAGATGTGCCTTACCAAGTGTCAGCACTACAACATAGCAGCTGTACAAACAGCCATACCCTGCCTATGAGCCATGATAGGCTTTCCTAAACTACTACATGGCTGTTCTAGGACACTGCAAGCAGGGAAACACTCATGGCAACGTGGAACACATGCAGAACATTGTTGAATGCCATTACATGTTGGCACAGGCACACATTTACATATTCACATTTAGTGATCATTCTGAGTGTTGTCACACATCCTTGTAGGCATATATGTTCATACAAGTGACAATTATTTTATGAGCATGGTCATATGTTGTTGTACATGGATATATTCTAGTGCTGTCACATGTCAGCATGGGCACACACACACATATGAGACATTTCCAAATACAATCACATGTCATCATGGACACCTATGTTCACATATTTGCCATTTCAGATCAGAGTCACATGTTAGCATAGGCACATATGTTCACATGAGGGATGTTTATAAGCTCTATCACAGGTCGTATGTGTTCATGCCTGT
The DNA here is from genome assembly GCF_021556685.1 of Rattus norvegicus. NCBI lineage: Eukaryota > Metazoa > Chordata > Mammalia > Rodentia > Muridae > Rattus > Rattus norvegicus. The sequence continues at coordinate 93,851,513 of NC_141538.1, forward strand.
GAAGTTTTGGGGCATGGTCATATATTATCATGTGCACATGTGTTTACATACATATAATTTCTGAGCTCAGGCATGTGTCAATATGTGCTTGTGTGATCACAAGTAGAACCTTTGTGAGCTCCATCATATGTAGGCATGGGCAGACATGTTTACATGCTGTATGTTTCTAAACACTGTCACATGTCATCACTGGTATGTATGTTCATATGAGGGATTTTCTGAGTGCTATCACATGTTGGCATGGACATGCAAGTTCACACATGTGACATTTTGCAAAGCATCAAATGTCAGCATTAAATTTCTGAATGCCACATGTCTGTGTGGACATGTATGTTCATATGTAGGGCATTCTAAGTACTGTTACATGTTCAGCATGGGCACATGTTCAAATCTATGGCCAGTATTGATACATGTCTGTCTAAAAACAGATGGTATGTCACTAGGGCTAGACTTTGAGGTTTCAAAAGTCCATGCCAGACCCAGTATCCCACTCCATATATACATGGAATATGTTTGTATGTTTTATATATATATATATATATATATATATATATATATGTATATATGCTTTCTTATCGCCCCTTCATACCTTCAAATCCAGTACCACCTGGATGATTCTTGTACATTATCAAGTAAAGCATATGGTACAACCTTCGCTATCTCTAGACCACAGCTTTTTTATGCTCTCAGATACAGTTCTTAGAAGATTTCACCTCAGTGATGCTGCTTTCTTAATCACTAGTAATTTCTTAGTTCCAGCTAGCCAGCATCAATCATCCCAGTAGTCCCTTCTACTCTTGACTCTAAAGCCAGAGCCACATGACTGAATCTGCTGAGTTCTGATGAGTGCTGGGGCTGGAGTATGCCCCCTCCTCCTTGTTCTTTTACCAGGTTTCTGTCTTCCAACTCTCTTACTACCTAAATTTGGCTGTCCTAAACCTTGCTCTGTACACTGACCTTGAACTCAGAGATCTGCATAGCTCTGTCTCCTGAATTCTAGGATTATAGGATGTACTACCATGCCTGGTCTTAAACTTTTCTTGACCTAGAACTTGTTCTGTCCTAGGCTAGTTTTGAACTCAGAGATCTGTTTGCCTTTGTGTCCTGGGATTAAATATGTGTACCACTATGCTTGGACCTAAATTTAGTTGGGTGAGATCTTGCCCCAAAGTCACCACTCCTTTAATCTGTTTATCTCCTTGAACATAGTATTCAACTCAATTTTGATTCCAAGTTCTATCATAGGTAGAACTATATGTGCAGCTTCACATACATGTATTTCCTAGCTCTTTAATAGGTAGGCCTATAAGTGCATATTCACACAAATATTTTAATTGGCCCTGTCTCAAATAGGTAGATCTCTATGTGCATATGTAACCACCTATAGTTCCTAACTCTTTGACATATAGGTCTGTATACAGAGCTTCACACATATATTTTGTAGCTCTATCACAGGCCATCACTGAAGGTCCAGCCTCAGCTGTAGTTTATGGCCCAACACTAAAGGTGTCATGGAAAGATGTTGAGGCCTGGCACTAGAAAGAGAGTCTATAAGAGGCCGTTGGTGAAGCATTGTTGCAGTGGAAGACCCCAGTGTATTGGAGATGCCAGTACCATAGGATGATCAGTAAGAGCTACAGCAGCAATGGAGTGGAGTCAACCAGGACCTAGAGTTCTACAAAGGGCAGAGTTTGAAATATGACCCAAGCCCTTTGGAGGATCCCAGATGATCATGTGGATCCAAGATATTGGAACAAGAAGCTGTAACATTGAAGTTGCCTTGGGGACCCAAAGATGTTCAAGATCCCAGAGCCATGGAATGTCTGCTGAGGAAAGCTCCTAACAGGAAGTGGAACTAGCCCAGGAGAAAGAAGTTTGTTGCAGTGAACAAATATGAAAAGGTAGCTGAGATTTGAAGACTGTTTTAATATCAGACATGGAGATGCAGAGTTTGGAGATTGCCCAGCTGGTTTCCTGTTTTGCATTGGGGATTATATTTAAGTGACTGGATGAATCTCAGAAGAGACTTTGAATTTTGGACTTTTAACATTGTTGAGACCGCTATAGATGATAGGGACTTTTGAAATTGGACTAAATGTACTTTACGTTATTCTATGTTTAGGTATGGCCCCCATAGACTCATATGTTTGAATAAACCTATGGGAGCCAGGGAATGGAATGTGGTGATTTGAATATGCTTGGCCCAGGGAGTAACACTATTAAGAGATGTGGCCTTAGAGTAGGTGTGGCATTGCTGGAGGAAGTGTATCATTGTGGATATCGGCTTTAAGACCCTAGTCCTAGCTGCCTGGAAGCCAGTCTTCTCCTAGAAACCTTCAGATGAAGATGTAGAAACTCTCAGCTCCTTCAATACTGTGTCTGCCTAGATGCTGCCATGCTTCTGCCTTGATGATAATAGATTCAACCTGTAAGCCAGCTCCAATTAAATGTTGTCCTTATAAGAGTTGTCTTGGTTATGGTCTGTTCACAGTGATAAAACCCTAAGACACAAGATGCTGGAGGAACTGAAAATTTTGCTTTTTTTTTAAAGGTAAACAGGAGAAAATTGCCATTTTCCAGGCAGCTAGCAGGAGGTTCTCAAAGCCTTTCCCCACAGTAACACGTTTCATCTAACAAGGCTGCACACACTCCAGCTAGGCCACACCTCCCAAAATGCCACTTCCTGGGTCAAGCATCTTCAAACCACCACATTCCATAGGCCCCCATAGGCTTGTTCAAACACATGAGTTTATGAGGGCCATACCTAGCCATAACATCTCATGCAATCTCTTAACTGTAATCCCCTACAAAATCTAAATCAAAAAGCAGATCATGAGACTAGAAATATGGCTCAAAGTTTAAGAGGACTGGATGCTCTTCCAGATGTCCTGAGTTCAATTCCCAGCAACCAAATGGTGGCTCATAACTATCCATAATGTAATTGGGTGCCCTCTTCTGGACTGAGACATACATGCAGGCAGAATACACATACACACACACACACACACACACACACACACACACACGCACACACACACACACACACGCACACACACACACAATTTTTTTTTAAAGCAGATTACATCTTCAATATCACAGGATATACATCACCATTCCAAAACATCATTTTGGGAAAATATTGGACAAAAGCCAGCTGGGCAAACTCCAAATTCAGCATCTCCAGGTCTGATGTCAAAAGTCTTAAGGTCTCCAACTCTTTCATCGTAGTTGACTGCAACAAACTTCTTTCTCTTGGACTGTTTCCACTCCATTAGCAGCTTTTCTCAGCAAGCATCCCATTGCTCTGGCGTCTTGAACATCTTGTGGCCTCCAAGGCCACTTCAACATTACAACTTCTTGTTCTGATGTCTGGGGTTCACACATGATGTTCTGGGCTCCTCCAAAGGGCTTGGGTCACTTTTCTAGCTCGGCCTTTCATAGTACTCTAGTTTCAGGTTGATTCCACTCCACTGCTGCTGCTGTTTTGGTGGTTATCCCATGATACTGGCATGTCTTATATGCTAGGGGGTTTTGTTGCCACTAGGCTTCACAAATAGCCTCTCATAAGTTCTCTTCATGGTGCCAAGCCTCAATTTCTTTATATGACCCCTTTAGTCCTGGGACATCAACTGAAACTGAGGCTGTACCTTCAGTGATGGCCTTCCCTGGCCTCTCATAGTGCCAAGCCTCAGCTATTCTCCATGGCCCTTCAGACCTTCAAATCCAGTACCACCTGGGTGACTTTTGCTTTTGTCTCCAGGGATTAAAAGGTGTATAGCACCATGCCTAGGCCAAAGCTTTTCATGGCCACAGTTCCTCAAGATCTAGATCAAAAGCCTGTGTTCTCCACTTCTGCATTGCAGTTCATTCCAAGTTAAAAGTCCAAATGAAAACAATAACCAAATTCCTTGTTCATCTGGAAAAGCATAAACAATAAGCTTAGCTGAGTGGGATCTGGCCTGGAGGTCACCACTCCTTGAACATAGAATTCAGTTCCATTCTACTTCCTGGTGTCCCTTTATTCCTTGAATCATACATTTTGTATCTTTTCTTTTTAAGCTTTCTATGCTTGATCAAAATGTTCTTCATAAGACTGAACCACAGGATAAAGTCTCAACTAGACTTTTTTGAGACTTCCTTTATTAATGCTACTAATCTGAATCTTTTCACTTTAGCCTCATACAGACTCCACAAAGAAGGGCAAAAAGTAGCCACTTTCTTCACCAAAATATCACAAAAACAGTCTCTAGATCACATGTTAACATTCTCTTTTGAAACCTCTTGAGCCAGGTCTCCATAGTTTAATTCACCCTCAGCACCAATGTCCTCCATATTCCTACCAGGACGGGCCATTAAGAACCATTTAAAGCATTCCACTGTTGCTACAAAATTATAAAAAACAAAATGTTGTCTTTTATCCCCCACTAGGTCCTGCACCACAGAGCCCCAAGATATCTGCTAGATATCTTGGCAGAAACACATTCCAACTCTGTGTTGGCCCAGTGTCTCTGCCGCCACACACTCTCCCAAATTCTCCACAAGAAAGAACACACAACACAAAACCCTCTGATCCATTTGTTAAGATATAGTTGCCCACCTAAACATACAAAGGCCTGCACACATCCATCCCTTGAGAACATTCATAAGAACCTTAATGTCAGCTTCCATGTTCTCTCCCTGGCTTCTCTCCTCTCCTCCTGTCTCCTCTCCTCTCCATTCTAGCCTCCTCCTTGTCCCTCAACCTTTTCTCTTGTCCATCCTTCCTTCTCATCCAATTGCTGGTCTCATTCTATCCTGCCCGCCCTCACCTGTATGACACCCTATATTCCACCACTTTCCAAATCCAATGCCCTAACATACACATTCTTCCATACCAAAACGAGGCCAGGCCTGTCACAGCAATACCTCAGTACCTGGTACCAACTTCTATTTTAGCTAAGGTTTCCATGCTGTGAAAAGGCACCATGAGGGGTTGGGAATTTAGCTCAGTGGTAGAGCACTTGCTTAGCAAGCGCAAGGCCCTGGGTTCGGTCCCCAGCTCTGAAGAAAAAAAAAAAAAAAAAAGGCACCATGACCAGGCAACTCTTATAAGACAACATTTAATTGGAGCTAACTTACAAATTCAGAGGTTCAGACCATTATCATCAAGGCAGAAAGCATGGTAGCATCCAGGCAGGCATGGTGCTAGAGGAGCTAAGAGCTAAGAGTTCTACATTTCATTCTGAAGGCAAACAGAAGACTTGTGGTAACCAGGCAACTAGGAGGAGGGCCTCAAGCCCATGCCTACATTGACATACTTCCTACAACAAGGCCACGCCTATAACAACAAGGCTACCCCTCCCAAAATTGTCACTTCTTGTCAAGTATATTCAAACTACCACCTTGTGCATATGACAGAGCTAGAAATCTATTTTGTGTGTAGTCACACTTATAGTGTACCTATAATAACTAGGAAATTCATATGTCAACCTGCACATATAGGCATTCCTTTCATAAAGTTAGGAAATACATATATGTGAACCCATGCATATTTGCCTGTTTAGTAAAGAATGTAATGTATGTGAACTTGAAAATACGTACTTATCTCTGATCATGATAGGAAATGCATACTTGCATGTGTTCATATATACCTACTTATGAGAAAGCTAGGAATATCTGTTACTGAATAACAAAATAGATGTTCATAAACCTGAGCCTATCTACCTATGTGTGAAAGAGCTGGAGAGTACATGTGTGAAAATGTATGTATACATATAGGGCTACTACCTAAGAAGATAGGAAATACATGTCCATGAATATGTACATATATACATATATACCTACCTTTTTCCTTCTTTTTTTTTTTTTTTTTTTTTTGGAGCTGGGGACCGAACCTAGGGCCTTGCGCTTGCTAGGCAAGTGCTCTACCACTGAGCTAAATCCCCAACCCCACATATATACGTACCTATGATATAGCTAGAAAATAAGTGTGTGTGTGTGTGTGTGTGTGTGTGTATGTGTGTGTGTGAAGCTGTACATATGTACCTACTTGTGAAAGACCTAGGAAATACATGTGTCTGAATGTGAATATAAGGCCTATCTATGACAGGGATAGGAAATACATTTGTATAAACATTCAAATACAGGTCTATCTATTCCAGAGCTAGAAAATGAGTATGTGTAACCTTCACATATAAGCCTATCTATGACTAAGTTAGGAAATGCATGTATATAACCTGATTGGTTAGGACTACCTATCAAATGACTATGAAATAGATGTGCATATTAATCTGTGCTCTCCCTATGACAGAGCTAGGTTTGTATGTGTGTGCATGTGCATGGGCATGTGCATGTGTGTGTTGTGTGTGTTGTGTACGTGTGTGTGTATGTGTGTGTGTGGGTATGTGTATGTGTACCTGCCTAGTACCTATGACAGAGCTAGGAAACATGTATGTTGACCTGCACATATATATCTGTCAATGACACATCTAGGAAGTGTATGTGTATGAACAGGCACATATTGACCTATGACAGAGCTAGGAGATACATGTATGTGAACCTGCATGTATAGGACTGTCCATGATAGAGCTAGCAAATATATGACTGTGATTTTGCACATTTAGCCCTTCTATGACAGACATAAGAAATACATGTTATGTTCCTGAACATATAGGTCTATCAATGATAGAGGCAGGAGGTACATGTACATGAACTTGAACATATAGACCTGTCCTTGACGAGCTAAGAAAAACATGTATTTTAAACCTGTACATATAGACCTTCCTGAAACAGAGCTAAAAGTATATCTGTGTATGAACCCACACATAAAAGCCTACCTGAGACAGAGCTTGGGAATACATATGTGTGTAAATTTAGAACATAAAATCCTATCAATGATGGAGCTAGGAAGTACAGGTATGCATGAACCTACACATATATACCTGCCTAGTATGGAGCTAAGAGATATTTGTGTTTCTATATAAATGGGCCTATCTATGATAGAAGTAGGAAACACATGTGTGTGTACCTACAAATAAAGGCCCACCCCTGGAAAAGTTGGGAAAAATATCTATTCATATACCTGCATCTATAGGCATCCCTATGACAGAACTAGGAAAACTTTGTGACCTTTGCTTATGTACTTGCCTATGATACAGCTAGGAAATACGTATGTGTATGAACCTGCACATGTATACCTTCCCAAGGCAGAGCTAAGGAATCCATTTCTGTGAATATTCACATCTAGGCCTATCTATTACAGAGTTAAGAAATATGTATGTATGTAAATGTAACTTTTATTTCTTGTTGTAATTGTTGTCTGGGAGGCTTACTGCCTTTGACTACTAAACTAGGCCTAGTCCTGGAAGCTTTTAGGCTCTGTACAATTGAATCTAGGCCTAGAATGTTTTCAGCCTATAAAATTTGCTGCTGAATAAGTTCACTCTTTCTTTTTTATGATTTATTTATTTATTATGCATAAGTACACTGTAGTTATCTTCAGACACACCAGAAGAAGGCATCAGATCCCATTACAGATGGTTGTGGCCACCATGTGATTGCTGGAAATTGAACTCAGGACCTCTGAAAGAGCACTCAGTGCTCTTAACCACTGAGCCATCTCTCCAGCCCAAGTTCACCCTTTCATGTTCTGTCTGAACACTAACTGGCTTGTTCAACTCAGCTCTTCTGACTCAAACTCCTCTCCCATCTGACTTATTCAATCTGGCTTTTCTCTCAGCTTCTGAATTGCTCTATTTGGCCTCTAACTCTATTTTTTTTTCTCTAATTTTCTGGCTCTTGCACATTTTGTGTTGACCTGTGTCTAGCTTGTTCTCTCTTTAATCTGTCTCTGTAAAACTCTCCCAGTAAAACTGGCTGCTTCCCCTTCTCTGTGCTGCTCTACTCTCTGTCTCGACTCTACTGTACAGCTCTCCACAAACTCTACTGCATTCTTGTACTGTACTCTCTTCCTCCTGTACTGTCTGTCTTTCTTTTATTGTAGCTTTCCTTTTCTCTCTCTTCTCATGAGAGTTGGTCATATCCTAATCTGTCAGATCTTTCTCTGATTCATCACAGTTTCGACCTCTTAATTAGACATCACTTTCAAGTTCGAATGATTCCATCTACAAAAAAACTTTACCCTCATTGTTTGGATTAAGGGTGAGTATCAAGGGTGTATCTGTATTCCAGCCAGAGGGAATAAAAGTCTATGCTAAGGGCTGAGCCACACCTTAACTAGAAACAGGTTCAAAAATCCTCTAACACATGTATGTGTAACTGAGCAAAGCTACTTTGTTTTCAGAATAAAAGCCATCAGGTTTTCTCATACAGCTTTCCTCATCATCTTAATTTTTTAAATTGAGAGTGGGTTTCCTCAGGTATCTCCTCAGGTATTTTTCAAGAACGTAGATTGGCTAATGGATGAATTACAATGGAGAAAGGACATATGGTTGGTAGTCTCTACATTAGCTTCTGATTGGAAAGTGTAAAAAAAGGAGAATGGTAAAGGTGTTGACTTGGTGCTCCTTACAGTTGGAAAGCTCCTTACAGTTGGCAAAGAGAACACAAGTCATTGGGACTAAAGGGATGACTTGGTGGTTAGATCTCTCCTGAGAGACACAGCCAGAATACAGCCAATACATAGGTGAATGCCAGCAGCAAACCACTGCACTGAGAACGGGATCCCCGTTGAAGGACTCAGAGAAAGGACTGAAAGAGCTTGAAGGGGCTCGAGACCCCTTATGAACAACAATGCCAAGCAACCAGAGCTTCCAGGGACTAAGCCACTACCTAAGGACTATACATGGACTGACCCTGGACTCTGACCTCATAGGTAGCAATGAATATTCTAGTAAGATCACCAGTGGAAGGGGAAGCCCTTGGTCCTGCTAAGACTGAACCCCCAGTGAATGTGATTGTTGGGGGGAGGGCATTAATGGGGGGAGGATGGGGAGGGGAACACCCATAAAGAAGGGGAGGGGGAGGGATTAGGGGGATGTTGGCCTGGAAACCGGGAAAGGGAATAACATTTGAAATGTAAATAAGAAATACTCAATAAAAAAATTAAAAAAAAAAAAAAAGCGCACTTGCTGCCCTTAGAGAAGACATAGGATCTGTTCCTAGCACTCACATGGTAGTTTACAATAATTCAAAACTCTAATTCCAGGGACCTAACACCCTCTTCTGGCTTCCAAGTTCAAAACACACACATAAGGTGCACATGGATACATTCAGGCAAAGCACTAATACACATAAAATTAGTCATTTTTTTAAAAAAAGAAAACACAACTCAGATATTTGCCAAAAAAGCCTTCTTGGGATCAGACAACTTGGTCCCACTAGAAGAATGGGGAATGAGGTAAAGAGATGAAGAAACAGGTGATAGAAGATACCCATAAGGTCCAATCTTTAACACAGAGAAAGGAAAAAAAATATGTTTTCCAGCAAGAAAGTGGAAATCTTAAAAATGGCCTAATATAAGAGACCCTGATCCTGAGTGTTCTACTTTTCAACTGCTTGAATTTGGGAAGACTTTTAAGCAACAATAAAAGAATCTGTCATAGCCTGGTTCATAAGGTTTTGGGATATGGAGGGAAATGAGATCCAGCTCAGCTGTGAAAGTACAGAAGCTGGATAATAAAACTATTGACCTACTCTCAAGATGGCTATATAACCTAGAGAAATGTGAGTAAAATCAGATCCCTGATGAACTGAGTTATAGGATCTATTAGAGGCGCTGATAACTGACAGTTGAGGTCTGCACGAGTATCACAGACTTCCAGACCATTAAAGGAAGGTAATAATTAGGCAGTGTTTGATGACAATTTTACTGGGCTTGATGGAGCTATGTTTATAGGAGAGTTTTAATAAAAAGGGGGATTGATTCAATAGGATCCTTACTAATGATAAGAGATTTTAGTAGCGTTCCTGGGCTCCATGGTGGGCCATAATCATTACTTTAGAAGAAGCTCTGACAAATTTAAATGATGCAGGCCAACAAATAAATTTGGTTTATAAAATGCAAAATTTATCCAGATGGAATGAAAGGCTGGAAAAACTGACCAAGAAGTTTGTAAGATTTGTGTCAACTTGGAGTTCCTAAACCCCCCACCCCCTAACACCCACCCCCCCAAAAAAGGAAGTAAAATCGTGTGCTAGTAAACTCTGGGAAGGCTTTTAAAGCCTATGCTAACAGTTGATCTGATGGGCAATTATCCTCCAAGAGTATGTGGTGTGAAGTAAATTGAGCATAGAAACTGTTCACCCAAACTGGAGCCTTTCAAGGCAAAGTGTGACTGAAGTGAAAGGGTGACAATGTTGTTTTGCAGCTCTCAGGAACAAGGAAGCCAACCCCTGAGGGCTGACTTGGAAGTCTAGAGTAAATCCCGTGTGCCAAAGAACACAGTCCACTGAGAACAGGAGGGGTTAGAAATGCATGTTGGGGGTTGGAGAGATGCCTCAGAGGTTACGAGGTTAAGAGGTTAACCTTTCTGCTCTTACAGAGGTCCTAGTTCAATTCCCAGTAACTACGTGGTAGCTCACAACCATCTGTAATGAGATATGGTGCCTTCTTCCGGCCTGCAGACTTACATGTTGGCAGAATGTTGTATACATAATAAATAAATAAATAAATAAATAAATAAATAAATAAATACATCTTTTATTTTTTTTTAAAAAAAGGGAAAGTAAAAGAGAAGCGAGAATTTATTTCAAAGTAAAAGAAATGCATGCTAACCGCATGGGAAGAGTATGGTAGAGGAGGCTGAAGGGTTCACGGTATGTCTATGGGTTCTAGAAGGTTAATGGAATAGTGTCTACTACCCATGCCCTGTGTGCTCAGTATTGCTCTTAGCAGCACAGTGAATTCTAGGCTGGCCTGGCATACATGAGACCCTGTCTGAAAGACAAAGGAACAAAAATAAAACACATCATCCAAAGTGAAAAGGGATTAAGCGGATTAAAACAGAAGAGCTGCTAGGCAGATAATCCTCTTATGTTAAATATAGCTAATGAAATTAGGTCAATAGTAAGAGTTTTGTCAGTGGTGAAGGAATCCAGTGGCACCACTGAGGCAATTTATGGTCAGGTCTACTTTGTTTAAATGTCTCTCTTTCACTACTGGGCTGAATAATTAGGTGCACGAGGCAGACAATGAATAGATGTACATTTACTGGTTAATGAGCAAGAAGGATTATCCAGCATGTGGACTATCAATCGTTAAGTACTGTGTTATTTTATTAATTTATTTATTTGAACCTCAGGCTCATGGAATCCAGGGTGTGGACTCAGACTCACTCATTATTTAGCCAGAGATGCTTTGTATTCCTGATCTCTCTCTATCTCCCAAATGCTAAGATTGTAAGCATATCAACTGAGGCAGGTACACATAAGCAATGTTGGAGATATGCACAAAGTCCTCCAATAGTGCACTCAACAGCCTGAAACTCACACTTGCATGTACTATGTATTCATATCACTCTCCTAAAAATGTACGCAGAAACCTAAACCCCACTTACAATCCAGCCACATGCATACGCATACTACTCCAAACAACTGAGCAAGCTTCTCCTCCCCTAACATCCACAAAACTAGGAAAGTTTTTATTTAAATGTATTCTTAGTTTTATCTGGGCATGATGGTAGAGGCTGATATGACATGAACTAAGTTTAAATGAGTATGTAATAAGACAAATTGCCCTCTGAGTGAATTTTTATTATTCTATATCTATGCATACCTGGGAATGATTACAATTAGATGCTTAATAGCAAGGGACATACACAGTAAAAAAAAAAAAAAAAAAAAGGTCATGCAATTTAAACAGATTTTAACTTGTCTGCAGGCTATACTGAAATTCTGATTATTCAGAATTTCATCATTTCATAGAATCAGTATGTTCTAAAGCCTTAGCATCAGCAAGTGGACAAGCAGGTAAAAGCAAAAGCTTTCTTCTGGGCTGGAGAGAATGGCTCAGCAGTTAAGAGTACTGACAGCTCTTTCAGAGGTCCAGAGTCAGAGTTCCATTTCCAGCATGGTGGCTCACAATCATCTGTGACAGTGTACTCACATAAAAAAAATAAACAAATAAATCTTTTCGTTTTAAAGGCTTTCTTTTCCCTTTACAAGGATTGCAATCAGGAGGTGCACATGAGGGCTGGAGAGGTGGCTCAGTGGTTAAGAACATTGACTGCTCTTCCTGAGGTCCTGAGTTCAATTCCCAGCAACCACATGGTGGTTCACAACCATCTATAATGGAATCTGATGCCCTATTCTGGTGTGTCTGAAGCAGCTACAGCGAACTCATATAATAAAACAAATAAATATTTAAAAAAAAAGGCGCACACGAGATTTAGTCTGAGTCTAAATGTTCTACTTTTAAGTGATTCAAGCAAGAAAAATCTCTCACAGCCCAGCTGCTTGGACTTTAGTTGATTCCAATGCTATATAACAAGATCCTGTTTCAAAAAAAGAAACAGCCCACACCCCAAAAGAGAAATCTTCTTCCTCCTCCTACTCCACTTCCTCTTCCTCCTCTTCTTCATCATGGCATCATCACCACCATTCCTTCCTTCCTTTAGGTTCCATAAAAGAAGCCCCAAACAGTAACTTGGGTCCTTTGAGTATGATCTCAAAAATGTTAAGTGAATTCAGGAAAGTAAACGTTCTGATTAAGAAAAATGGAGAATCTAGGCAGGTGTGGTGGTGTTATCTTTAATTCCAGGGTTAGCAGGTAGAGGTAGGTAGATCTCAGAGAGTTCAAGGCCAGTCTGGTCTACAAAGTAATGTCCAGGGCAGGGAAGGCTGCTACACAGTGAAATCATGGCAAAAAAACAAAACAAAACAAAACAAAAACCCAACCCCCCCAAACAAAACAAACACACACAAAAAACTAACAATCAAATATCCCAAACATCAACAAAACCAGTACAATGGAATTTGCTATAGTAAAACAAATGCTATTTGTGCAACATTGTGTTTCTGCAAGTGTGAAGCCTGGGAGTTCAGGTCTCCAGGCTTTTTGTTCTAGGGCACTAGATTTCCAGTCTAAAACAGGGGACAGCTTCTGCTACTTTAGTCCTTGGTTTTATTTCCCTTTTCCTCTTTATGACGGGGAGTACATATTTTACTTTAATTTGTTTTAAAAATATTGTCACTTTTTTTCTTTATACATACACACTTGTGCACCCCTCTATTTACAAATTTTTCTCCTTCCTCCCCCTTTTCTTTCTTAAACCCAGGATATGTCATATTTCTTCAGTTATTTTTAATTTAGACTAGCTCCTTTACTTTCTTTTCTTTTCCTTCTTTTCTTTTTTAAAACAGTTGCAGCTAACATCTATCTATCTATCTATCTATCTATCTATCTATCTATCTATCTATCTATCTATCTATCTATCTAATCTATCCATCCATCCATCCATGAATCCATCCATGAATCCATCCATGAATCCATCCATCCATCCATCCATCCATCCATCCATCCATCCATCCATCACTGCTGGTCTTGAACTCATGGAGATTCACCTGCCAAGTATTGAGACCATAAGGGCTTGTGGCACTATGCCAGGCAAGCTTTGAAAAAACATTTTTGTTTTGTTTTTGAGACAAGGTTTCTCTTTGCACCCCTGGCTGTCTTGGAACTGTTTGTAGACTAGGCTAGGCTGGCCTTGAACACAAGAGAACCACCTGCCTCTGCATCCTAAAAGCTGACCACCAAATCCGGGTTTTGTGTGTGTGTGTGTGTGTGTGTGTGTGTGTGTGTGTGTGTGTGTGTAGGACAGTTGTGGCACTTTTGACATTGACCTTTATTTGTTATACGAACTTTACTGGTGCTGTTTTCTTATAAGTATATGATGTTATAAGCACATCTTCCCAGATTACACTTTTTTTTTTTTTTTTTCGGAGCTGGGGACCGAACCCAGGGCCTTGCGCTTCCTAGGTAAGCGCTCTACCACTGAGCTAAATCCCCAGCCCCCCAGATTACACTTTTACTCTTTAGTCTCATTAGTCTTCTTTGTTCCCAAGGCAGTCTTGCTTCTATTTTCATGTATTAATATATATATATATATATATATATATATATATATATACATATATATGTATGGAGTGTGTGTGTGTGTGTGTACAATGTCTTGGACACATAAATGAGATCGTAAAATATTTATCTCTCTCAGACTGATTTAATTCACCTAACTGTGGATATACTTCTTTCTCACCCCCTCCCCCTCTTCTTTTCTCAGGTGTAGCTCTGCCATTCAGCAACTCAACCTGATCTACATTGTAAATCAAGTTGGCCTTGAATTTAGAGATCTGCCTTCCTCTGTCTCCCAAGTGCTGGGATTAAAGGTGTGTGCCAGTTCACTGGGCTGATATATTTTTTAATCTCCGTGCTTAACAAAGATAATAAGAGTACTTATTCATTAAACTAAACTATTTCAACTATTTAATTAATATATGTGCATTTTTTTTTCTAGTTCACAAAATGCCCTAAATTTTAAGACATGTTTTAGTATACTCAATTGCCTTGGAGGATGGTTGGACATCTCTATAATATACACATTGGGAAATTACCAGTTGACTATATAAACTAGGTAAGTTTAGAATTGTGGTTTTTTTTTCCCAACTCATAAGTTGTGTTTTTAAAAGTCAAAGAAATATGGTGGCTAAATTTCATTATCTGTAGATTAATTAACATTCCATCTGTTTTTACAGTGATCCTTCTAATAAAAAAAGAAAAACATTTAGGGACGTTTTAAATGGATATGTTGAAATTTTTTTAAAAAGTGGTAATCAGTTTTTGAGACAGCATATCACGTAGCCCAGGCTAGCCTCAAATTTACTATGTGCTGAGAATGATTTTGAATTCCTAATCCTCTGATCTCTACAGCCCACGTCTTGGGTATCCACTAGAAATCTTTGTTTTGTAACAAAACAACACGTTAAATGATGGTCCTGCGTGCTCACTTTTGTATTTATCTCGTCAGTCTTGGTCATTAGAGGAAATGCAACAAAAGACCCAGCTGGCAACTGTGGGAAAGAAAAAACTCTTTAGCCTTGCAGAGCATTTAGTGTTTAGCCACCTGTCTGGCAGGAGTTTGAGGTTTGTGTGTTTCCTGTCTTGGAAATCAGATTTACACAGACATGTAGCAAAGTAACTCAATTCAGGTTCCCTAACCAAGAATTCCCTAGTCTAAGAATTAGGCCTTTTTGCTCAGGGACAGGCTGGTTGCTAGGAGTTCGGGAACACTGTGATCTCTTGGGATCTCCGACTGAAGTTAAAGAGGCTCAGAGGTGCAGTCCATTGGTTGGTGTACCGGCACAGAACAATGTTATCGTGGGCCTGGCCTTCCTGATCACTTCCACCCTAGGTAAAAATCAGCCAGCCGTTCTTGCAGCGAGGGTTGCCATAGACTCGCACCGAGTCCCGACAGGCGTGTAGTTCGCGTAGTATTTTATTTCAGGCCAAGCCCTGTGGAAACCTAGCGAGTGATCTGACAAAGATCTGTGTACCTGCTCGTTCTGCTTTGTCAGTGTTTTCCTCCTTTGAGAAAGGACTGACGTGACTTGCCAGTCCCCAAGGTAATAGGAAATACACTGCCGCAAACTTCGACTGAGAAAGAAGCGGAAGTCTTAGTTTAAAGAGTGGGGCACCTTTAAGCAGTTTAGAAATCCACGTGACCCAGAGAGCGCCCGGCCCCGCGGTCACGTGGGGGATCGTGAACCACACGCAGAGAGAGCCAGCCCGCTCCGCCTACGCGCCGGAGCCGCCTCCCGCCCACCTAGGAGCCGGGAGGGAGGGGAGCGGCGGAGGGATCCGGAGGTGGCGTCCCGTGCGCGTGCGCAGCGAACAGCTGTCACCTAGTGCGGAACAAGTCTTCCAAAGATTCCCAAAACCCTCAGGGGAGGCCGCACTTTCATCCCTTTCATTCGGGTGGCGTCTGGACCTCCTCCAGCGGCGCAGGTAACCGCTTCTTGGTCCGGACGGGGCGGGAAGGGTGGCGGCTTCGGTCCGGTCTTCGCAGGGCGGCACGGGCCTGGACGCTCCGCGGTGCACGGCAGTCAGCTGGGTGGGAGGAGGCGGCCCTGACAGTCCATTCTGGCCCTCCGGGTTCGGGAGCTCGCTCGCCGGCCTCCCGGGAGCCGATCGGAGGTGGTGTTGCTCCAGATTGCCACGCCTGTGTGATCTGGAGCCCCGACCAACCCCTCTGCGGCCGACTCCAGGAAGGCCGGGCCTGTGCGCCCTCCGAGTCTCCCTTGGGTCGGGATGTCCAGATCCGCGAGGTAGCAGGTAGCCCGACCCTCACTCGGGTTCGTTCTTGGCCCTAGCAGATGATCTTTTCGTTTTTCTTTCCTCCGTCTTGAGGCCAGTTCTTTGTGCTGTTCCTAGGGGAGCCATGATGTGGGGTAGACAGTGGGCGCTAAATAATTGCGACTTCGATGCGGCATGTGAACTGCCAGGGTGTTGTACGGTGGCAATGCCTTGGTGAAGGCAGGCAGTCCAGCCGGGGCTGGAATTTGGTGTTCTCTGCTCAGCAGTGAAAGCTGCTGAACTCAGTTCTGGTGCTTTTCTGGTGGACCCAGAAGACAGCCGCCGTTGTGGCTGAGCCCTGCAAGCTCGCACGTAGTGCTTTTTGGTCAGGTGCTCTCAGAGAAGACTTAGCATACTTGTTTGTTTGTTTAAATGTTGCACTCAGTGCAGACACTCACACTTGGTGATTTACCTAGCACTGCTTAGAAAGCTTAAGTTAGAATTGCGGTAATTCGGTGCCCAGGAGACGCTTTTGATAGGCTCGGTACGCTTAGGTTAGCACCAATCTTTGCAGTATTTCACCCACTTGAGTTTTTCGTTTAAAAAGGGCGGGAGGGGTGGGAGCTTCACTGTTTCTAGGGAAAAAATTACTAGTATTCTAACTTAAAAGCGTGATGGTTAAAATGTTTGGAATTGATTTTAAAAACATTTTGTTGGTTGTTTTTGAGTCAGGGTCTTACTATATGTAGTTCTGCACAACCTAGAACTCTTTATGATAGCTGGCCTGGAGCTCAAGGAAATCCACCTGCCTCTGCCTCATCAGTGCAGGGATTACTGTCGGTCATATTTCTGCACTGCTATTGACTGTTTACTCTCTGAAATTTACCGTCCGTCCCCGCCCCTTGGACTGGCAATATGGCCCAAGTGGTAGGACCAGTGCTTAGGTTCAGTCTCTAAGATTGATAAAAAGAAAATAAGTTTTTTTTTTACTATTTAGCATTATCACTAAAGTTTTCTTAAAGCTTGTTGGCCTGGTAACCTATCATGCTTTGTTTTGGAATGTACTGCCTAGTTGTTCAGGAATTTTAGGCCCTCTTTTCCATTTTAGTGTTTAGAAGTTACACATATTTACAGCTCTCCACAAAATTGGTAATACAGTAAAAATTCAACCCTGAGGCTTGCTTTATGATACTAAGAAATTTACTTAATTCCCCTCCCCCACCTCACTCTCTTTCCTTTGGTTTTGTCTTGAGACTGTCTCCTGTAGTCCATTCTTCAGTGTTGGGATTACCATTGTTTGACAGTTCCAGTACCACTTTCTGTAGTAGTGTTTCTTACTGCTTATCGCTATACCCTTGACACCTGTAATTATTTACTAGAGATTAAATGATAAAACAAGTACATTCTGCACTGACATTAAGTTCAATATGTAATGCAGGTCTTTTTTCTTAAAAAAAAAATTGTCTTCGAAGTAGTAGTTCTGGCTGAGTGGTTAAGGCAATGGACTAGAAAAATTGAATTTTATTGCATATTAATATTTAATGCTCCTCTGTAAGTACCATTTCTTGTTTATTTATATTTAATTTTTTCAAACCGTATATTTTGATCCTGTTTTTCCCTCTCCAAATGCTTCCCAGATCCTCTCCACCTCTTTACATTATATTCTCTCTCAAGCTCCCACAAAACCCAACCAACCAAGTAAAACTCAAAACTAACAAAAAAAATAAATCAATTCCACGAATAAACAAAATAAAAAAATATATATACACAGACACAAGCCCAGGCAAAGAGAGGAGAGGGATGACGGGATGGGGGTTGGGGTAGGGGTGGGGGTGGAGGTGGAGGTAGAGGTGGGGGGTGGGAGGGGAGAGAGAGAGAGAGAGAGAGAGAGAGAGAGAGAGAGAGAGAATATGAATATGTATGAGAGAGAATATATGTCTTTTTTTGTCTTTGTCAACTAATTTTGGGCCAGGGGCCTGCCCGGGCATGTGGCTGATATATGCAATGGTGCCACTCCATTGGAGAGAACTGACTTTTGCGGGAGGTATGAATTACAAATAGATTCTTGGTTAGGGGTAGGACTCCATGTCCACTTACTCCCTCTTAGCTGGGACCTCATCTAGGTTGAAGCTGTATACATCTTTTGTGTGCTGACAGGCTCCATAAGTTCATATATGTATTATTGTTGTGCCTGGAAGATGCTCTTTCTTTGGAGTTCTCCATGGCTTATGGCCTTATAGTCTTTCCACCTCCACGGTCTGAAGAGACCCTTGAGATTTTGGGCTGGAGAAATTTGAAGATAACCCATTTAGACCGGAGTGCTCCAAAGTCTCTCACACTCTGCTCATGGTCCATTCGTGGATCTCTGTTTTAATTACTCTCTACTGCAAGCACAAGCTTCTGTGATGCTGGCTGAGTGTGGCACATGGTATAGCAACATGCCAATAGCAGTCATTTATTGCAGTGTTCTTTAGCAGAGTGACAGAAGATGTTTTTCCTAGACCCATGGCCTATGTCAAGTGCATGGCCACTTAATCAGTGTCATGCATTCCATCTCACGATAAATCCAATAAAAAGTGGTTGTTTACTCCAGTAATACCAATATACCATGCAGGCAGGTGGATGTTGTAGGTTACAGGGTTTGTAGCTAGGTGATCCTGATGATTAACTTTCCTCTCTGGTATGGTATAAAGTACCTTCCAGCACTGTGACTGTCAATCAGCAGGAGTAAAGTTTCTATTTGGCTACTAGCTCCATTTCTTCATGTTTGATGATCTATTCTAATAGTTAATTAGCACCTATGTTTCCAATTTCTGGCTATTATGTATAAAGAAGTAATGAATATGGATGTATAAGTATCACCTTAGTAAGACATAGAGTTCTTAGAATATGCATGCAAGGAGGTAGCACCATCTGTGATTTCCAGTTGTATTACAGAGCTATAGTGATAATAACAGCATGGGATTGCCATAAAAACAAATGTGCTTAGTGGGATAAAATTGAAGATCCAGACATAATTCCACACACCTTTGAACACCTGAATTTTGATAAGGGAGCCAGAATTACACAGGGGAGAAAAGAAAGCATCTTTAAACATGATGTAGTTAGACTGGATGGCTGCGTGTAGAAGAATGAAAATACATTCATATCTATTTTCCTGCACAAAACTCAACTGTAAATGGATCAAAGACCACAACGTAAGACCATATACCCTGAATATGATAGAAAAGAATTAGGAATAGCCTTGAACTCACTGACACAGGAAACAGTTTTCTGAACATAACACTCATAGGACAGGCACTAAGAACAATTAATAAATGGGGCCTCATGAAACTGAAAAGCTTTTATATGGAAAAGGGCACCATAATTTGGGCAAAGCGACAGTCTACAGTGTCTAGATTATACAAAGAACCAAGAAAACTGAAGGTCCAGGAAACAACCCAATTAAAAATGGCGTGCCGAACCAGGCAAGAGAATTATTAAGAAACAAAACAACCCCCCACCCCCCCCCAAAAAAAACCCAAGCCTAACAAATGTCTGAGAAACACTTAAATGTTCAATATCTTTAGTCATCAGGCAAATGCAAACTAAAATTTGGATATTTCATCTTAACTCAGTCAGAATAGCTGAGATCAGTAAAATAAATGACAGCAGATGGTAGTGGGGAAAGGGTTATTTATTATGGTGGGCGTGCAAACTGGTACAGCCAGTCTATGATTTATTGTAGAGGTTCCTCGTGAAGCTGGGAATCAGTCTACCTCAAGATTCAGCTGTTTATTTCTTTTGGAACTAGATCTCACTTTGTAGGTCTGGCTGGCCTTGGAACTTACTGTGTACAGCAGGCTGGCATGGAATTCCTAGAGATCTGCCTACTTCTGCCCCCTGAGTTCAGGGATTAAAGACTTGGGTCACCATTCCTTTTCTTCATTATTGGTTTTCATCTGAATTTCTTGGGAGATATGGTATTCTGCCATTTACTGTTTTGTTTTTGCAGTTCTGGGGATAGAACCTAGAGTTCTGGGGATAGAAGCCTTATATATACATACAATGTGTATTTTTGTTTTTATATCTATAGTGAATGCTGTGAGTCCTAAAACATAAATTTACAGAATTAGTGTTAAATGAAACAAGGTAACAGCAATAGTAAATCTGGACAGGGAGCTGACACATAATTCATAATTTCTTTCAGGTATGAGATTTAATTAGAGTGAGACAGACTCTAATTTTTACTTTTTATTTTACTTTTGCATTTACATTTTACGGCTCATTTTACTTTTGCCCAACTACGAAATCTCCCCTACACACTTCCCTTTCTGCCTCTTGGAATTAATTGATCCACTGAAAATACTTTCATATTCCATGGTAGCTGGTTTAAGCCACCCTTTCAGTCAGAATAATCCCTTTAAGAAGGTTATCCTCCTTGCTCCACTTCAAGCAGTTCTTCATTTTGGGAGCCAGCCTGTAGTTTTACCCTGTCATTTGTGAGGCTTTTTTCAGCCCATCATTTCCCATTATGCTCATCTGTTGGCTTAGCTCTCAGAGTGGGTTTGATACTTTGTTCTTAGTCCATTTGCCTTTAGTGCTTTTCTGATTTGTACTTTACTGTTAATTTAATTTTACCTCCCCAGCCACTTTTCTGAAGGCTCAGCTAGAATCCAGGGCTTTTTTTGCACATGTCTGGCACATGTCAGCCTCGTCCTCTGATGAATGTTTTGATATTTTGGAGTACGGAAATTGTTCTTGAGTGATGGCCCGTTATTTGCTCTGTTTGCTTTTATTGGGTGGGATGTTCAATATACAAAGAAAACAGTAATATGTACAATGTGCTAAGCACTTACTCAGTATGAGATGCAGGCAATGCAAAAACCACAGCCTTCATCTTTAAAGGGAATAAGAGATTCTGGAGCCATTTTGAGTGACCATGGCCTGGGAACACAGATTTATGTTACTTCAATTTCCTTGTTCCAACATGGAAACAATTTAGGACGGGGTGCTATCTTACTGTGTGGCCCAGGCTACTGAACTTAATGTAGCCCAGCCTTTAAGTTTAGTGACCATTCTTGTCAAAGTCTCCAGAGTAGCTGCATTTGCAGGCCAGGCTCTTTTCTTTTTCTCTGTTTTTTTCCTATTATCCATACTGGTTCCGAATTCTATGTAGCTCAGGCTGATCTTGAATTTGTGGTTTTTCCTGCCTCAGTCTCCCTAGTGCAGGAATATTGGCATGCCTCACCATACTTGGACCCCTCCCTTTCCCTTATTTTCAGGCAGGGTTTTGCCCTACAGCTCCAGCTGTGCTTCCTGCCTCAGCCTCACAAGTGTGAGGATTTTGGGTATTGGAATTACTTACTGCTAATGCCTAGAGCTACCCCCTCCTTCCCCATGCCACCACCCCCATTTCTGTGTTTGAACTTCTTCCAAGTGTATGCAAGGCAAGTATTACTATTGTAAAGTTGAGCTACACATCTCCAGCCTCAGTTCAGTAGTCTTGACTTTGTTCCTTTTTCATTTCTTTCATGATTTTTTTTCAGAATATAATAAATACTATTGGCGCTCACTGCGCATGCCCTATGTATACACACTTCTATTTTGTCTGGATAAATTTTGTTTGGATAAATTGCTTCTTTGGTGCTTTCCCTCTTTCATCTCCCTTCCCTCTCACCCTCCCTTCCTCCTTGTCTTCTCCCCTCTTCACAGCAACAAGAAATCAAAATGTGAGCAAGATTATTTTTTTTTTTTTCCTTCAGTTTCCCCAGAAGAGGTATTCTTAAGGAGCTCTTATCTCTTTGAATGGTGTGGAAAAAATGACTGAGTTCAGGAACTGGATATGTTAAGAGGTAGAAGTCCAAAATTACTTCCTGGCATACTTAGATAAACCCCAAACTTCTCTTTCTACTATTTTTTCTCTTACCCTTTTCAGTCTTATTTTCAGTCATATCTTCCTCCTTACCACCTCTGGAAGAACAGAGCCTAAGAGATTTCTCTCCTTTAGGCATCTCCTGGATTTTATTTCTCTGAGCCACCTTCCATTGCCTGTTTTGAAACGGGAACCCTCTCTGTTGGCTTTGCATTGTCTTAGTAGTTAACCTTTGTGAATCAGCACCCGTGAAAAACAGCTTTGTCTACCGAGGCCCATTGACTGATTAGAATTTCAATACTGTGGAGAGGTTGGAATGTTGCCGGCCCAGAAGGTAGTTACCTTATCTTGGGCTAGTTTTTCTCTTCTGCACCCAGTAATTCATTTCTCCAGGTAGTCTTGTGATTAATAGGTAAAATCTTTTTGGAATCTATTAACTTAGTAGACCACCAGCTTCCACCAACCAAATGCCATCAGAGACCGTTTTAGGGCCTATATAAAAGTTTTCTCCATCTTGCTGAAACTGTCCCTCTGATATTCACTGTATTTTAAACTTGCCTTGGTTTATAATTATCTTTGTTCTTTATAGTTCTGAAACTAGAACTCATGAAACTGCTTCCATGTTGGAACATGGAGTTTGAGGTAATCTAAATCTATATTCCCTGTGCCACAGTCATTTTAAAATGCTCTATAATAAACTTATTATTTCCTTTAAGATGAAAGCTGCATTATTTTTTGTTTAATTTTTTTTTGTGTTGACACAGTTTACTTATGGTTTTGTCCTTTGAATATCTATGGAACTAAAGTTAGGAATTCAGTCACTGTTGAATTGCTAGCTGCATTTCTCATTTCCTCAGTGGCTGCTTCCTCTGCTCACACCAATATCAAGGTGACTGTTGTAGTTTGGTCAGAAGAAAAGGAATGTTTCTTTTCATATAGCTGGCTTTTCATATAGCTGGTGTGTTTCGTACAGATAGTTGATAGTTTGTAGTTTTCTTAGTTTCCTGCTGTTATTTTTTGCTAATGAAGCAGATTAGGTTTGTTTATTGTTATTTTGCTTTTTGTTTTTGAGGTAGGACTCTAGCTGCCTCGCCCAGAGTAGACCATGCTGGCTTCTGACTTGTGAAAATTCTCTTGCCTCTTCCTCTTAAGTACCAAGATTATAGGTGTGCTTTATCATGCTTGGCTAATCTGTTTTCTGAATAACTTTTCTTTTGTTTAGGACCAGGGTATTCCTTTTTCCAAATGTGACATCCTATTCTAACGGCGTTTGTGCTTTTTAATATTTTATGATTATTTTATGTGCAATAGTGTACACATATGTATGTATGTATATATAGTCTGTATATTATGTTAATCACCATGTGGATTCTGGGAACTGAACCAGGGTCCTATGTAAGAACAACAAATGCTCTTAACTTCTGTTCTTTCTAGCCCCTTGATACTCTTTTCTTTCTTTTTCCTTTTCTTACCCTCCTTCCTTCCCTCCCTCACTTTTTTCCTTCCTTCCTTCCTTCCTTCCTTCCTTCCTTCCTTCCTTCCTTCCTTCCTTCCTTCCTTCCTTCCTTCTTTCAAAACAGGGTTTCTTCAATGTCCAGGAACTTGATCTATACACCAGGCTGTTCTCAAACTTACAGAAATTCACCTGCCTCCCAAGGGCTGGGATTAAAGAAGTGCATACCTGGTCAATACTTTATTATTAGTACATATATTATTGTAATAATTATTGTATATAATATTATTATATTATTATTATGTGAGGAAGATTATATGCCAATCTGTCTTTCTTTTCAGCGCTTGATAATGGCTAATGGGAAGTGCCAGCATTGGGAAAAACAGCTTGCTGTGTATAGTATGGGTGTAGACAAAAAGACAGAGCACAAGGTGGTTCATTGAGTTCTATATTGACAGAAAGTTGGGAACTCAAAGGTAGGGAGTGTGCAGAGGCTGCTCCAAGGGAAGGAATATGTGAAGTCACAAAGAGCTTTATTTGTTGAGAAACTTGGTTTAAGTACTGTTGGAGGGTAAATTATAGTTGGCTTTCTATATTTGAGTTTTTTTTTTTTTAATTGATGAATTGAAACAACCAAGGGCTTACAAAAAAATTGCATTTGATTAAGGATGTAGCTTAGCCGATAAGAGTAGTTGCCTAGAGGCTTTGCCTGCTAGTACCAGGAACCTCCCATGTAGGAGGTTTAGGCATATGGATCAGAAGTTCGAGTTCATCCTCAACTACGTAACAAGTTCAAGACCAGTTATGACTACATCAGAAGTCTCCCCCCCCCAAAAAAAAAAAAGGAAAAGGAAAAGAAAAATTGGAATGTAAAAAATAAAAAAAGAAAAAGAAAAATCATATCGTTACATTTTATTCTTGCCTTTATATCAACTTGACATAAGCTAAAGTCATTTGAGAGGAGGGAACCTCAATTAAGAAAAAGCCTCCATGGCTGTTACCAAGCCTCTAGGACTTTTTCTTTTCTTCTTTTTTTTATTAACTTGAGTATTTCTTATATACATTTCGAGTGTTATTCCCTTTCCCAGTTTCCGGGCAAACATCCCCCTAATCCCTCCCCCCCCCCTTTATGGGTGTTCCCCTTCCCATCCTCCCCCCATTGCCGCCCTCCCCCCTGGGGGTTCACTGGGGGTTCAGTCTTAGCAGGACCCAGGGCTTCTCCTTCCACTGGTGCTCTTACTAGGATATTTATTGCTACCAATGAGGTCAGAGTCCAGGGTCAGTCCATGTATAGTCTTTAGGTAGTGGCTTAGTCCCTGGAAGCTCTGGTTGCTTGGCATTGTTGTACATATGGGGTCTCGAGCTCCTTCAAGCTCTTCCAGTTCTTTCTCTGATTCCTTCAACGGGGGTCCTGTTCTCAGTTCAGTGGTTTGCTGCTGGCATTCGCCTCTGTATTTGCTGTATTCTGGCTGTGTCTCTCAGGAGCGATCTACATCCGGCTCCTGTCCGTCTGCACTTCTTTGCTTCATCCATCTTGTCTAATTGAATGGCTGTATATGTATGGGCCACATGTGGGGCAGGCTCTGAATGGGTGTTCTTTCTGTGTCTGTTTTAATCTTTGCCTCTCTATTCCCTGCCAAGGGTATTCTTCTTCCCTTTTAAAGAAGGAGTGAAACATTCACATTTTGATCATCTGTCTTGAGTTTCATTTGTTCTAGGCATCTAGGGTAATTCAAGCATTTGGGCTAATAGCCACTTATCAATGAGTGCATACCATGTGTGTTTTTCTTTGATTGGGTTACCTCACTCAGGATGATATTTTCCAGTTCCAACCATTTGCCTACGAATTTCATAAAATCATTGTTTTTGATAGCTGAGTAATATTCCATTGTGTAGATGTACCACATTTTCTGCATCCATTCCTCTGTTGAAGGGCATCTGGGTTCTTTCCAGCTTCTGGCTATTATAAATAAGGCTGCGATGAACATAGTGGAGCACGTGTCTTTTTTATATGTTGGGGCATCTTGTGGGTATAGCTGGGTCCTCAGGTAGTTCAATGTCCAATTTTCTGAGGAACCTCCAGACTGATTTCCAGAATGGTTGTACCATAGGGCTTTTTCTTAATTAATGATTTATGGTGGATGGCCCAGCCCATTGTGGATGTTGCCATCCCTGAGCTGGTTGTCCTGGGTTTTCTAAAAAAAAAACCAGGCTGAATAAGCCATGATGAATAAGCCAGTCAGCAGCACTCTCCTATGGTTTCTGCATCTGTTCCTGCCTCAGGTTCCTGCCATATTTGAGTTTGTATCCTGACTTCTTCCATTATGAGTTATGACATAGAAGTGTTAGCCAAATAAACCCTTTCCTCCCTGTGTTGCTTTGTTGCTATAATAAAATAGCAATAGTAATCCTGAGTAAGACATTCCCTAAACAATATAACATCAATTATTGGCTTAGTCTGTACATTGTATTAGATGGTATAAGTAATCTATATTTAAAGAATAGAGGAAGATGTGTAGGTTATGTGCAAAGAGTAAGCCAGGTTATATGAAGGATTTGATTATCTTTGAATTAAGATATCCCGGGGGCGGAGGGTCTGATATTCTATGGGTGTCTGAGCTGTTAGTGATTGTTTTGGGAGGACCAGATTTGATATAGAATGAGAGTCTTTAAAAATTTAATTATTTTTTATTGTACATATATTATGTATATATTTGTATGTGGCTTTTGTAGGAGTTTGTGTTGCTGTGCAAAGAAAGGGATGGGGCAGGAGGATATCATGTGTGTGTACCATGTTCTATCTTCCTCCCTTTTTTGATCCTGGAGCTAGGCTGGAGGCCAGCAAATCCCAGTGATTCTTCTGTCTCTGCCTCCTCCTACGGTATTAGGGTTACAAAATGTAACCATGCTTGGCTGGGCTTTTTACATGGATGTTGGAGTTTAAATTTCAGCTTACACAGCTCTTATCAGCTGAGTGAGCTCCTCTGATACAGATGTTCTGGTATTGTTTTCTTTCCTCAGTAGATTAGCTTGGAATCTGGTGGTTTTGTCTTGTGATTAGTTTTTATTTTTTTATTTTTCATTTTTTCCCCATCTTTATTAACTTGGGTATTTCTTATTTACATTTCAAATGTTATTCCCTTTCCTGGTTTCCAGGCCAACATCCCCCTAACCCCTCCACCTCCCCTCCTATATGGGCTTCCCCTCCCCATCCTCCCCCCATTACTGCCCTCCCCCCAAGAATCCCATTCACGGGGAGGGGGGGGGTTCAGTCTTGGCAGGACCCAGGGCTTCCCCTTCCACTGGTGCTCTTACTAGGCTATTCATTCCTACCTATGAGGTTGGAGCCCAGGCTCAGTCCATGTATAGTCTTTGGGTAGTGGCTTAGTCCCTGGAAGCTCTGGTTTGTTGGCATTGTTGTTCATATGGGGTCTCGAGCCCCGTCAGCTCTTCCAGTCCTTTCTATTGGATGCCCAGAACTTGGTAGACAGACCCTGCTGCTGAAGGCACCACACAAGTTGGTTCCAGGAAATGGAGAAATCAAGTTGGTACTGACCAGGAAGGTTCCCTGCTGCTGGATAGCTTTCTTTCTTTCTTTTTTTTTTTTTTTTAAATTTAGAGAATACTTTATTAGTTTTTGTAATCAAACCCACGTAGATAAGACCTTACATATTTAATACAGTGCGTTACCCCTGTACAAATGGAAAAAACTTAAGTTCAACATTTCTAGACCAATATGGCTGTTAATTTCTGTACAGTGCCAACTCAACACAGTAAACGGGGATACTTTTTTCCAAAGTTGACAGCACAGCTAAAGTTTCAAAAAATTCAAATTATATATCTGTATATATATGTTTATATTTATATAAAAAGACCAATAATAGCAATGTGTTATGCATCAACAGCAGCAACAGCTTTTCCAGGTTCTGCAGTCATCTGAACAAAACTGTAGAGACATCCAGCACACTCCTTTAAAAAAAAAAAAAAGTAAAAAAACAAAACCCAAGAAAACAGCACAGTTCTGTTACTCTTGTGGTACCTAGCACCATTTTTTTTTTTTTTTTTTAATTAGCTTCTCAATCATCATCTGGAAAGAAAACATTCTGAGCAACATCATTAAAAACAGCTCTGATAAAGCACGGTCACTACTACGTATCATAAAGCAGGTACAAGCTATTTTACATCCACAGAGGTATGATACAGTACTGTCCTACATCTATAATACTAGAGGATACAATTTAAAAGTTTTTAAATTACTTTAGAAAAACATCTTATAAAGAACTGGAAGCACACTGCAGTTTTGTGCTAGGGTTATTGAACATGTTTCATGCAGCATATATGCTAGGCCTATATATATGTGCATACATGAGATAGTGGACTAGTACATCTGTGTTTTTTTTTTTTTTGTTTTTTTTTTTTTTTTGTTTTTTGAGGCTCCTGGGAAGAGGGATTTAGATGCTTATTTTACATAACAAAGCACACCTGGCCTCCCTGTTATATCCTGCCCCCAATCCTGAACTTTCTTTCTTTCTTTTTTTTTTTTTAAAGATTTATTTATTTATTGTATATAAGTACACTGTAGCTGTCTTCAGACACACCGGAAGAGGGCATCAGATCTCATTACAGATGGTTGTGAGCCACCATGTGGTTGCTGGGAATTGAACTCAGGACCTCTGGAAGAGCAGTCAGTGCTCTTAACCATTGAGCCATCTCTCCAGCCCAATCCTGAACTTTCTAACCCAGGAGCTAGGCTGCTCTTCTCCTCTAGAGGTATTTCTTGGTCAGCCCCTCCCCCTCCTTTTGTGCACGTGTGTGTATGTGTGTGTGTGTGCACCTATTCCTCTCTTCTCTGCTCTCTGTGCAGGTGTTCTCTCTCCCTACCTCCCTCTCCCTGGGACCAGTGAACTTGGCCTGAGAACAACTTCCCAATAAACCTGCCTTTAATATAATCCAATTGGGCTTGAATTGTCTCATTTCCACCAGTGGAAAAATAACCTATCACTGTGGTAGACTGTACTTCTAGAAAATTCATTTTTCCTTGGAAAGGTTTCATGTAGGTCAGTTTTACAGTCAGGTCAGTGATTGATTCTGTATCCAGAATAGGAGCCAATTAGGAAGCCCTCAGAGGCCTCTTTTTCCAGGAGTCTAGGAAAAAATGAGAACGTCTCAGAGAGGTGAGAAGTGGTCAGTAAATAAAAAGAGTTTCTTTGGTAGACACATGCATGCTCTTTTGGTGAAAGCCACTGCCTAGACACAACTCCAGTAATACATTGTTGATGGTCACTGTTTCTTTGCAGAGACATCTGTAGCCATCATGGAGGTGGTGGAGGTGGAGAGTCCCCTAAATCCCAGCTGTAAGATAATGACATTCAGACCTTCAATGGAGGAGTTTCGGGAGTTCAACAAATATCTCGCATACATGGAATCTAAAGGAGCCCATCGAGCAGGTCTTGCCAAGGTGATTATATTCAAACTTGTCCTAAAGAACTATCATTTGACTTTGAAATTACATTGTTAGTTTTTGGTTCTTTCAATGTGATGTATCTACTATTGTTTATCCTCTTGGAACACTTAATTTTCTCAAACAATATCTTTCTTTTGTTTGGATTATTTATACTAGGCTATGTTCTATAATTAACCCCCCCTCTTCCTTCCTTCCTTCCTTTCTTTCTTTCTTTCTTTCTTTCTTTCTTTCTTTCTTTCTTTCTTTCTTTCAATAAATAAATAAATAAATAAATAAATAAATAAATAAATAAATAAATAAATAAATAAAGGCTTCCAGAGGAGGGAGAGGATCAGTTTTCATCCATTTCTCATAGGAAACATCTATTAGCTTGAAGTTTAGTGTGATTTGCTTTGTATTCTTTTCCTCAGTATTCCTTTCTTCTAGTCTTTTTTCCTTCCTTCCTTCCTTCCTTCCTTCCTTCCTTCCTTCCTTCCTTCCTTCCTTTTTTGTTTTTGAGATAGGTTCTTTTCAGTGTCTTGAATCATGGCCATTTTCTCTCTTGAGCCTCCTGAATGCTGTGATTATAGGCCTTAGCAACTATGCCTGTCTCACTTTAAAACAACAATTTGTGGAAGTATAACTTATATAAGATACAGTACCCTCATCTACAGTTTGTAATTCAGTGGTGTTTGTTTGTTGGTTTATTTAAATAGTTTTATAGCTGTTACCACTATCATATTCTGTGTGGTTATCACATACCAAAAAACTATATATTTTAAATCGCCATTTCCAATTTTCCGGTGTCATTGTTGTCCTAGGCAACCACAGTCTGTATTCTCTATCAATTTGCCTTTTTACTTATTTTTGAAAACAAATTTTTTATATTATTATTTGTGTGTGGTACCTGTGTATGACATGTAGAGATGTATATATTGCCACGACCCATCTGTTGAGGCCAGAGGACAACGTTAGAGTTGGTTCTTTGCTTTTACCCAACCAAACAAACAAACAAAAAAATGGAGTGAAAGAATTCAGATTGGAGAGACATGGCTCAGTAGGTAAAATATTTGCTATCAAACTTGTAAGGACCTAAATTCAGTCTCCAGAAAGCACATAAAAACTATGTAGCCCCGCCCCTCCATTGGCAGTGGCAAATGAAGACGTATGGCCAGCCTGGCATAGAAGGTAGTAAAGAGACTGTCTTAGGGTTTTATTGATGTGAACAGACACCATGACCACAACAAATCTTATAAAAGAAAACATTTACCTGGGGCTGGTTTACAGTTTCTGAGGTTTAGTTCATTTTCATGGCAAGAAGCATGGTGAGCAGGCAGATATGGTGCTGGAGAAGCAGGTGAGAGTTCTACATATTCTTCAACAGGAAGCAGTCAGAGAACTGTAAAATAGTAGGAGGTAGGAATTAAGGAAAACATCCTCTCTGCTCCTCCACTCATGGAAGTGGAGTGTATGTGTGCGTGCGTGCGTGCGTGCGTGCGTGCGTGCATGCGTGCATGCGTGCATTCTCGTGTGGGTGCGCAAATGCATGCTTATAAAATCTATAAAAAGGCTTTGAATAATTTAGAACTAGTTTTACTGGCATTGTCATCCACCTAGTAGGACTACTCGGATTTGAATTTTGGTCCCCGTGATTCAGTAGCAAGTGCTCTTAGCTACTGAATTATTATTGCAGCTGACACTATTAATTTTTTTTTTTAAATAAAGTTTTGTTGCTAAGGGCTGGGGTTATATCCCACTGAGGTAGTGCAGCAGAGAGTTTATTCTACCTACAATGAGAAACAAGGATGGTCTTAAAGTAGATGGATTAGTTTGACAAAACAATTTCTGGAAGGAATGATTTACTTTGACTGTTTTAGAATACAATCTATTAAGGTGGCAAGGACATGAGGGAGATGGTCATATTACAAATACTATGGAAGCTGGAATAGATGACTGCTGTTGTTCAACTTGTTTTCTACTTTTTAATATAATTCAGAATCTTAGTACACGTCTCTGTAATACAACCTAGGTCTGTCTCCTAGGTGACTTCTGTCAAGTTGACAATCACTATTAACTATTAAAATTGGGAAGGAAGATGTAGTAGCAGATGCTTCCTTGTCCTGTTCTTTTGCTATGTTGTGACATTGTTTGAAAACAAGTCTGTGCTGACTTCTATGTAAAAAATGAGTTTGATGTTAAGGGCAAGTGTCCACAGGAGGCGTTACCAGGGATAGTGTGCTGATGTAGTTAGTGAAGAGCTCTTGGTAGCTTCGAACACTTAAAAAGTGAAGTCATCTTTGAGTATGTTCATCTATTCTTCTTCTTACAGATATGAGATTATGTCTACTAAAAGGTAATGATAAATGATGTGTTTAAGGTCATAGGAGAGTTCAGTGAAGTACCAAAGACTAATTTCATTATAAAAATGCATGAGGTGGGCAGAGGCTGTTGCTACGCTGATACTTTCACTGGGAAAGGTTTTCCCCTAGATTTTCCATATCTATTGTGAAGGTCAAATGGTGTGGACAACAATTGTTAGCTGAATAGAGAACTTCAGAACTATAGGTTTGGAGTATAAGATGTCCTCATACATACTAGAGACTGTATGTAGCCTAGTTCTTTACTGTTGCTGGCATTTTGTATCCAGAGATCATTGCTTTTGTTAGGTGGCTTCGTCAGTAGTTGTCTTCTGACTTCCATATTTGTGCTGTGCTCCTCATGCCTACACATCGTTCTCCCCATACACAGAATAAGTAAATATAAAAGTTGTTTAGAATTTGCTCTGTTAGTTTTGGTCTGAGAGCTTTCAGATTATTATTTGAGGGAGAGATAAGGGACTCATTCTTCAGTTTAACAGAAGATGTTATTTTCTAGTCATTTGGCATAAATATGTAATAATATGTACTGTATTATCAAGAATTTGGGCTTTAATTGTTTAGAGAGAAGCTGGAGATCATTTTCTCCTTTCCAGATATCCAGCTATCGGTCTGTTTATTTATTTATTTTTTCAGACAGAATTCTCATATATCCCAGAATAGCCTGGAAACCTGGTTGTTCAGTATCTGTCATTGAAAGCTGGAGGGATGGTACGTGTGTTACTACACTGTGTTCATTATTTGACCTTTTTATGAAAACTTTTTTTGTCCCCTTTTTTGTTTTTTGAAAACATCTTTTGTCCACTGAGATTAGTATACTGTCTAGTGGTAAGGTGACCTGTTTAGTAACTAGAAGAGGAAATAGCAGCTACTCATGAGGGAGCTGTAGTACACTGAGTAAACCTGTGATAGGGTGTAACAGAATACAATAAATGAGATTACAAGTACACCTGAATCCAGTATATCACACCCTCAACATAGCATAATAATGTTTTGTTACATTAGGATGTTACGTTAGGATGACAGGTGAACTGCTTGTTTCTAATCATAGTTTGCTATGTTCTCATTGTCACATAAATTATGTTTAACCTAGTCCGTTTACTCTGGAGGTTGAAGTGATTTAAGTGTATAGAACTCCAACAAACCAAATTACTTGGTTAAAAATCCAGACTATATAGATGTGGATGTTTTTCTTTTTGGAGGAATAAAGTTCCCCTGTGGTTAATGTATTATTGACAACATTTCATGGATTTGTCTTAACTTACAATAATTGTCTTAACTTACAGTAATCAATATTTAAGTACTTCAATAGTAGAGAGTTTGATTTCAGATTAGTCCAATTTTGTTTACTTCTCTCATTATATACATAAACATATACACATATATATGTGTTTCAGAAACAAAAGAGAGTGAAGACATATACCGGAGCCTGCAAGATGATGATAGCATTGTTCTTTTTTTTTGCCAGTTTATAGATAGCATATGGCTTCAACATATCTAGTGGGCATGCATACTTTAGCTAGAAATGCCTGGGTTTGGGGAATACATAAAGTATGTATTCTATCTTGATATACTCAGGAAGGTAGTATATAGAGTTGATAAAAATATAGCAGAATAGGTTTCCTTTACTTTAACTCATTAAATATAAAGGTGTTACTATTAAATTGTTTGACCAAACACCTTGTACTTGGTTTCAAACTGTGTGAGGTAATTTGATATTTAAAGATTTAAAATGGAACTGTAGGATGACTTGTTAAAGCACTTGCTTTACCGGCTTCTGACTGTTGAGCCCTGGATCCTGGGGGTAGTGGAAAGAGAACCAACTCCTGAGAGTTGTCTTCTAATCTCCACTTGCATGCCACTTCCATCCCCCACGCACCTTGGGAAAAGAAAAAGAAATTTAAAATTAATTCAAAAGAAAATATTTGGTATAGACTTGGATCAATCTTCCTTCTTCCCTTCTCTCCCTCCCTCCTTCTTCCCTTCCTTCTCTTTGAGATGGGGGTCTTTCCGTGTATACTTGTCCGGCCTAGAATTCACTATATATACAGACTGGCCTCAAACTTAGAACTGATAGGCTTAACTTTGTGATCACTTTAGTTTTATTTTATGCTTTGTTCTCTATCATTAGAAAATTACTTAAAAATATCCCTGGTGGGCTGGAGAGGCTAGGTTTAGTGATTAAAACCACTTGCTGTTATTGCTGTGGCTTTAGTTCCAGCACCCAGATGGCAGTATACAGTCATTCATAACTCCAAGGACGCCAGACAACCATGTTGTGTAGGTAGGCAACACTTACCTATACAATAAAAATTAAAAAAAAAAGTTTTAAGAAAAAAATCAAATATTCTTGGGAAAAAGTAATATTATTTACTTCTTTTTGTTTTTAAAATTAAAAATGTGTGTGTGTGTGTGTGTGTGTGTGTGTGTGTGTGTGTGTGTGTGTGTGTGTGTGTATGATGTGAGTTTGGGTACATTCAGAGGTCAAACAACCTTTGGAAGTAATTTTTCTCTTTCCGCCAAGAATTCCAGGGATAAAACTCAGGTGGCGGCTTGAGTGCATGTGTACCACTTGTGTGTAGGAGATCTCAGAGGTCAGAGGAGGACATTGAATCCCCTGGAATTGAGTTATAGGGAGCTGTGAATTGCCATTTGGGTGATGGGAGTTTCCTGTAAAACCAGTAAGTGCTCTTTTCCACTGAGATATTTCTTGAGCCACTAATTTTTTTGTTTTATTTTTGAGATAGGATCTCTTGTTTCAGGCTGGCCTTGACCTTGCTATGTCTGGATGGCGATATTACAGGCTTGTACTACCATGCCAAGCTTGTGTGGTTCTGGAGATAGCACTCCAGACTTTGTGCATGCTAGATATTTCTCCTTTCTATTTCCCTTCTCTCCTTTCCCTTTCCCTCTCTCTTCTCCTTGTCCCCCTTTCCCCTTCCCTTCCTTTTCACCTCCCCACCCCTTCCCTTTCTCTTCTTCCTCCTTCTTCTCCTCCTCCTCTTTTTTTCTGAGACAGGTTTCTCTCTGTAGCCTTGCCTGTCCTGGAACTAGCTCTGAAGACCAGGCTGGCCTCGAATTCAAGGAGATCTTCGGGCTTTTGCCTCCCGATTAAAGGAGTACAGCACCCCTGCCTGCTGCATGCTTGATATTTCTTACTCTTAAGAATTATTTTGACTTACCTTTGTGTGTTGATGTGAGTATATGCTATGTCTTTGCAGGTGTCTGCAGAGGGCAGAAGAGAGTGTCAGATCTTGTGGAGTCATAGGCATTTGTGAGCTTCCTGATGTGGGTGTTGGAAGTCCTTGGGAAGAGCAGCAAGTGCTCTCAGCTATTGAGTTGTGTCTTTTGCACTCACAGTTGATATTTCTAATAATTAAATACTCTGATTTCCTTTCAGTTACCAAGATTATAATATAGTGTCTTAACAAAAGATTTATTTTAAATTGTTTTCTGTGTGAGTACGTACATATGAGTGCAGGTACCTGTTGGATCCCCTGGAATTAGAGTACTGTTACCTGCTGAGCCTTCTCTCAAGTCTCCCACTTTTACACTCTTATACCTTTTAAAAAAGTAGTATTGATGTAGACTGAGGAGATGTTAAGTATACAGTCATGAGGTCCTGAGTTCAGATTTCTAATATGCATGTTAAAAAAAAGCCAGGTGTTAAAAAAAAAAACCTCATCGCTATACCCTAGTGCTGGGAAGGTGAAGAGAGGATTCTGGGCTTAATGAGAGACTTTGTTTCAAAATAAAAATGAAATAAAATAAAATAAAGTAAGGTGGATAGCAATAGAGGAAGACATTTGATATCAACCTCTGGCCTCCACATATATACATAAACACATGTATCCAAATACATATATACAAACACAAAGATGTGCAGACATGTTATATATACAAAATAAAGCCAAAACAAATATTTAGGGATGTATAGCCACATAAGTTGTTACCAATAAATGTGGTAGTTGTTGCCACTTGAACTCTTTGGAAAAGAGTGCGTGGGGGACTTCAGAGGGGTAATGATAGTCTGCTTCTTGGTCCTCTGTTTTGGTTTTTAATAATTCATTTTCTGTAAGAGTGCTATCTTTTAATCTTAATTTTTTTAAGGCTTATTTATTTTATTTATTTGAGTGTACTGTAACTGTGTTCAGACACACCAGAAGAAGGCATCGGGTCCCATTTCAGATGGTTGTGAGCCACCATATGGTTGCTTGGGAATTAAACCGGGGATCTCTGGAAGAGCAGTCAGTGTTCCTAACCACTGAGCCATCTCTCCAGCCCCTTCAATATTAAAATATTTTAAGAATTTTCTTAGGTATTCTGGTGCATGCATGCAGTCCCAATATTTAGGAGAAGTAGGAGGCATTCAGGGGCATTCATAGATATGAAAACAAATTCAAGAACAGTCTGAGTTGCTTAAGAATTTGTCTGAAAACACCAAGCACAAAACAAAACAAAAAGTACTGCGGGTGTTGGAAGAAGGATACCATGGAAATAGACAAAAGTTACAAATTAAACTTTTCCTCATCTTCACAGAAAGCTGGCTTTCAGACACATACTCGTTTGCTACCATGCTATTTGCCAATGAAGGAGAGTTAGAGGGACAAAGGAAGGCAAGGAAGGCAAGGAAGGTGAAAGCGACATCCCTGAGATGGCTGCTTCTTGTTATCGGAAGACATTATGGAAAATATTATGAGGAGAACCAATAGGAAGGCACATAGGTTGGTGTCTAACCAGAACCAATAGGAGAAAGGAGAAAACCTCGGGTCCCTGTAAAATACCCAAGCCAGCATCTGTTTAAATGGACTTCCAGGCTTAGGCCACTCCCATGCCGAATGTGTAAAGCTTTCACCTCAGTGTGTCTTGGTTTTTGGGGGCATTTAGTTCTTTGTCCATGTAAGGAGACAAACTCAGAAGTCTTCTAGATGTCCACAGCAACCTTATTATATACTATATTGTATATAACAGAAGTCTAAAGAGAAAATATTGACTGAACATTTACTGATCTGTACCACATTAAAAAAAAATGACACATAGATAAAATTCTGTAAAGATGAACTTCTTTGTGTTCCTTGAGGAAGAGTCCATCAACATTTCATCTTCTGTTGAGAGGTAACACAGTGGTTCATTGTTTGTTCTGATGTCATTGGTGTTTCATCTAACATTTATGCCTGTTTTATAAACACCTAATAAATATCTCAGCCTGTCTTATAGCTTTTTTATACTTAGTCATTTTGTATGCTTTAAAAACTTGTAAAAAAGTAAAAGCAATTGTTATGAGGGGCACTAAAAATGAGGCAATACAAATGTAGTTTTGAGTGTAGTGAATTTTGTTATTAGAATCATATATCCTTATTGTAAAGTATTAATGAGTTTTTACAGTACTTTTGTCACAGAGAAAATGTTATGTTCTTTTGAAAAATAATTTGTATAATTATTAATTTGGAGTTTCAGGTTAATATTTTGTTTTGTTTTTAGGTGATTCCTCCTAAGGAGTGGAAGCCAAGACAATGCTATGATGATATTGATAATTTGCTTATTCCAGCACCAATTCAGCAGATGGTCACAGGACAGTCGGGACTGTTTACTCAATACAACATCCAGAAAAAGCCCATGACTGTGAAGGAGTTCAGGCAGCTGGCTAACAGTAGCAAGTGAGTCAGTTGTGTTTATGTCTGTATTCCTTCCAAAGAGGTATGTGAGGCAAGAAGCCAAATAGACAGAGAAGCCTGAGAAGCCTGGGATGAAAAGCAGGAGCCTTCTTTTTCATCCCTTGTCTTCATCTCTGGTTTCTGTTCTTCAAATGATGGCTTATACTCGCTTAATTCTAAAGAAATTATTCTGCATTTTATAATCCCATTTGTAAAATCTAGAAATGGTTCTCTTTATTTTCTTTAGTTATCAGAGGTTTTTAGTTCTTTTTAGCTTTGCTAGGGAAAATTTTATTCATAATTTTAAGACTAAAATGAGCATGCACAATTTAAAAATAATATAGGAAAATATCTATTATATTAGTTATTACTATAAAAATTCTTAAAACTAAAAGCTAGCTCATAATTATAAAAGTCAGAAACCTAGGATTCATTTAGATAAGTAATTAAGCTTAGGATTTCTGCCACATTTACTGTTAAGGCTATGACCGGGAGGGTGGCTGACTGAGAACTTGGCTGGAAGATTTGTCCCAGGAGGGGTCCTTTTATGAGGCTAAAGTCCATGTTTCTTGTCCTTTAAGTGGAACTTTACAAATGTGTAGAAACATAGATATATTACTGTTTTCTTTATCCCACACCAGTCCTGCTATCTACTCACACATCTTTAAAAACACATTTGAGTAAATTGCAGATATTGGTCTGTTTTATCTGAAGTACTTCTACATGAATATGTAACTTTAGAGTTCAGGATTGGCTTTCTTTATTTCTTCCTTCCTTCCTTTCTTTTTCTTTCTCTCTCTCTCTCTTTCTTTCTTTCTTTCTCTCTCTCTTTCTTTCTTTCTTTCTTTCCTTTTTTAAATTAAATTTGTTCTTCGACAATTTCATACAGGTATTTAACATATTCTGGTACTACCCATTCTTATCTCCTTAACTCCTGTGTCAGCTCCCTCTCCTCCTAATAGGTCCCATTTCCATAGTCTTGCCCTCTTGTTTTTTGACCTACTGAGTTTAATACGGGGTGTATGAGTGATCACAGACTTACAAATATTGAATGGAGCCAGTTAGGTTCACCCGTGGGAATACAACTCTTTTTCCAAATTCATCACTAGCCAATAGAGTCCCCCTTCATTGACTTACAATTGATAGTGCAATATTGTGCAGACTCATCGTAGACAGCCACTGCTTCTGAAAGTTCACAATTAACATGTCTGTGTCCTGTCTAGTAGATGGCATATCTTTGTTACTTTCTATCTTCCTGATCTTACATTCTTTCTGCTACCACTTTGGCGGTGTTCTCTGAATTCTCATATAGTAGCTGTTGGTTTCTTCTAGAGAAATTGAGTAGGTACATCATATACTGAATGGGGAGAAGAATGAAGTCTTTTGTTTTTGAGGCAAGGAGATAACCAGTCACTAAAAAGCTTAGGCTGACATTGAATTTGTAGTCCTTCTGTCTCTGTCTCCCTCGTTCTGGGTCTATAGGTGTCATCATACCCAGCAAAATTTTCATTCTTGAAGGGAAGACTGTTAAAGAATTTATGGTTATATTTTTAAACCTTAGTGTTTTTTTTTTTATGTGGTATTTGATGCCCAAAATAAAAATATTAATGTTTGTCTAGCATACATGAGGCCCTGTGTTTAATCATCAGTACTCATAAACATGGTTTGATGATATATACACCTGATTCTACGTGTAGAGGCAAAAGGATCGTTTAAAGGTTAAAAGTCATCTGAAAATCCCCTTAAAACTGACTATGCTCCCTCTCCTGCTCTTTTCTCCTCTTCCTGTAAAAATCTCAGAAAAAAAGCTCAATCTCAGAATAATGAAATCTCCAAGTATTTTAAAAAACATGCCAAACCTAATAGACCAGTCAAAAACATTGTTTAAATTTCTTGTATAGTTATTATGAATGGAAGCAGATCTTTGGATGAATTTAGCTGATAAATCATAAAAGTAACTTGCGTGCGTGAGTGCATATTTTACATAGTATACAAATGACAAAGAGTCTTTCCTGTTATTTCTAGTGTGGTATAAAAATTAAAGTTTGAATTAAAAATATATATACAAGTAGACCCCATTCTTTTAGCTCTTACTGAGAATGGGATTTTAATTATAGATTGAACACCTCATCACTCAAACTATTAAGAAACTTTTTTATTAGCACAAGTGTGTGTGCATGTGTGTGTATGTGAGTAGGATGTGCTTGTGTGAGCATTCATGTTCCAAACAACTTTTGTGTGGTGGTCTTGGAGCAACTTTGTGGAGTTGGTTCCAGGAATGAATCTCAGGTCTTCAGGCTTCTGAGGCAACTGCTTTTATCCATTAAGGCATCTTGCTGACCACATAACTTTTCTAATAACTATTATTATTATTATTATTATTATTATTATTATTATTATTATTATTTTGCGCTGAGAATTGAACCCAGGACCTTTTGATTGCAAGCCAAGTTCTCTACTATTGAGCTAAATCTCCAAGCCCCCTAGAGTTCTTTTATAATTACAATGAAAGATAATACAAAAATGAAGAACCAATATTATTAAATCTGTTATAAAATATTTAGTCTTTTATTTATCTAATATTGTTAAAATATATTACTCTTAAGTTATTGATAAGTGAATTCACTGACACAGACATTTGCTGCTATGTTGATAGTTCAAGAGTAGTTTGTACTTAAGAGCAATCAAATTATGTATACTAAAACAAAATTAGTATTCTTAGTCCAGTGAGATGACTCAGCAGACAAAGGTTCTTTTCTGTCAAGATCAACTTTCTGAGTTCTGTGCTTGGGACTTATATTGAGGAATGAGAGAACCAACTCCCACAAATTGTCCTCTTACTTCCATGTGGCACATGTATGAGAACATGCACAATAAAAAAATGAATTTAAATAAAAATCTTTTTTGGTAAGCATAATATCTCTGTACACAGTGCTATGTGGCTTTTAATGAGTACAAAGCTTTTATGATATTTAACCAGTGAGGGAGAATTTTCATTTTGTAGATGTTGTTGAGATCGATTTTGAAGGAAGGTCAAACCTTTCAAACAGTTAAAAAAATAATACATGCAGGTGACATTGTCTGGTTTGTTTACCACTGCAGATAGTGTAACCTAAGATATGACAGGTACTTGTACTATATATATTGAATGGATAAATAGTGTTATGATATCAAAAATACATTTGAAGTTTTAGAAATTATTAGGTAAGTAATAAACATTTAGTTATTAAAACTATATATTTCTTGGTTTTCTATAGTGTTATGTATAGTAAAGCCTCTATGTCTCTCGTTAAGTGAAATGTATAGTAAGTCTTTTGTGACTGGCTTTGATTGAAATGTATCAGCAAAGCCTTTACTATGACTGGTTTAATCAGTAGAGGCTGAGAAATTGTTTTGAGTCTGATTGAATTTTGAAGAA
The DNA here is from genome assembly GCF_021556685.1 of Rattus norvegicus. Classification (NCBI taxonomy): domain Eukaryota; kingdom Metazoa; phylum Chordata; class Mammalia; order Rodentia; family Muridae; genus Rattus; species Rattus norvegicus. The sequence continues at coordinate 93,891,935 of NC_141538.1, forward strand.
ATGTTGCCTTCTGGGATCGTCTGCACTTGTTGCTACATGAGAGCTTGCAGCTGCACCAACCTTGGTCCTAAGACACTCCTGGTAGATAAACTTTGGAGTTCTTATAACTTTAGTAGTTGAACTTTTTCAATCACCAATTACTTTTGCGTAATGATTGAATAGAGTAACTGGCTGGAGTGAGCTAGTTGGGGTCAGTCTTTTCCAGGAAGACTAAACTCCACTGCTTGTTTGAAAATGAAGGCTTAGCTTCTTGGTGAACTTCTCTTTCTTATGCCACCAAGAACATCATTGAATCATGGCATTCTGTAGTTTTTCTGATGAGTTTTAGACATACTTGGTTTTATTTTTAGTTCTAAAATGTAATCATAAGGTATTGTTTGAACAATTTATAGATTGAATTTTATTTCTTTCAAAATCAATTTACCTCTATGTTTTGAATTTGTTTTTCATGTGTTAAGATGTTGTGCTGCTTTGTTTTTTGTCAGTTTGACTGACATAAGCTAGAATCACCTGGGAAAAGGGAATCTCAGTTATGGAAATGCATGCCTTTATCAGATTTGTAAGTCTGTAGGGCATTTTCTTTTCTTTTCTTTTTTTGTATGTTCTTTTTCTTTTATTGATTTTTTTATTTACATTTCAAATGTTATTCCCCACCACATCCCCCTCTCCTTCTTCTATAAGGGTGTATCCCCGCCATACACTCCTGAACTTGCACTACAGTGGGGGGGTGGGGGGGTGTCCAACCTTGGCAGGACCAAGGGATCTCCTCTCATTGGTGTCCAACAAGGCCATCCTCTGCTATGTATGCAGTTGGAGCCTTGGGTCAGTCCATGTCTATAGTCTTTGGGTAGTGGTTTAGTCCCTGGGAACTCTGGTTGGTTGGCATTGTTGTTCTTATGGGGTTGCAAACCCCTCACCTCTTTCAATCCTTTCTCTAACTCCTCCAACAGGACCCTGTTCTCAGTTAAATGGTTTGCTGCTAGCATTCGCCTCTGTATTTGACATGCTCTGGTTGTGTCTCTTGGGAGACATGTATATCTGGTTCCTGTCAGCATACATTTCTTAGCTTCATCAATCTTATCTAGTTTTGGTGGCTGCATATATATGGGCCACATGTGGGACAGGCTCTGAATGGCCGTTACTTCCATCTCTGATCCAAACTTTGCCTCCATATCCCATCCTACAAATATTTTTGTTTGCCCTTTTAAGAAGGCCATCCTTCTTGAGCTTCATGTGGTCTATGGATTGCATCTTGGGTAATTCGAGCTTTTGGGCTAATATCCATTTATCAGTGAGTCTTTACGATGGGTGTTTTGTTGTGATTGGGTTACTTCACTCAGGATGATACTTGCTAAATTCCATCCATTTGCCTATGAATTTCATGAAGTCATTGTTTCTGATAGCTGAGTAGTACTCCATTGTGTAGATGTACCACATTTTCTGAATCCATTCTTCTGTTGAAGGGCATCTGGGTTCTTTCCAGCTTCTGGCTATTATAAATAAGGCTGCTATGAACATAGTGGAGCATGTGTCTTTGTTGTATGTTGGAGCATCTTTTGGGTATATGCCCAAGAGAGGTATAGCTGGGTCTTCAGGTAGTGCAATGGTCAATTTTCTGAGAACCTCCACACTGATTTCTAGAGTGGTTGAACCAGTTTGCAATCCCACCAACAATGGAGGAGTGTTCCTCTTTCTCCACATTCTCACCAGTATCTTTTGTCACCTGAAGTTTTGATCTTAGCCATTCTGACTGGTGTGAGGTGGAATTTCAGGGTTGTTTTGATTTGCATTTCCCTGATGACTAAGGATGTTGAGCATTTCTTTAGGTGTTTCTCAGCCATTCGATATTCTTCAGTTGAGAATTCTTTGATTAGCTCTGTACCCCATTTTTTTTTTTTTTTTTTTTTTTGGTTCTTTTTTTTCGGAGCTGGGGACCGAACCCAGGGCCTTGCGCTTCCTAGGTAAGCGCTCTACCACTGAGCTAAATCCCCAGCCTGTACCCCATTTTTTAATAGGGTTATTTGTCTCCCTGCGGTCTAACTTCTTGAGTTCTTTGTATATTTTGGACATTAGCCCTCTATCAGATATAGGATTGGTAAAGATCTTTTCCCAATCTGTTGGTTGCCATTTTGTCCTAATGACCGTGTCCTTTGCCTTACAGAAGCTTTGCATTTTTATGAAGCCCCATTTGTCCATTCTTGATTTTAGATATAAGCCATTGGTGTTTTGTTCTGGAAATTTTCTCCAGTGCCCATGTGATCGAGACTCTTCCCCACTTTTTCTTCTATTAGTTTGAGTGTATCTGATTTGATGTGGAGGTCCTTGATGTAGTTGGACGTAAGCTTTGTACAGGGCATTAAAAATGGGTCCATGTGAATTCTTCTACATGTTGACCTCCAGTTGAACCTGCACCATTTGTTGGAAATGCTATCTTTTTTTTTTTTTTTTTTTTTTTTGATGTGGACCTCAGACTTGCAATGTTGTTGTCATCAGCTATCTTTTTTTTTAAACTTTTTTTTAAACATTTTTTTAAAAAGATTTATTCATTTATTATATATAAGTACACTGTAGCTGTCTTCAGATACACCAGAAGAGGGTATCAGATCCCTTTACAGATGGTTGTGAGCCACCACGTGGTTGCTGGGAATTGAACTCAGGATCTCTAGAAGAGTAGTCGGGTGCTTTTAACCGCTGAGCCATCTCTCCAGCCCAGCTATCTTTTTTTAATTGGATGGTTTTAGCTCCTTTGTTAAAGATGAAGTGACCATAGGTGTGTGGGTTCATTTCTGGGTCTTCAATTTTATTCCACTGATCTACTTGCCTACCTCTGTACCAATACCATACAGTTTTTAATCACTATTGCCCTGTATTACTGCTTGAGGTCAGGGATCATTTTCCCCCCAGAAGTTCTTTAATTGTTGAGGATAGTTTCTGCTCTCCTGGGTTTTTGTTATTTCAAATGAATTTGCAAATTACTTTTTCTACTTCTATGAAGAATTGAGTTTGAATTTTGATGGGGATTGCATTGAACCTGTAGATTGCTTTTGGCAAAATGGTCATTTTTACTATATTAATCCTGCCAATCCATAAGCATGGGAGGTCTTTCCATCTTGTGAGATCTTCAATTTCTTTTTTCAGAGACTTGAAGTTCTTGTCATATAGATCTTTCACTTGCTTGGTTAAAGTCACAGTGAGGTATTTTATATTATGTGGGACTATTGTGAAAAGTGCTGTTTCCCTAATTTATTTATCCACCTGTTTATCCTTTGAGTAGAGGAAGTCTACTGATTTGTTTTGAGTTAATTTTATACCCAGCCACTTTGCTGAAGTTGTTTATCAGGCTTAATAGTTCTCTGGTGGAACTTTTGGGGTCACTTAAGTATACTATCATATCATCAGCAAATAGTGATATTTTGACTTCTTCCTTTCTAATTTGTATCCCTTTGACCTCTTTTTATTCTCTGAATGCTGTGGCTAGAACTTCGAGTATGATATTGAATAAGTAGGGAAGGAGTGGGCAGCCTTGTCTAGTCCCAGATTCTAGTGGGATTGACTTCAAGTTTCTCTTCATTTAGTTTGATGATGGCTACTGGTTTGTTGTGTATTGCTTTTACTATATTTAGGTATGGTTCTTGAATTCCTGATTTTTCCAGGACTTTTATCATAAACGAGTGTTGAATTTTGTCAAATGCTTTCTCAGCATCTAATGAAATGATCATGTGGTTTTTTTCTTTGAGTGGATTATGTTGATGGATTTCCATATATTGATCCGTCCCTGCATCCCTGGGATGAAGCCTACTTGATCATGGCGGATGATCACGTTGATATATTCTTGGATTCTGTTTGCAAGATTTTTATTGAGTATTTTTTCGTCAATATTCATAGGGGAAATTGGTCTGAAGTTCTCTTTCTTTGTTGTGTCTTTGTGTGGTTTAGTTATAAGCATAATTGTTGCTTCATAAAAGGAATTGGAAAGTGCTCCATCTGTTTCTATTCTGTAGAATAGTTTGGATAGTATTGGTATGAGGTCTTCTATGAAGGTCTGATAGAATTCTGCACTAAACCTGTGTGGACCTGGGCTCTTTTTGGTTGGGAGACCTTTAATGACTGCTTCTATTTCCTTAGGAGTTATGGGGTTGTTTAGATAGATTATCTGATTGTGATTTAACTTTAGTACCTGGTATTTGTCTAGAAAATTGTCCATTCCTCCAGATTTTCTAGTTTTGTTGAATATAGGCTTTTGTAGTAGGATCTGATGCTTTTTTGAATTTTCTCAGATTCTGTTGTTTTGTCTCCCTTTTTCATTTGTAATTTTTCAGTTTGGATATTATCTCTGTGCCCTCTGGTTAGTCTGCTAAGGGTTTATCTTTCTTGTTAATTTTCTCATTGAACCATCTCCTGGTTTTATTCATTATTTGTACAGTCCTTTTTGTTTTTACTTGGTTGATTTCAGCTCTCAGTATGATTATTTCCTGCCTTCTACTCCTTGGGTGTATTTGATTCCTTTTGTTCTAGAGCCGTTAGGTGCGCTGTCAAGATGCTCAAGTATGCTCTCTCTTGTTTATCTTTGGAGGCACTCAGAGCTTTGAATTTTTCTCTTAGCAAAATTCATTGTGTACTATAAGTTTGGTTATGTTGTGCCTTCGTTTCCATTAAAATCTAAAAAGTCTTTTAATTTTCCTTCTTTATTTCTTCCTTTACTATTTTATCATTGAGTGGAGCATTGTTTATCTTCCATGTATGTGTGGGCTTTCTGTTTGTGGTTCTGTTTCTGTTGTTTGTTTTTCTTGTTATTCTAGACCAGCCTTAGTCTGTGGTGGTCTGATAGGATGCATGGGATCATTTCTATCTATGGGATATTTCTGTATCTGTTGAAGCCTGTTTTATGACCAACTATATGGTTAATTTTGGAGAAGGTATCATGATGTGCTGAGAAGAAGGTATATTCTTTTGTTTTAGGATGAAATGTTCTATAAATTTCTATTTTGTTCATAAAATCTGTTAGTTTCTCTATGTCTCTGTTTAATTTCTCTTTCCATGATCTGTTCATTGATGAGAGTGGGGTGTTGAAATCTCTTACTATTATTGTGAGATGTGCAATGTGTGATTTGAGCTTTAGTCAGGTTTTTTTTTTTTTTTTTTTAATGAATGTGCACCCTTTGTGCTTTCTTTATTGTTTCTATTTTCATTTTTACATCCTGGACAGTTTTGTTTAATTCCTTCACCTGTTTGGTTGTGTTTTCTTTTAATTCTTTAAGGGATTTTTGTGTTTCCTCTTTAAGGGCTTCTACTTGTTTACTTGTGTTGTCCTGTATTTCTTTAAAGGAACGAGTTATTTATGTCCTTCAAAAGTCCTCCATCATCATCCTAAAATGTGGTTTTAAATCTCAGCCTTGCTCTTCTGGTGTGTTTGGATATCCAGCATTTGCTTTGTTGGGAGATCTGGGCTCTGATAATGCCAAGTAGTCTTGGTTTCTGTTGTTTAGGGTCCCATGGTTGCCTCTCACCATGAGGTTGTCTCTGGTGTTACCTTGTCTTGCTGTCTCTGACAGTGGCTTGAGCCTCCTATATTCCTGTATGTTGTTATTCCTGTAGACCTATTTTCTTTCAGCCGGTTCTGGGAATAGAGAGCTGCTCCTGGGTTTTTGTGACCTGAAGCCTCCTGGCTGGTTGCTTGATGTAGAAGAGTTGGTCTTACCTCTGCTGTCAGGTGTGTAGGCACTCTTGGCGACTGCCTTTCAACTCTTGGTGCAGGTAGAAACCCAAAGGGTCCTGCCCATGACTGCTTCAGTGGGCACAGAAGGCACTAGGAGATTTCCTTTTGGGTCAGGAATACGGGCACAAAGTAGTTGTCTTTGAGTTCTCAGCAGTGTCTGTACTTCTGAGGGTCTAGCTCTCTCTCCAACAGGATTTGGGAACAGGGAGCTGTAGGACCATTGCAGTTCCTTTCTGGGGGAGCAGGCAGAAATCAGAAGGTTCCTGCTGCTGACTGCTCCTATATTCCTATATCCGGAGACACCATTCAGTTTCTTCTTTGGCCAGGAATGTGAACAGAAGTGGGCTGAAGTGGTGGTCTCTCTGGAGGTCTCAGGATTGTCTGCACTTCTTGGGGTTCACCTCTCTCCCTCATGGGATTAATGTGTAGAGAGCTGTGGGATTGGTTCTGTTAGGTTCCAGGCACAGCCAGAAACTGTAAGTGTTCTATCCCAGTTCTGCCTTTTTGTGTCCTGATTCCACTAGTCAGTTCTTTTGGAGCAGAAAAGTTGGTCTTATCCTCTGCTCTCAGGTATGTAGGCACTCCTGGCCACTGGCTTTCAGCTCTTGGTGCAGGCAGAACCCCAAAGAACGGTCCTGTCCTGGACTGCTCCTCAGTCCCTGTGCCCAGGGGGCACAGATGGCACTAGGCGATTTCTTCCTGTGTTGGGAATGTCAGAAGAAAGTAGTTGTCTCCTCTGAGTTCTCAGGAGTGTCCGCACTTCTGAGGGTCCAGCTCTCTCCCCCATGGGATTTGGGTACAGGGAGCTGTGGTGGGCATTTTCTTGATTAATGATTTATATGGGAGGACTCATCTAACTGGGGATGATGACACCTGTTGAATGCTGGTCCTGTGTTATAAGAAAGCAGGCCGAGTAAGACATGAGGAGCAAGTCAGTAGGCAGTGTTCCTCTATAGCCTTTGCTTTAGTCCTGCCTCCAGGTTATTGTTCTTTGAATTTTGCTTTGGGTTCTCTGAGTGATGGATTGTGATTGGGACATGTGAAACAAACTCTTTCTTCTCAAATTGTTCTTTTCATGGTTTTTATTACAGCAATAGAAAGCAAATTAATCTTTGTGTGTGTGTGTGTGTGTGTGTCTGTGTGTGTGTATGTGTGTTTAAAACATACATATATTTCTACTAGTAGTTTTATGCAGAAATTTACTGCAAATGATAGTGGTCTGAACTCTTCAGGGATTTTTAGTCAGGGATTTAGTCAGGGATTTTTTTCTATACAAAGCATTTGGTCTTCATAGTGGTTGAAGATTGGGTTTGAGAGGAGTACATTTTTAACTTTTTCTTGTTAGCATATTCATTTGCATATGTATACAGTACACAGTTTGCTTGGCCTTACCAGTATAGAGGACATGATTGATAATATGTGCTGTTTTGTGTGGCCTATTTTACTGATTAATCATCTCATGGAGCCTTCTCCAACAGCTTAGTTGTTGATTCCTATCGTATTTTACTTTTTCAAAAGATTCTACTTTTTTTTTTAAATTACATATAGGTGTATACTATTTTCATCTCTTCCTCTTTGTTCTTCAGCTATTTCCTCTTTAATTATATTATATTTAATTTAATTATATGTCCTCTTTAATTATTGTTACACCAGATATAGTGTGTATGTATATATTATTACTTACAGATATAAGTGGATTAATATATAAATACTGCTTGCTGAACCCATTTACTATCATATGTAAATAACCACTTGGCATTGGATAACCAATTAGGGGGCTAAACTCTGGGAAAGACTCATCCTCTTTTTTTTTTTTTTTTTTTTTTTTTTTATTATTAACTTGAGTATTTCTTATATACATTTCGAATGTTATTCCCTTTCCCGGTTTCCGGGCAAACATCCCCCTCCCCCCTCCCCTTCCTTATGGGTGTTCCCCTCCCAACCCTTCCCCCATTGCCGCCCTCCCCCCTTAGACTAGTTCACTGGGGGTTCAGTCTTAGCAGGACCCAGGGCTTCCCCTTCCACTGGTGCTCTTACTAGGATATTCATTGCTACATATGGGGTCAGAGTCCAGGGTCAGTCCATGTATAGTCTTTAGGTAGTGGCTTAGTCCCTGGAAGCTCTGGTTGCTTGGCATTGTTGTACTTTTGGGGTCTCGAGCCCCTTCAAGCTCTTCCAGTTCTTTCTCTGATTCCTTCAACAGGGGACCTATTCTCAGTTCAGTGGTTTGCTGCTGGCATTCGCCTCTGTATTTGCTGTATTCTGGCTGTGTCTCTCAGGAGCGATCTACATCCGGCTCCTGTCGGTCTGCACTTCTTTGCTTCATCCATCTTGTCTAATTGGGTGGCTGTATATGTATGGGCCACATGTGGGGCAGGCTCTGAATGGGTGTTCCTTCAGTCTCTGTTTTAATCTTTGCCTCTCCCTTCCCTGCCAAGGGTATTCTTTTTCCTCATTTAAAGAAGGAGTGAAGCATTCACATTTTGATCATCCGTCTTGAGTTTCGTTTGTTCTAGGGATCTAGGGTAATTCAAGCATTTGGGCTAATAGCCACTTATCAATGAGTGCATACCATGTATGTCTTTCTGTGATTGGGTTAGCTCACTCAGGATGATATTTTCCAGTTCCAACCATTTGCCTACGAATTTCATAAACTCGTTGTTTTTGATAGCTGAGTATTATTCCATTGTGTAGATGTACCACATTTTCTGTATCCATTCCTCTGTTGAAGGGCATCTGGGTTCTTTCCATTTTCTGGCTATTATAAATAAGGCTGCGATGAACATAGTGGAGCACGTGTCTCTTTTATATGTTGAGGCATCTTTTGGGTATATGCCCAAGAGAGGTATAGCTGGATCCTCAGGCAGTTCAATGTCCAATTTTCTGAGGAACCTCCAGACTGATTTCCAGAATGGTTTTACCAGTCTGCAATCCCACCAACAATGGAGGAGTGTTCCTCTTTCTCCACATCCTCGCCAGCATCTGCTGTCACCTGAGTTTTTGATCTTAGCCATTCTCACTGGTGTGAGGTGAAATCTCAGGGTTGTTTTGATTTGCATTTCCCTTATGACTAAAGATGTTGAACATTTCTTTAGGTGTTTCTCAGCCATTCGGCATTCCTCAGCTGTGAATTCTTTGTTTAGCTCTGAACCCCATTTTTTAATAGGGTTATTTGTTTCCCTGCGGTCTAACTTCTTGAGTTCTTTGTATATTTTGGATATAAGGCCTCTATCTGTTGTAGGATTGGTAAAGATCTTTTCCCAATCTGTTGGTTGCCGTTTTGTCCTAACCACAGTGTCCTTTGCCTTACAGAAGCTTTGCAGTTTCATGAGATCCCATTTGTCGATTCTTGATCTTAGAGCATAAGCCATTGGTGTTTTGTTCAGGAAATTTTTCCAGTGCCCATGTGTTCCAGATGCTTCCCTAGTTTTTCTTCTATTAGTTTGAGTGTATCTGGTCTGATGTGGAGGTCCTTGATCCACTTGGACTTAAGCTTTTTACAGGGTGATAAGCATGGATCGATCTGCATTCTTCTACATGTTGCCCTCCAGTTGAACCAGCACCATTTGCTGAAAATGCTATCTTTTTTCCATTGGATGGTTTTGGCTCCTTTGTCAAAAATCAAGTGACCATAGGTGTGTGGGTTCTTTTCTGGGTCTTCAATTCTATTCCATTGGTCTATCTGTCTGTCTCTGTACCAATACCATGCAGTTTTTATCACTATTGCTCTGTAATACTGCTTGAGTTCAGGGATAGTGATTCCCCCTGAAGTCCTTTTATTGTTGAGGATAGCTTTAGCTATCCTGGGTTTTTTGTTATTCCAGATGAATTTGCAAATTGTTCTGTCTAACTCTTTGAAGAATTGGATTGGTATTTTGATGGGGATTGCATTGAATCTGTAGATCGCTTTTGGTAAAATGGCCATTTTTACTATATTAATCCTGCCAATCCATGAGCATGGGAGATCTTTCCATCTTCTGAGGTCTTCTTCAATTTCTTTCCTCAGTGTCTTGAAGTTCTTATTGTACAGATCTTTTACTTGCTTGGTTAAAGTCACACCGAGGTACTTTATATTATTTGGGTCTATTATGAAGGGTGTCGTTTCCCTAATTTCTTTCTCGGCTTGTTTCTCTTTTGTATAGAGGAAGGCAACTGATTTATTTGAGTTAATTTTATACCCAGCCACTTTGCTGAAGTTGTTTATCAGCTTTAGTAGTTCTCTGGTGGAACTTTTGGGATCACTTAAATATACTATCATGTCATCTGCAAATAGTGATATTTTGACCTCTTCTTTTCCGATCTTTATCCCCTTGATCTCCTTTTGTTGTCTGATTGCTCTGGCTAGAACTTCAAGAACTATATTGAATAAGTAGGGAGAGAGTGGGCAGCCTTGTCTAGTACCTGATTTTAGTGGGATTGCTTCAAGTTTCTCTCCATTTAGTTTAATGTTAGCAACTGGTTTGCTGTATATGGCTTTTACTATGTTTAGGTATGGGCCTTGAATTCCTATTCTTTCCAGGACTTTTATCATGAAGGGGTGTTGAATTTTGTCAAATGCTTTCTCAGCATCTAATGAAATGATCATGTGGTTCTGTTCTTTCAGTTTGTTTATATAATGGATCACGTTGATGGTTTTCCGTATATTAAACCATCCCTGCATGCCTGGGATGAAGCCTACTTGATCATGGTGGATGATTGTTTTGATGTGCTCTTGAATTCGGTTTGCCAGAATTTTATTGAGTATTTTTGCGTCGATATTCATAAGGGAAATTGGTCTGAAGTTCTCTTTCTTTGTTGTGTCTTTGTGTGGTTTAGGTATAAGAGTAATTGTGGCTTCGTAGAAGGAATTCGGTAGTGCTCCATCTGTTTCAATTTTGTGGAATAGTTTGGATAATATTGGTATGAGGTCTTCTATGAAGGTTTGATAGAATTCTGCACTAAACCCGTCTGGACCTGGGCTCTTTTTGGTTGGGAGACCTTTAATGACTGCTTCTATTTCCTTAGGAGTTATGGGGTTGTTTAACTGGTTTATCTGTTCCTGATTTAACTTCGATACCTGGTATCTGTCTAGGAAATTGTCCATTTCCTGAAGATTTTCAAATTTTGTTGAATATAGGTTTTTATAGTAAGATCTGATGATTTTTTGAATTTCCTCTGAATCTGTAGTTATGTCTCCCTTTTCATTTCTGATTTTGTTAATTTGGACGCACTCTCTGTGTCCTCTCGTTAGTCTGGCTAAGGGTTTATCTATCTTGTTGATTTTCTCAAAGAACCAACTTTTGGTTCTGTTGATTCTTTCTATGGTCCTTTTTGTTTCTACTTGGTTGATTTCAGCTCTGAGTTTGATTATTTCCTGCCTTCTACTCCTCCTGGGTGTATTTGCTTCTTTTTGTTCTAGAGCTTTTAGGTGTGCTGTCAAGCTGCTGACATATGCTCTTTCCTGTTTCTTTCTGCAGGCACTCAGCGCTATGAGTTTTCCTCTTAGCACAGCTTTCATTGTGTCCCATAAGTTTGGGTATGTTGTATCTTCATTTTCATTAAATTCTAAAAAGTTTTTAATTTCTTTCTTTATTTCTTCCTTGACCAGGTTATCATTGAGTAGAGCATTGTTCAATTTCCACGTATATGTGGGCATTCTTCCCTTACTGTTATTGAAGACCAGTTTTAGGCCGTGGTGGTCCGATAGCACGCATGGGATTATTTCTATCTTTCTGTACCTGTTGAGGCCCGTTTTTTGACCAATTACATGGTCAATTTTGGAGAAAGTACCATGAGGAGCTGAGAAGAAGGTATATCCTTTTGCTTTAGGATAGAATGTTCTATAAATATCCGTTAAGTCCATTTGGCTCATGACTTCTCTTAGTCTGTCGACATCACTGTTTAATTTCTGTTTCCATGATCTGTCCATTGATGAGAGTGGGGTGTTGAAATCTCCCACTATTATTGTGTGAGGTGCAATGTGTATTTTTAGCTTTAGTAAGGTTTCTTTTACGTATGTAGGTGCCCTTGTATTTGGGGCATAGATATTTAGGATTGAGAGTTCATCTTGGTGGATTTTTCCTTTGATGAATATGAAGTGTCCTTCCTTATCTTTTTTGATGACTTTTAGTTGGAAATTGATTTTATTTGATATTAGAATGGCTACTCCAGCTTGCTTCTTCTGACCATTTGCTTGGAAAGTTGTTTTCCAGCCTTTCACTCTGAGGTAGTGTCTGTCTTTGTCTCTAAGGTGTGTTTCCTGTAGGCAGCAGAATGCAGGGTCCTCGTTGCGTATCCAGTTTGTTAATCTATGTCTTTTTATTGGGGAGTTGAGGCCATTGATATTGAGAGATATTAAGGAATAGTGATTATTGTTTCCCTTTATATTCATATTTGGATGTGAGTTTATGTTTGTGTGCTTTCATTCTCTTTGTTTTGTTGCCAAGACGATTAGTTTCTTGGTTCTTCTAGGGTATAGCTTGCCTCCTTATGTTGGGCTTTACCATTTATTATCCTTTGTAGTGCTGGATTTGTAGAAAGATATTGTGTAAATTTGGTTTTGTCATGGAATATCTTGGTTTCTCCATCAATGTTAATTGAGAGTTTTGCTGGATACAGTAACCTGGGCTGGCATTTGTGTTCTCTTAGGGTCTGTATGACATCAGTCCAGGATCTTCTGGCCTTCATAGTTTCTGGCGAGAAGTCTGGTGTGATTCTGATAGGTCTGCCTTTATATGTTACTTGACCTTTTTCCCTTACTGCTTTTAATATTCTTTCTTTATTTTGTGCGTTTGGTGTTTTTACAATTATGTGACGGGAGGTGTTTCTTTTCTGGTCCAATCTATTTGGAGTTCTGTAGGCTTCTTGTATGTCTATGGGTATCTCTTTTTTTAGGTTAGGGAAGTTTTCTTCTATGATTTTGTTGAAGATATTTACTGGTCCTTTGAGCTGGGAGTCTTCACTCTCTTCTATACCTATTATCCTTAGGTTTGATCTTCTCATTGAGTCCTGGATTTCCTGTATGTTTTGGACCAGTAGCTTTTTCCGCTTTACATTATCTTTGACAGTTGAGTCAATGATTTCTATGGAATCTTCTGCTCCTGAGATTCTCTCTTCCATCTCTTGTATTCCGTTGGTGAAGCTTGTATCTACAGCTCCTTGTCTCTTCTTTTGGTTTTCTATATCCAGGGTTGTTTCCATGTGTTCTTTCTTGATTGCTTCTATTTCCATTTTTAATTCCTTCAACTGATTGTGTTCTCCTGGAATTCTTTCAGGGATTTTTGTGTCTCCTCTCTATGGGCTTCTACTTGTTTATTTATGTTTTCCTGGAATTCTTTCAGGGATTTTTGCGATTCTTTCATGCATTTTTGGGATTCCTCTCTGTAGGCTTCTACTTGTTCTCTAAGGGAGTTCTTCATGTCTTTCTTGAAGTTCTCCAGCATCATGATCAAAAATGATTTTGGAACTAGATCTTGCTTTTCTGGTGTGTTTGGATATTCCATGTTTGTTTTGATGGGAGAATTGGGCTCCGATAGTGCCATGTAGTCTTGGTTTCTGTTGCTTGGGTTCCTGCGCTTGCCTCTCGCCATCAGATTATCTCTAGTGTTACTTTGTTCTGCTATTTCTGACAGTGGCTAGACTGTCCTATAAGCCTGTGTGTCAGGAGTGCTGTAGACCTCTTTTCCTCTCTTTCAGTCAGTTATGGGGACAGAGTGTTCTGCCTTCAGGCGTTTAGTTTTTCCTCTCTACAGGTCTTCAGCTGTTCCTGTGGGCCTGTGTCTTGAGTTCACCAGGCAGCTTTCTTGCAGCAGAAAATTTGGTCTTACCTGTGGTCCTGAGGCTCAAGTTCACTGGTGGGGTGCTGCCCACGGGCTCCCTGCAGTGGCAGCAACCAAGAAGACCTGTGCCGCCCCTTCCGGGAGCTTCAGTGCACCAGGGTTCCAGATGGTCTTTGGCTTTTTCCTCTGGTGTCCGAGATGTGTGTGCAGGGAGCAGTCTCTTCTGGTTTCCCAGGCCTGTCTGCCTCTCTGAAGGTTTAGCTCTCCCTCCCACGGGATTTGGGTGCAGAGAACTGTTTATCCGGTCTGTTTCTATCAGGTTCTGGCGGTGTCTCAGGCAGGGCTCCTGCCGTTCCTGGGCCCTCCCCCACGGGAGCCCAGAGGCCTTATACAGTTTCCTCTTGGGCCAGGGATGTTGGCAGGGGTGAGCAGTGTTGGTGGTCTCTTCCGCTCTGCAGCCTCAGGAGTGCCCACCTGACCAGGCGGTTGGGTCTCTCTCTCACCGGGTCTGGGAGCAGAGAGCTGCTGTGGGCTGGGACCCGCGGGTGTGGGAAGACTCATCCTCTTAACAATTTTTAATTGCCTGTACCTCTTCATCTAGGAACTCGGTGTTGTGAAAATTCTCCCCATTTTTGTGGTCATGTTAGCTCGTCCCATTATTCATTTGTTGTTTTGCTATTATTACATTGTCACAATTTCATGGGTGTTGCTTCCTTGTCCTATATAGAAGACACAATTAGGCAGGACATATCCTGATCCTTTGGCTCTTACAATCTTTTCTTTTTTTTAACAGTGTTCCTGAGCCTTAGGTGTAGGGTTGTGTTATGGTTATATCATTTGGGGACTACGTACTTCAGAGCCATATGTTCTCTGTATTTTGACCATTTATGCTCTGTAATGATGTCCACCTGCTGTAAAAATATGTTTCATTCATAAGGATGGAACCTATACTTTTCTGTATGTATAGGATAAAATATGTAGACTACAGTTAGATGTTATACTGTTGTCTTAGGGTTTGCTTTGCTGTGAAGCAGCACCATGACCAAAGCAACTCTTATAAGACAACATATAATTGGGGTTTGTTTACTGGTTCAGAGTTCATTATTTTCAAGGCGGGAACATGGGAGCGTCCAGGCAGAAATGGTGCAGAAGGAGCTGAGAGTTCTACCACTTCATGTGAAGGTCATTAGGAGAAGACTGACTCTCATGTGTTTAGAAGGAGGGCCTGTCTCACTGCTCTTGTCCACAGTGACACACAGCCTCCAACAAGGCTACACCTACTCTAACAAGGCCATACCTCCTAATAGCGCCATTCCCTGGGCCAAGCATATTTATACCACCACACAGGTTTAGGAAAGTGGCAGTAGTAGTAGGTTGTCCTCTAAGGTTACTTGGACTCAACAGCCTTAAATGTTGGCTGCACTGGGGCTGTAGAGATGGCTCAGCAGTTAAGAGCATTGGCTGCTCTCTCAGAGGTTCTACCTTCAATTCCCAGCAACCACATGGTGGCTCATATTCATCTGAAATAGATCTGATGTTCTCTTCTGGTGTGTCTGAAGACAGCTACAGTGTATGCATATAAATCAATCAATCAATCAATCAATCAATCTTAAAAAAGAAAAAAGTTAGCTGTGTTTACAATAACAGGCATCAATTTCCTCTTACTTAAGTCCAATTAGATTTTGGTTATTGCTGAGATAAACCTTTGCCAATAATTTGCTGTGCTGCTCATTGCTGTAGTTCATTGACTTTACAGCTGGGTAAGACTACTGATTTTTTTTCTACTTTGGCAGCTTGCATAGGAACATCTGGTACTGTGAAAGTTGTTTTCAGGGAGGAGGCTTCCAAATAAGCTACAACTCAGATTCCTCTAAGAGCATGTGTCTTCAGTAGTAGGGGGCTCACTTCCACCCCTGGTAGGCAACCAAGGGCAACAATAACAGCCTGTATCTTTTGAGAGTCTCTTAGATTTCTCAGACTAAGAACTGAATAGGAAGTTTCTCATGTCTGGTAGTGTGGTTGCTGTTCTTTATGGCTCTTGATGAGGGGCATTAGTACTCTAAGTGTATGACTTTGTACACACGTGCACGCACACATGCACGTATACATATACACACAACCACATGCTATTTTAGGTAAATATAAAATAGTATGATGTCATATGGCAAATACATTCAGCATTACTTACTTGATTAATTTTTTGCTCAGGATTGGAGTCTTTTGTCTTCTCACATGAATTTTAGGAGTGCGTGAGCTCGTGTGCTCGTGTGCGTGCGTGTGTGTGTGTGTGTGTGTGTGTGTGTGTGTATGTGTGAGGGATTTTGATGTAGATTGCATTGAATCTGTAAATTACTTTTGGTAGCTTTTCATTTTTACAAAACTAATTCTGCCATGAGTATGGAAGTTTTTCCTTAATCTTTTTCTTCAGAGATGTAAAGCTTTCATTGCAAAGGACTTTTAATTTTTTGGTTAAGTTTATATCTAGACATTTTATTTTATTTTTTAGGCTATTGGGAGTGGGTGTGTCCATAATGTCTTTGTTAGTGTACATGATGTATATAGAAAGGCTAGAGAATTTTGAAAGTTTATTTTTGTATCCTACCACTTCATTGAGATTATCGGTCATTTTTAGAAGTTTTTTGTCAGAATTTTTGGGCTCTTACTTGATTGATTAGTTTTCCTTATGTACATCTCTTTAATCCCTTCTTTTGTCTTATTGCTCTAATTTGTGCTGCATTAGAAAGGGGGGAGGGGAGTGGATGGCCCTGCTGTTTTTTGATTTTAATGGGGTTGCTTTTCTGTACTTATAATGACACTGTCTGTGGTTCTATTGCATATAGTCTTTGTTGTGAAGAAGTGTCTTCTCCCTAGTCTTACTCTCTTTAGTACTTTTATTAAGAAGGCTTGTTGGGTTTTGTTGAATGAAGCATTTACTGAATTTTTTAAAATAGTCATGTAATTTTTGTCTTTATTTGCTTTATATGATCTATTATATTTATATATTTATTATATTTATGTAATATATAAGTTAGAACCATGAAAAGCAAACTTGGTCATGATGATGATCTTTTTGATAAATTCATAAATTCAGTCTGCAATTATTTGATTGAGTTTTACATCTATGCTAGTCGATCTGTAGTTTTGTCTTTACTTGGTTTTGGCATTAGAATACTACTGGCTACCTAAGAGAAAAGAGTTTGGAATTTTAAAAATAATTTCAGAAGTATTGTTTACGGTGGTGGCACATGTCTTTTTTTAAAAAATTTATTTATTTCATATTTGTGATTACACCGTCACTGTCTTTAGACACTCCAAAGGAGGGCATCAGATTCCATTACAGATTGTCGTGAGCCACAGTGTGGTTGCTGGGAATTGAACACAGGACTTCTGAAAAAGCAGTCAGTGCTTTTTTTTTTTAATTAACTTGAGTATTTCTTATATACATTTCGAGTGTTATTACTTTTCCCGGTTTCCGGGCAAACATCCCCCTCCAACCTCCCTTCCTTATGGGTGTTCCCCTCCCCATCCTCCCCCCATTGCCACTCTCCCCCCAACAATCTAGTTCACTGGGGGTTCAGTCTTAGCAGGACCCAGGGCTTCCCCTTCCACTGGTGCTCTTACTAGGATATTCATTGCTTCCTATGAGGTCAGAGTCCAGGGTCAGTCCATGTATAGTCTTTAGGTAGTGGCTTAGTCCCTGGAAGCTCTGGTTGCTTGGCATTGTTGTACACATGGGGTCTCGAGCCCCTTCAAGCTCTTCCAGTTCTTTCTCTGATTCCTTCAGCGGGGGTCCTATTCTCAGTTCAGTGGTTTGCTGCTGGCATTCGCCTCTGTATTTGCTGTATTCTGGCTGTGTCTCTCAGGAGCGATCTACATCCGGCTCCTGTCGGTCTGCACTTCTTTGCTTCATCCATCTTGTCTAATTGGATGGCTGTATATGTATGGGCCACCGCTGAGCCATCTCTCCAGCACAGCACATGTCTTTAATCCCAGCACTTGGAAAGCAGAGGCAGGTGGTTCCAGGCCAGCCTAGACTACAGAGTTCCAGCACAGCCAGGGCTACTTAGAGAAACCTGCATTTAAGAAAATAACAAAGGCAAACAAAATTTCAAAGAACAACCCCACTGCCTGAAAACAAACAAAAAAACAGATTCTAGAATTGTTAGAAGTCTGATAGAATTCTGCTATGTAACCCATCTGGGCCTGGGCTTTTCTTAATGGAAGTCTTTTTATTAGTATTCTGAGCATCTTATTTTTCATGTGTCTTTTTATTTTAGACTGTTGATCTCTTGTTTTGACTTTGGTTTGGAAGAATCTAGAAATTTTTTAAAATTTTAATAGTTTTTCTATTTTTATATTTTTTAATTAGATATATTTCTTTACTTACATTTCAAACGTTAGTCCCCTTTCCAGTTTCCTGTTCACCAGTCCCCATTCCCTCCCCTCCCTTTCCCCCATATGGGTATTCCCCCTAAACATCCCCCTCCTTGCCCCCTCCCCCCCATATACCCCTGCACTAGGGGTCCAACCTTGGCAGGATCAAGGGCTTCCCCTTCCCCTGGTGCTCCAACATGGCTATTCTCTGCAACATGTGCAATTGGAGCGCTGGGTCAGTCCATGTATAGTCTTTCGGGAGTGGTTTAGTCCCTGGAAGCTCTGGTTGGTTGGCATTGTTGCTTTTATGGTGTTGCAATCTCCTTCAACTCTTTCAATACTTCCTCTAATTCCCCACAAGGGGGAGGGGGGTCCTATTCTCAGTTCAGTGGTTTGTTACTAGCATTGACCTCTGTATTGGACATGCTCTAGATGTGTCTCTCAGGAGAGATCTATATCTGGTCCCGTTCAGCATGCATTTTTTTAGATTCATCAATCTTATCTAGTTTTGGTGGCTGTATGTATATGGGCCACATGTGGGGCAGGCTCTGAATGGCCATTCCTTGAGTCGCTGCTCTAAACTTTGCTTCCATATCCCCTCCTATGGATTTTTTCCCCTCTTTTTTTTTTTTTTTTTTGGTTCTTTTTTTTGGAGCTGGGGACCGAACCCAGGGCCTTGCGCTTCCTAGGTAAGCGCTCTACCACTGAGCTAAATCCCCAACCCCTTTTTCCCCTCTTTTAAGAAGGAGCGGGAGCATCCGCACTTTGGTCATCCTTCTTCTTGAGCCTCCATGGTCTGTGGATTGCATCTTGTGTAATTTCAGCTTTTTGGCTACTATCCACTTATCAATATTTTCCTATAATTTTTTCTTATAAGAAAAACATTTTATAAAGTTCTGAGCCCTGGGTCTGTTAATCTTATTTTCTCAAAAATGAGCTATCAGACTCATTCTCTTTTTTTTAATATTGTTTTCATTTCATTAATTTCTGCTCTGACTTTTATTATTATATCCACATACTTAGATTTGAATTTTATTTGTTCTTATTTTTCTAAATTCTTGAGTAGTATCGGTAATTATTTTTTTGTGTGTGTTTAAGACATATGTATTTTAATGCATGGTCTTAGGATTCCTGTTGTAGAAATACTTTTAAAGTTTCCCAGAAATACTATTTTGTTTTCAGATCTAGAATTTTTTTTAATTACTCTTATTTCTCAGATGACCCATTCATCATTAAGTAACAAAGTGTTTGATCTCCATAAGCATGTGTATTTACTAGAGCTGTGTTTGCTAGCAATCTTAAGTTTGCTTACATTGTGGTCGGATAGGATATTGGAAATTATTTCAGTTTTTATGAAATTTTAAGGTATAGTTTTTGCTTCAGAATATTATCTATTTCAGACAATCTCCAATGGGTCACTGCATATAATATGTATTCTTCCATGGTTGGCAGGAATACTCTGTGAAGGTCTATTAGGACCATTGCTATATGATTTCATTTAATTCTGGTGTTTTTCTGTTTATATTTTCATTAGATTATTTTTTCTGTTTATTTTTTCTTTTGGAGAAAATGGGATGTAAGCGAAATTTACTATTATTAAATTAGAGTTAATTTTCTATTTTTAATTCTAATAGTATGCCTTTTATGAAATTTTGTGAACCAGAGTTTGGTGAATAAATTCTTAGGATTATAAATTCTTTTTGGTTAATTGTTGTCTTGATTAAAATGAAATGTCCTTTATGTCTTCTGATTAGTTTTAAGTTTTTTCTATTGAATATTAAAGTAGGAACATGTGCTTGCTTCTTGGTCTCTTGAGTGGAATATGTTTTTCCATCCTTCCAGTTTATTGCCTATTTTTTAAAGCTGAAATTAGTTTCTTGTAAACAACGGAAAGATGGATTTTGTTTCTTACTCAATTTATGTAGCTGGTGCCTTTTGATTAGTGAAGTAAAGCTTTTGGTATTTAAATGTACAATTGAAAGGTATAGGCTGATTGAAGTAATTTAATTTATTTTGTTATGTTCTTGCATCAGTATTTTTATTGTTTCTGGTTATTTATATTTTATATTTCAATAATTATAACTATTTTTTTCTAGTTGTGGCTATGCTTATTCTTCTCTTCAGTCAGAAGTATTGCTTCTAGTATTCTTTATAGGACTTGTTTAGTAGAGATGAATAATAATAATATAATATTATAGTAACAATTATTTTGAGACAGTGTCTCATGTAACCTTTGCTGTTCTGGATCTTGACCAGAATGACCTTAAATTCATAGAGATTAACTGTGCTTTAGTTTTCTAAGTGGTAGTGGGATTAAAGTTATGCACTACTGTGACTGGCTGACATTAGTTTTCTTAACCTCTTGATGTTGGAAAAACGTTTCTCTTCTTCATTTGTGGCAGACTTGTGTGCTGGGTACAGTTGTTTAGGCTGGCATCTGTGGTGCTTTAGAATGTACTACTCCAGGTTTTATTCCCTTTGAAAATGTCCATCTGGAAATAAGGTACATGTTTTTCTTCATATGTTGTGTTTTTTTTTTTTCAGTTTTCAATAAGCAAATTTTGTGTTTTGTTATGCTACACTGTTGGACATGTTTTTGATAGTCTTGCTTATTGGTGTTCTGTGTGCTTTCTGTGTAAGAATATGTGTGATTTTACTAGTTTAGGAAAGTCTTTTCTCAGATCTTGTTGATAATGTGATTTTTTTTTTCTTCAAGTCCAGACATTTGTTCTTCTACTTAACCCCATCCACTTTTAAGGCTTTCACCTGAGTTTTCTGATTGAGTTATTGAGTTTTGTAATTCTGTCATTCATTCATTCATTCATTCATTCATTCATTCATTCTTTCATTTATACATATTAAGTTCTCTTCAATATTTTTATTTTACTTTCAAATTCTGAATTATCTTAATTTTATTCAGTTGTACGTTTGCTTTTTGAACTTTATGTTCTTATCGCTAGCTGTTCTCATTATATTTGAGCTGTGTATGTTCTTTTAAAATTTCTTTTTTTTTCTTTTTTCTTTTTTCTTTTTTTCGGAGCTGGGGACCGAACCCAGGGCCTTGCGCTTGCTAGGCAAGCGCTCTACCACTGAGCTAAATCCCCAACCCCTAAAATTTCTTGATGAAATTTAGGTTCTGTGTCCTCAGGTTTATATAGGACATTTTTTATTGGAGAACATGTCTGTGGGACTGGTGGATTTGATGGGAAGATATAGTGCTTTGGATTTTCATATTGTGATTTAATCATATATCCCAGGCATATGGCTAATGTGAGGATCTAAACTTCCTCAGGTTAGGCCTGTGTACAGGCTGCGTGGCTGAGGTAAGCTGTGAGGGATGAGGATGGCACAAGAAGATGAGGTTTTTTGAATTCATCAGGTTGTGTATCCTTGCATAGATGTGTGATCTGGTTTATGCATGGAGGTTGGATATGGTGCAGCCTGCTAGGTTCTAGTAGAACTTACTGGACTAGACTAGTGCACATGATACACAGGGTGTGGGACCAGTGCCAAGTCTGGGGTTTGGAAAGGCACTGGTAGTAACTGATCAGAATGGGCAAGCACACAAGATATGAGACTACTGCCTAACTTTGGGGTGGAAAAAGCACTGGCAGGACTGACCAGATTAATTTTGGGGGCTAAAGAGTTATGCAGGGAGTTCACCAGAGTGGACCTAAGTACAGGGTTGGGGACCAGGTGGCATAGGCAACTGGAGTGGAAGAGGAAGAGGGGCAGCACACAGGTCATCTACCTGGTTCTACCACGGTCCCTAGTAGTAAGTGGGGCTGAGTCTAGTCCCAAAAGACATCTGTATTTTATAGAGCTTCAGAGAAATTCAGCTCTCTCTCCCCAGGATTATTTTAGCTTTTTCATGGCAAACCTTGATGCTCTTAACTGTAGTTAGAGTTCTAAGGTTGTCAAAGCAGGAGGAGCCTGGTCATGAGCCTCTCTTTTTAGAACTGTGCCACAGTGAGTGAATGGTTCTGAGAATGTATTATTGAATCAGTTTTGTGTAAATTGGCACTTGGAACAACTGTGATGGTAAGGCAGCATATTAGGATGGACTTCAGCTAGTATTCAGTAGAACCTGGCAGTGTTTACTGAAAGTGCTCAAGTCTAGGTAGTTTGATAGGCATTTCAAATACTTAAGATGTAAAACTTTAACAATAATTAACAATGCCAAATTTAATCCTTTTATTATAGCATTAAGGTTTAAAATAAATTCTCAATTAGCCATACAATGACAGATTCTATAGTGCTTAAGGGCACATACTGCTTTTCCAGACCTGAGTTCAGTTCCCAGCATCCATGATGGGTGGCTCACAACTACCTGTTAACTGTAGCTCCAGGGAATCTGACAACTTCTTCTGGACTCCCAAGAACACTTACACGTGTGGCCTACAATCACAGATACTGATAAATACATTTTAAAATGTTCATATATGTCTATGTTATGTGTGTCTTGATGCTTGTGAGAAGAGGGCATCCATTCCCTGGAACTGGAATTAGACAGTTCTGAGCCACCGTATTCTTGCTAGGAGTCATACCTGAGTGTGGAAGAGCAGCAGTGATTTGGACTACTGTGTCATCTCATCTACTGTGCTTCACAGGGATTTCTGCTTCTGCTAGGCTTTCTCTCCTTCCTTTTATAGTTTTTTTTTTAAAGATTTATTCATTTATTATATATAAGTACACTGTAGCTGTCTTCAGACACACCAGAAGAGGGCATCGGATCCCTTTATAGATGGTTGTGAGCCACCATGTGGTTGCTGGGAATTGAACTCAGGACCTCTGGAAGAGTAGTCGGGTGCTCTTAACCGCTGAGCCATCTCTCCAGCCCTCCTTTTATAGTTTTGCTTCATTTTATGAATTTATCTCTTTGCTTATTTTCATGAAAAAAAAAAAAAAAGAAAAGGTATCTGTCTTAGTCACTTTTCTTGTTGCTGTGACAAAATACCTTGACAAAAGTTAAATTAAGGAAGAGGAATTTGGTGTAAGGTTTCAGAGGATACAGTCTATACTGGCTGAGAAAGCAGTGGTCGTCCATAGTCAAAGCAAAGACCCGTAGTGAGGGTTGCTACTCATCTTGCTTTCTTCTTTTTATCCAGTCCAGGGTGGAACTTTCCACATTTAGGTAAGGTCTTCCCACTTAATTTACTTTATGTAATCTCTTATAGACATGCCTAGAAATTTATGTTTTCAGTGATTCTATATCTTGTTAGGTTGAATTTCATTATATCTCTTAATTGCAATGTTACTGCTTAAAATCCAAACAATTCAGAGAAGTATATTTTTTAAATTATTTTGTGAGAGAAAGGACATTTTAATATTTTTCTTTTATGTGTATGGATGTATTGCCTTCATGTATGTCTCTGCATGATTTGTATTAAATGATTGCAGAGGGTGTTGGATACTCTGGGATTGGAGTTATAGTCTGTTGTGAGCTGCCGTATGGGTAGTGGGAATAAGATCCCAGTTCTCTGTAAAAAAAAAAAAAAAAAACCTAGTGACTTTAGTGACTGAGAAATCTGTTGACAGTCAAGGTTTGTTACTTTAATTTGGATTGTGTGCATGTTCGTATGTGACTTTGTGAATGAGTATCCATGCTCAGGGAGGCCAGATTTGGATTCCCTAGAGCTAGAACTATAGGCAGTAAACATCCTGTTGTGGGAACTAGAAGCCAAACTTGGGACTTCTGCAAGAGTGCTCTTACCCACTGAGCGCTCTCTTTATACTTTTCCCCCTACATAGGATTTTATGTACTTCAGGCAGGCCTTGAATTTACTGTGTAGCCAAAACTGGTCCAGAATTTATTATAGGCATGTACCATCATGCTCAAGAAGACTATTGCTAATTTTAATAATTTGATATACTTTTTTTTTATTAGGATCTCTTTCTAGTCCCGTTGGCCTTATCTCTTGAGGTAGCTGAGTGAGGTACCTTTTCTATAATTTATGATTTTCCTTCTGTCTTCCAAGTGCTGAGTTTATAGGGATGTGCTACCATGACATATTTAGGTAATTCTGGGGATTTGTTAACTCTGGTATCCTGTCTGATAAATAATCAGTTTACCAAGGATCTGGGTTTCTACTTCCAGAGTTCGGTTTTTAATTTAACTTTAAAAAAAGCGATGTGATTACAGTGTACACAGTAATCTCTAAATTTTTTTTTTTTTTTTTTTTTCCGGAGCTGGGGACCGAACCCAGGGCCTTTCGCTTGCTAGGCCTTTCACTTGCTAGGCAAGTGCTCTACCACTGAGCTAAGTCCCCAACCCCCACAGTAATCTCTAAACTGGTGTAGTCACTGTGGAAATATTTTAATGTCCTTACACAGAAGACTTACCTTATTTCATGTTTTAATCATTAATTGCTGGCCATTCAATCTGATAGTTAATATTCATTGTGAAATTGACAGGATCTAGGATCACCTAAGACAAATCTCTGAGCATGCCTGTGACACTTTAATTATATGAGATTAGTTGAGATGGAAATACCTATCATAACTGGATAGTGCATTGTATGGGCTGTGATCCTGTATTGGAATATAAGGAGAGCTATACTGAAAATTAGCATTAATCTTTCATTCCTGAATGCAAATACATGCAGATTACGGGTCTTAAGCTTCATTGCTAAAGTGAGCCCTGTATTTGTCAGAGTATTTATCATAGATGTAGGAAGGTAACTTATCTATCTAGTTACGCTACTCTATACTTCCTCATTTGCCATTGTCTGCATTTCTGTGCTGGTGAGAGGAATTTATAAATTCCGATCGAGGGTATATATAATTTTGACATATATAATGAGAAATTATGCTCTGGAAAGATTGTGCTAGTTTATTCTTCCACTACATAAGTTCTTTTCTTTTTTTCTATCATTAGTATATTAGGTAGCACCAATCCAATAACTACAGAGTATCTTATTTTATTTTTGCTATCTTAGAATTTTATGAAGTTTTTTCTCAATTTTTCTATAGATGTTCTTTTTTTCTATATAAATTTGTATAATGTTCTTGAATAATTGATTAAATATTTTAGAAATATTTTGAAAGCTAAATAATGTTAACCTTACTGATAAAGAATAGAAAACCTATAGAGCTTTAAGTATAAAATCACTTATATATTATTACTCATTAACTTTGAAACCATAGGAGTGTACAACATTTTTATTTAGAAAGTAAATTAAATTAGATGGGTAGAAAAAACTTAAAATTATCTTACTGGTTTGTGGTTTTTACTTTTTAATTTTTTATAGATACTGTACTCCAAGATACTTGGATTATGAAGATTTGGAACGCAAATACTGGAAAAACTTAACTTTTGTGGCACCTATTTATGGAGCGGATATTAATGGGAGCATATATGATGAGGTATATTTACACTGACATTATAGTTTTTAAAAGATTTTCGGGGTTGGGGATTTAGCTCAGTGGTAGAGCGCTTGCCTAGGAAGCGCAAGGCCCTGGGTTCGGTCCCCAGCTCCGAAAAAAAAAAAAAAGAAAAAAAGATTTTCGGTGATATTGCTTTTGTTTTCTATTTGTAGATATCTTAGCAGTACTCAATTGTATCTATTTTATTCATTATATTTTATTTATTAGTTTTTTGGTGTCTGTATTTTTAAATATGAGAGAAAAAAACCTAGTACGATTTTTTCCTTCCTTTTTCTCTGCCCTTCGCTATTCCCTGCCTGTGGATCACTTTTTCTGTTTTTTTTTTAAATTGTCTTTGTTTGTTTGCTTTTTGTTTTTGTTTTATATTGTTGTTTACCTTAACTTATGTGCATGTGTGTATCTTTGGATGAGGATATGTATGTGTTTGTACAGAAGCTTGGGAGATTAGAGGCATTGGATCCCTTGGAGTTTAAGTTGTAGGTCGTTCTGAGCTCTCTGATATGAATACTAGGAACCGATTTCAGATCCTCTGCACGATCACCATTCATTATTAATCACTGAGCCATTTTTTTTCCAACTCCCCTCAATCCCTTTGCTGACTTTGGAGCCAGGGTCTTAGATAGTTCAGGCTAGTTTAAAAGTTGCTGCTTATCCCCATCAAAATACCAATCCAATTCTTCAGAGAGTTAGACAGAACAATCTGCAAATTCATCTGGAATAACAAAAAATCCAGGATAGCTAAAACTATCCTCAACAATAAAAGGACTTCTGGGGGAATCACTATTCCTGAACTCAAGCAGTATTACAGAGCAATAGTGATAAAAACTGCATGGTATTGGTACAGAAACAGACAGATAGACCAGTGGAATAGAATTGAAGACCCAGAAATGTACCCACACACCTATGGTCACTTGATTGTTGACAAAGGAGCCAAAACCCTCCAATGGAAAAAAGATAGCATTTTCAGCAAATGGTGCTGGTTCAACTGGAGGTCAACATGTAGAAGAATGCAGATTGATCCATGCTTATCACCCTGTACAAAGCTTAAGTCCAAGTTGATCAAGGACCTCCACATCAAACCACATACACTCAAATTAATAGAAGAAAAAGTGGGGAAGCATCTCAAAAACATGGACACTGGAGAAAATTTCCTGAACAAAACACCAATGGCTTATGCTCTAAGATCAAGAATCGACAAATGGGATCTCATAAAACTGCAAAGCTTCTGTAAGGCAAAGGACACTGTGGTTAGGACAAAACGGCAACCAACAGATTGGGAAAAGATCTTTACCAATCCTACAACAGATAGAGGCCTTATATCCAAAATATACAAAGAACTCAAGAAGTTAGACCCCAGGGAGACAAATAACCCTATTAAAAAATGGGGTTCAGAGCTAAACAAAGAATTCACAGCTGAGGAATGCCGAATGGCTGAGAAACACCTAAAGAAATGTTCAACATCTTTAGTCATAAGGGAAATGCAAATCAAAACAACCCTGAGATTTCACCTCACACCAGTGAGAATGGCTAAGATCAAGAACTCAGGTGACAGCAGATGCTGGCGAGGATGTGGAGAAAGAGGAACACTCTTCCATTGTTGGTGGGATTGCAGACTGGTACAACCATTCTGGAAGTCAGTCTGGAGGTTCCTCAGAAAATTGGACATTGAACTACCTGAGGACCCAGCTGTACCTCTCTTGGGCATATACCCAAAAGATACCCCAACATATAACAAAGACACATGCTCCACTATGTTCATAGCAGCCTCATTTATAATAGCCAGAAGCTAGAAAGAACCCAGATGCTCTTCAACAGAGGAAATGATATAGAGAATGTGGTACATCTACACAATGGAATATTACTCAGCTATGAAAAACAATGACTTTATGAAATTCATAGGCAAATGGTTGGAACTAGAAAATATCATCCTGTGTGAGGTAACCCAATCACAGAAAAACACTCATGGTATCCACTCATTGATAAGTTGCTATTAGCCCAAATGCTTGAATTACCCTACATGCACAGAACACATGAAACTCAAGAAGGAGGACGAGAATGGGAGTACTTCACTCCTTCTTTAAAAGGGGAACAAGAATACCCTTGGGAAGGAATTGGGAGGCCAAGTTTAGAACAGAGACTGAAGGAACACCCATTCAGAGCCTGCCCCACATGTGGCCCATACATATACAGCCACCCAATTAGATAAGATGGATGAAGCAAAGAAGTGCAGGCTGACAGGAACCGGATGTAGATCTCTCTTGAGAGACATAGCCAGAATACAGCAAATACATAGGCGATTGCCAGCAGCAAACCACTGAACTGAGAACAGGACCCCCGTTGAAGGAATCAGAGAAAGGACTGGAAGACCTTGAAGGGGCTGGAGACCCCATATGAGCAACAATGCCAACCAACCAGAGCTTCCAGGGACTAAGCCACTATCCAAAGACTATACATGGACTGACCCTGGACTCTGACCTCATAGGTAGCAATGAATAGCATAGTAACAGCACCAGTGGAAGGCAAAGCCCTTGGTCCTGCTAAGACTGAACCCCCAGTGAACGTGATTGTTGGGGGGATGTTGGTAATGGGGGGACGATAGGGAGGAGAACACCCATATAGAAGGAGAGGGGGAGGTGTTAGGGGGATGTTGGCCCAGAAACCGGGAAGTGGAATAACAATCGAAATGTAAATAAGAAATACTCAAGTTAATAAAGATTGAAAACAAAACAAAACAAAACTTGCTGCTTAACTGAGGATGACCTTGAACTTTTGCCTCTATTCCCAGTTGCCATGCTACAAGTGTGACAGATGTCAACTAATTTATAGGATATAGGAAGTTTGCCATAATTTCTCTAACATTATGTATAGTTATTTATGGTAATTCCTCTTCTGTATATAGGATATAGTGACGAATTATTCTTTTAGGGCTAAAGATGAAAGTCAAACAAACAACTTGCTTGTCATGTGTGACATGGTACTTTGCATTACTGGGTTCAGTTTTTTGGCTTGCAAAAACAAAAGAGCAAACAGATAGATAGATAGATAGATAGATAGATAGATAGATAGATAGATAGATAGATAGATAGATAGATAGATAGATAGATATGTAAATAAATGGAGGAAGAATAAATTTCACTGTGTATTTAATACGCGAGTAAATTGTAGTAAATATTTTGTTCTCCAACAATCTTTTTTGTTGTATTGAAATTCATTGCTAACCCTTGACATAGTTTCCTTATTAAACTTTTTTTAAGTATAACAAGTTGAAGAGTACAGGTCTTAATTAGGGTTTCTAGTGCTACAATAAAACATCATGACCAAAAAGCCAGTTGGGGAGGAAGAGAGGTTATTTGGCTTGTACTTCCATATTGCAGTTCATTTTTGAAGGAAGTCAGAACAAAAATGTAAACTTAGGGTAGGAACGTAGAGGCAGAGGTTGATACAAAAGCCATGGAGGAGTGGTACCTCTTTCCCATGGCTTGCTCAGCTTGCTTATAGTACCCAGGAACACTAGCCCAGGGATGACCCCACCCAAAATGGACTGGTCCCTGTCCATCCATCACTAGATAAGTAGATCTTATTGAGGGAATTTGTCAATTGAGCTTCCTCCTGTCAGGTAATTCTAGTGTGTGTCAAAACAGAAATGAACATTATGACTTCTTGTACATGAAAACTTTTACGTCATTTTTGACCTCAAGAAAGAATTTTATCAGCATCCTCTAAGCATGCATTATGTTATAGCTCCAGCTTTCTCCAGTGGTAAGTATTATTCTAACATCATAGTGACTTTTTTGCTTTACACAGTATAATCCACTGCGGCCTGTTTATGAACTTTATGTAGTTTGGATCATTTGGTGGTGTATGTTCTTTCTTTTTTTCCTTCCTCCCTTCGTTCCTCCCTTTGGACAGTTTCTTGCCATGTTGCCAGTCTTGTCTTGAAATCATGATGCTTGGCCCTCTGCCCTTTGATCCCTCTACCCTTAGTTCTGGGATTTTAATTGTATTGTGTTAGACAAACTTCTTTACTTTATTTTGAACAATCTTGGAATTATTAGCTATAGTTCATTAGTTTTAATGGCTCTATGTGATTTGGCTTTGTAGTTTGCCTTTTTGTTATTTATTATTTGGGTTGCTTTTATTTTTATGAGCAGGGCTTCTATTAATCCTCTGTAAATGCTTCCTAAGGCGTAGAAACATACTTTCCTGTTGGTATAGAGAGATATGGTTATAGAGAAATACCTGACAGGCTTTAGAAGAAAACATTGCAGCTTATAGGCATCCTTCTTGGAGCAGTGTTGAGTTTTGTTAGCTCTTCTGTTAGGTGTGGTATCTTGTGGTTTTTTGTTTTTGTTTTTGTTTTATCCCCCCTTAAGACAGGGATTCTTCTATGTAGATCAAGCTGCCCTTGAATTCACAAGTTTTGTGATTAAAAATGTGTTACCTTGCTTGGTTATCTTTTTAAAAAATTTTCTATTGGATTTTATTTATTTGTTTATGTATGTATGTATGTATGTATGTATGTATGTATGTATGTATGTATGTTTCAAATGTTATACCCTTTCCTGATTTCCTGTCCTTAACCCCCCTATCCCATCCCTGCCCCCCTTTTCTATGAGGGTGTTCCCCCCTCCCCCATATACCCACCAGTTCCCGCCTCCCCACCCTGACATTCTCCTACACTGGGGGTTTGAGCGTTGGCAGGACCAAGGGCTTCTCCCATAGTCCTATGACATATGCAGCTGGAGCCATAGGTTTATCCTTGTGTATTCCTAGAATAGTAGTTTAGTCCCTGGGAGCTCTCGGGGGTCTGGTTGGTTGATATTGTTGTTCTTATCGGGTTGCAAACCTCTTCAGCTCCTTCAGTCCTTTCTCTAACTCCTCCATTTGGGACCTCACTCTCAGTTCAAGGGTTAGGGGCAAGCATCCGCCTTTTTATTTGTCAGGCTCTGGCAGAGCCTCTCAGGAGACAGCTCTATCAGGCTCCTGTCAGCATGCACTTCTTGTCATCCTAATATTGTCTGTTTTTGGTGTCTGTATATGGGATGGATTCCCCCAGGTAGGGCAATCTCTGGATGGCCTTTACTTCAGTCTCTGCTCCACACTTTGTCTCTATATTTCCTTCTGTGAGTATGTTTGTTCCCCCATTCTAAGAAGGTCTGAAGTATGCACACTTTGGTCTTCCTTCTTCTTGAGCTTTATGTGGTTTGTAAATTGTATCTTGGATATTCTGTGCTTTTGGGCTAATATCTGCTTATCAGTGAGTGTATATCATGTGTATTCTTTTGTGATTGGGTTACTTCACTCAATATGATATTTTCTAGTTGAATCCATTTGTCTAAGCATTTCATGAAGTCATTGTTTTTAAGAGCTGTGTAGTACTCCATTGTATAAATGTACCACATTTTCTGTATCCATTCTTCTATTGAAGGACATCTCGATTCTTCCTAGCTTCTGGGCTATTGTAAATAAGGCTGCTGTGAGCATAGTGGAGCACGTGTCTTCGTTGTATGCTGGAACAGCTGGTATAGCTGGGTCCTCAGGTAGTACTTTGTCCAGTTTTCTGAGGAACCTCCAGTCTGCCTGATTTCCAGAATGGTTGTACCAGTTTGCAATCCCACCAACAATGGAGGAGTGTTCCTATTTCTCTAAATCCTCACCAGCATCTGCTGTCACCTAACTTTTTTTATTATTATTGTATATTTTTTATTTACATTTCAAATGTTATTCCCTTTCTCAGTTTCCTGTCCAGAAGCCCTGTATCCATTCCCCCCTCCCTCTTCTTTTATGAGGGTATTCCCCTTCCCTAGCCACCCCACCTCTTTCCCTGACATTCCCCTATAGTGGGGGGTGCTCCAACCTTGGCAGGACCAAGGGCTTCTCCTATTGTCACTTCAGTATTTGATCCTAGCCATTATGACTGGTATGAGGTGGAATCTCAGGGTTGTTTTGATTTGCATTTCCATGTGACTAAGGATGTTGAACATTTTTTTGGTACTTTTCGGCCATTTGCTACTCCTCAGTTGAGAATTCTGTTTTGTTCTTTAACTTATTTTGTAATAAGGTTATTAGATTCTCTGGAGTCTAACTTCTTGAATCCTTTGTGTTTATGGGATATTAGCCCTGAGTTGGATGTAAGATTGGTAAAGATCTTCTACCAATCTGTTGTTTGCTGTTTTGTCATATCGACAGTGTCCTTTGCCTTACAGAAGCTTTGCAATTTTATGAGGTCCCATTTGTTAGTTTTTGATCTTAGAGCATAAGCCATTGGTGTTCTGTTCAGGAAATTTTCCCCACTGCCCATGTGTTCAAGGTTCTTCCCCACTTTCTCTTCTATTAGTTTGAGTGTATTTGGATTTATGTGCAGGTCCAAGATCCACTTGGACTTGAGCTTTGTAGAAGGAGATAAGAATGAATCAATGTGCATTCTTCTACATGTTGACCTCCAGCTAAACCAGTACCATTTGTTAAAAATGGTATTTTTTCCCCCCACTAGATGGTTTTAGCTTCTTTGTTAAAGATCCAGTGGCTATAGTTGTGTGGGTTCATTTTTGGGTCTTCAATTCTGTTCCACTGATCTACCTGCCTGTCTCTGTACCAATACCATACAGTTTTTAATCACTATTGCTCTGTAATACTGCTTGAGGTCAGGGATGGTGATTCCCCCAGAAGCACTTTGTTGTTGAGAATAGTTTTCCCTTTGTAGTAGTAGGATTGCTTTGGTAGTCAGATCTGATGATTCTTTGCATTTCCTCAGTTTCTGTTGTTATGTCTCCCTTTTCATTTCATATTTTGTTAATTTGGATACTGTCTGTGCCCTCTGGTTAGTCTGGCTAAGGGCTTATCTATATTGTTCATTTTCTCAAAGAACCAGCTCCTGGTTCTTTTTTTTTCAGCCCTGAGTTTGATTATTTCCTGCCATCTACTCCTCTTGGATGTATTCTTCTCTTTTTGTTCTTGAGCTTTCAGGTGTGATGTCAAGTTGCTAGTATATGCTCTCTCCAGATTCATTTTGGACGCACTCAGACTTACGAGTTTTCCTCTTAGCATTGGTTTCTTTGTGTTCCATAAGTTTGAGTATGTTGTGCCTTCCTTTTCCATAAGTTATAAAAAGTCTTTAATTTGTTTCTTTATTTCATCCTTGACCAAGTTATCATTGAGTAGAGTATTGTTCAGCTTCCATGTGTATGTGGGGTTTCTGTTGTTTTTGTTGTTATTGAAGACCAGTCTTAGTCTTTGGTGTTTTGATAGGATGCATGGGATTATTTCAATCTTCTTGTGTCTGTTGAGGACTGTTTTAGGACGATTATATGGCCAATTTTGGAGAAGGTACTACGAGGTGCTGAGAAGATGGTCTATTCTTCTTCTTTTATTTTTTAGGATGAAATGTTCTATAGATATATATCAAATCCATTTGGTACATAAGTTATGTTTGTTTCACTGTGTCTTTGTCTAGTGTCTGTTTCCATGATCTGTCTATTGATGAGAGTGAGGTGTTGAAGTCTCCTACTGTTATTGTGTAAAGTGTAATATATGCTTTGAGTTTTAATAAAGTTTCTTTTATGAATGTAGCTGCCCTTACATTTGGAGCATAGATATTTGAGATTGAGAGTTCATCTCAGTGGATTTCTCCTTTGATGAGTGTGAAGTGTCCTTTTTTGATAACTTTTGGTTGAAAGTCAATTTTATTCAATATTAGAATGGGTGTAATTGGAGCTATTCCCTTGGAAAATTGTTTTCCAGCCTTTTACTCTGAGGAAGTGTCTGTCTTTGTCTCTGAGGTGTGTTTCCTGTATGTCGCAAACTGCTGGCTCCTCTTTACGTATCCAGTCTGTTAGTCTATGTCTTTTTATTGGGGAATTGAGTCCATTGATGTTGAGAGCTATTAAAAATAGTGATTTTTGTTTCCTATTATTTTTGTTGTTAGAGGTGGAATTATGTTTGTGTGCCTGTCTTCTTTTGGTTTCGTTGAAGGAGGGTTACTTTCTTGCTTTTTCTAGGGTGTAGTTGTCCTTCTTGTGTTGAACTTTTCCATCCATTATGCTTCGTAGGACTGGATATGTAGAAATATATGTGTAAATTTGTTTTTGTCATGGAATATCTTTCTCTATCTATGTTAATTGAGTTTTGCTGGGTATCGTAGCCAGGACTGGCATTTTTGTTTTCTTAAGGTCTGTATGACATTTTGCTTTTTCTAGGGTGTAGTTTCCCTCCTTGTGTTGATGTCTTCCAACTATTATCTTTGTAGGGCTGGATTTGTGGAAAGATATTGTGTAAGTTTGGTTTGTCATGGAATATCTTCATTTTTCATCTATGTTAATTGAGAGTTTTGCTGGATATATTAGCCCGGGCTGGCATTTGTGTTCTCTTAGGGTCTATATGAAAAGCTCAGGATCTTCTGGCTTTCATAGTGTCTGTTCAGAGACTATGTCTGTTGTAATTCTGATATGTCTGCCTTCATATGTTACTTGATCTTTTTTCCTTACTGCTTTTAATATTTTTCTTTGTTTTGTGCATTTGGTGTTTTGACTATTATGTGATGGGAGGAATTTCTTTTCTGGTCCAATCTATTTGGAGTTCTGTAGGCTTCTTTTATGTTTATGGGCATTTCTTTCTTTAGGTTAGGGAAGTTTTCTTCTATAATTTTGTTAATATATATTGGCTGTTTAAGTTGGGAGTCTTCAGTCTCTTGTATTCCTATTACCCTTATGTTCGATCCTTTCATTGTGTCTTGGATTTTTCTGGATGTTTTGGGTTAGAATCTTTCTGCGTTTTGCATTTTAGTTGACCATTGTGTCAATGTTTTCTATGGCATCATCTACCCATGAGATTCTCTCTTCTATCGCTTGTATTCTGTTGGTGATACTTGCGTCTATGATTCCTGATCTCTTTCCTAGGTTTTCTATCTTCAGGGTTGTCTCCCTTTGTGTTTTCTTTACTGTTTCTATTTCTGTTTTCAGATCCTGGATAGTTTTGTTCAATAAAAGTAATTTCTTGATGTGTAAGGAAGTGGAACCCTTTAAAAATATATATTATGCATTTGCATATCTTCTTTTGATATCTTTTTAGTTCTATAGCCCATGTTTTGATTAGACTGTTATCTGAGAATTCACTTTGTGTGTGTGGTATGCATGTGCCAGGGTTCCAGCTTGCTCCTATTAATCCTATGTCACAATATATGACTCCCAGATACTTTTTCATTCTCTTATAAAGACTCTTTACTCTATCAGCACTTGCTGTTACAGTATATATTCCTTCAATTCTTTTCATTTGTTGATTTTTCTTTTAACTTATTTCGTAAGCCACTAGAATCCTACTCAGGAAGTCCTCAGTTAGTCCTATATCTCAAAATATTTTTTTCTAGAACAATGCTTCTCAATGTTCTTAATGCTGTGAGTGTATCATACAGTTACTGATGTTGTGGTAACCTCCACCCAGAAATTATTTTTTCTTCCTTTGTCATAACTGTAATTCTGCTACTACTAGGAATCATAATATAAATATTCATTATGTCACTTTGTGAAAGGGTTTTTTGACTCATACAGGGGTTCAGACCCACAGACTGAGAATCACTGCTCTAGAAACTATAGAGGTTCAGGTCTTATGTTAAGAATTTTGTTCTATGTGGATTTCATTTTTTTGTTTATTTGTTTATTTTTGGATTGACAAAAGATGTAGTTTCAAATTTCTACATGTATATATCTAGTTTTCTTGACACCCTTTGTGAAAATATGCTTTCTTTCCTTTTTGTAATTTTTTTTATTATTTTGTCTCTGTCTCTTTCCCTCTCCTTTC
Source organism: Rattus norvegicus (assembly GCF_021556685.1). NCBI lineage: Eukaryota > Metazoa > Chordata > Mammalia > Rodentia > Muridae > Rattus > Rattus norvegicus. Next base: position 93,926,960 of record NC_141538.1, read on the forward strand.
TGTCTTTGACTGGGGTAAACACATATAAGCATGTGAATTCAGGTGGTTGAAGAGCCTACAAGTAGATCAGATCTCCCGGACCTGGAGTTGCAGACAGTTGTAACCATTCATTATGGGTCCTGGAAATCAAGCCTGAGCCCTCTGGGATAATAGCTATCACTCTTATCCACTCTTATTCATTGCTCCAGTCTACATGCTCTCTTTTCTCCTGAGTTTATTTTTTATGTCTTTGTCAAAAATTATATAGCTGTTACTTGTTTGCGTTTTTGTCTGGTTCACTCATTTTATTCCATTGATTAAGTAGCGTACTTTTATGATAGTATGATATTTCTGCTGTTTTTATTACTTTTGTTGTGTAATATAACTTCAGAATAGATATACTGCCAACTGTGGTGTTTTTCTGTTTGCTCAGGATGGCTTTTGTTCTCTGGGTTTTTTATACATCCATAGAAATTTTAACAATGATTTTCTCATTCTGTGAGGTATTGGAATTTTGGTGGGGATTGCATTGAATATATATGCACATTGTTTCTTCTTCTTCTTCTTCTCCTTCTTCTTCTTCTTCTTCTTCTTCTTCTTCTTCTTCTTCTTCTTATTATTATTATTATTATTATTATTATTATTATTATTTTTGTTCTATAATCATGGCTAATCCTTTCATCAGCTAGTGTCTTCCTCGGTTTCTTTCTACTTCCCCTTTTTGTTTTCTTCCTTGAGATCGTATTTATTTTATGTGAGTACACTGTTACTATGTTCACATACACCTAAAGAGGGCATTTGACCTCATTACTGGAGGTGGCTTGATGAAGTGATATTGGGATATTAAACACGGGTGTTAAAAAAAGAGGGAGAGAAGGGAAGAGCCTGGGAGGGATGCAGTTTAAGGCATCTGACTAGCCTGCTTTGTGGTCTCAGGATACTTGTCTTTTTACTATCTGCAGGGAGTCTTCAGTAATGTCTTCTGAGTGTGTCCATATTGGATTTAACTTTGGCAGTTCAGATTACTGATGTCCTGCTGTGTGGGTAGTGCTTTGTAGATGGAATTTCATTTATGGTCAAACGTCAGAATTTTTTTCTTGGCATCCCACTGCAAATGTTCTCTGTACCCCTATGCAGCCTTTGGCAGTATCCTGCAAGATGATTGCCATCTGTGTGAATGTTGCTCTTGTATACTTTGGTTTTGAACAGATTATCAACTACTGTTTTGCTAACTGTTGTTGAGATCTTGCTCAAGTATCCCCACCTCCCTCCTGTAGTTTTGCAGTATTCTGTTTATAAAGTCTCCTGTGTGGTCCCATAGCACTTGGTCTCAGAGTCCTGAGAATCTGATTCCTAGAACTTCTCAGGCTTCAAAGGTACTATTGTATCAAAAGTCCTTTTAAATGGTCTCTTGTTTCTCTTCTGTCAAATGCCAGTGCTGAGCCCGGAGTGAGCATTAATGGGAATTGAGTGATTATACTAATGGCTTATTTAATGTTAACTGTTTTAAAAATGATTAGTTTCTATTTTAGTTCCTCAAGAAGAGGTAAACTCCTAGTTTTTAATTACCCAAAAAGAAAGTAAAGTCCCATGATTTATATGCTATTTTAAATATCTACAAGGTCTATGTGTAGATGTATAAAAGCTAGCTAGATATACTGACACAACAAGGAAGCAGCGAGATCTCTGAGTTCTAGATTAGCCTTTTCTACATAGATATGGGATAGCCAGTGCGACATATAAAAATACTCGTCTCCAAAACAACAACCAGCAAACCCAAATCAGCCAATGAACCAAACAGCAAAACTCGATAGTGATTCTATCTTTGAGTTTTAAAATAACGTTTAATTATGTGTATATGTATGACATGTGCATGCCACAGGTTGTGTGTTGAGGACAACTTCCAGGAACTAGTTCTTTCTTTTTACCAATTGGTTCTCAGGGATATGTCTTGAGGCTTACTGACACCTTTACTCTTTTTTTTTTTCAATCTCCTTTTTTTTATTATTTTCTTTTATTCACTTTACATCCCTATCACCACCTTACCAACTATTGTTACTTAAAAAAATAGACTATAAGTTTGTGTTTCCATGAATGTTCTACTTGGATTTAGCTATTTCTAAATTTTGACGCACCATTCTTTTATTACAAAACAAAGCAAAATGAAACACCAAGAAAAACCAGAGAGAGCCAAAGTATTAGGAGATAAAGAGGAAGAATTTTCCTTTACTTTTTCTTTTTAAATGTAAATTATACATGGATCAGAGTTGACTTTCTGGCTTTTGCTTGGGTACATTGCTTCAAAAACAGCAGAGCCAGCCTAGGTTAGAAGTTTTTATTTTTATTTGGGTATCCTTAGTTTTTTTGGCATGAACTTTATGATCCTGAGCAAGTGATACTTTTCTTATAGTCCTTTCTGGTGAAATGGCATTTGAGGACACATGTTACTTTAATAGGATAAAATGAGATGACATACTTCAAAAATTAGGATATTGTAAGTTCTACCTTATTCATTCAACAAAATTAGTCACCACTTGTGATAATATTACAGAAAAGCAATGAAGAAATCCATGGGCTTTAATGATAGCCTGCAGTGCAATCTGATAACATAAAATTTATTTTGTAGTTGTCCTTGTAAGTAGAAGTCCTGCCTATATCTAGGTGTTTATAATTTTTCTTCTGTCTGTCAAAGTTTGACCAAACTATGACAAGTGCTTGATTAGAAGTCATTGCTTAGGAAAATGCATGCGTTATTTTTAGGCAATACTCCACTGTCTTGTCAATAAGATCTTGTGATGTGTAGTGCCTGCATAGAAAGGTTGACATGTAATAGAACTCAGTAGATAGTTTTATGATTTTAAAATTTATTTTATTTCATATATGTATATGAGTGTTTTGCTCACATATATATCCATGAATTACATGTGTGCCTGGTGCCCATGGAGGCCAGAAAGTGGTTTCAATTCCCCTGGAACTAGAGTTAACAGATTGTTGTGAATCACCACCTGAGTGTTAGGAGTTGAACTCGGGTCCTGTGGACTAGGAGCTACTGCTCATAAACCCTGAGCCATCTCTTCAACCTCACTTTTCTGATTTAAAAAAAAAAAAAAACCAAAAAAACTTTTAAAAGCATAATTTCTTTGTGGGCAATATGCTTTAATATTTATATACAGTGATGAATATTCCAAACTGCCCATGCAGTCAGCAATCAGGACATAGCAGTATTGCTCACTGATGTGCTTTTCGTAGGCCTTCTTTCTATCTGAATCCTATCACTTTCAGTTAGCCCAAATTGTGTGCCGATTTCTTACCTTGGACACCACCCCACCTCCCTCTCGTTCTCGTGTTCTCTCTCTCTCTCTCTCTCTCTCTCTCTCTCTCTCTCTCTTTCTCTCTCTCTCATTCACATACACACACTTATTTTTGGTATTCTGTACTTTATGGCTAGTATCCACGTATAAGTGACTACATAGTATGCATGCAGTTTTGGGTCTGGGTTACCTCACTCAGGATATTTTCTAGTTCCATGTGTCCTTGTGGTACAAAGGAACAACTTTTGGTACATGCCCAGGGGCATATAGATGATCTGGCAGGTGGTGCTCAGGTTATCAGGTTATAAGTTTAGGGAGATTGGCATGCAGATCATGAAGGAGAATCTAATTTTCTTACATGAGTTTTAGCCTAGTCTGGAAGCTATGGGTCCCGGTGGAGAGAAGTTCAGTGGCTTGGCAAAGTAGAACTGACGGTGGGCTAGAAGGGAAGAATGAATGGGGCAATCTTGGGTATGCACAGTTGCACCTTTAGGAGATGGAGATGGATTGGGAAGTAATGTTGTGTGTAGAGTGCAGCAGGACTAAGGATCCTTAGGTAATTTGTTGTGTAATAATTTCAATGAAATAGTTTGTTTCTTATTCATATGGTCACTCAGTTTAAAATGGTTCCCATAATTATGTTCATTTATTTAGTTACTTCTGTAAAGATTTTCAAATAGGTCTCTTACTAATGTATATGAACTGAAGTTAAGTTGGACTTGAGTTAGAAATGGCGGACTATAAATACAAGAGAAAATCTACATAATTTTATCGAACTTTTATGAGCCCTCTTAAGATTAAACTTGCCTTTTAAAAGAAGACTTTGACCAGTTTTCAAATAAAGTTCCCGGTATAGGGCTTTAGTTGTAGATAGAACAGCTGTTTAGGGAACTAAAATGTTTAAATTTTCTCCTCCTCCTCCTCCTCCTCCTCCTCCTCCTTCTCCTCCTCCTCCTCCTCCTCCTCCTCCTCCTTCTCCTCCTCCTCTTCCTCCTCTCCTCTTTTTTACACAGTAGTGTTAGGAAATGGGAATAGCTTATTAATTAAAGAATTATTTAAGGAGTAAAATGAAAACACAGCAAGCCTAGAGGTTTTAGTGTAAAAGAGAAATGATGAGTGGTCATTTTTAAGGCCATTCTAATACTATACTTGTTAGGGAGGTCCTCTTAGTTCACACAGGAGATTTTGCATTCCTTTGTTATAGCACTATGCGGAGATTGAAATGGATTTTATAGTTGACCTGTGAATTTACATATATGTGCCCAATTTTGGATATTAGACTTTGACTATGATTAAAGTATTGGAGGTTGACAATATAGTTTGCTAAACATTCTACATAGCTGTGAATTAGAGTAAATTAGTTACTGATTGGTAAATTCTCTTAAAATCAGAATATTTTCCTACTTGTAATGTTTTTAGTATTATGTTGTTCTTTGCGACAACAGATCATGTAACTAAGGTTCTTAACCTTGCTATGTAACTTAGGTGAACTCATCCTCCTGACCGCACGTTCTAAAGTTTTGAAATTGTACACATTTATTACCACTGCCAGCCACATTTAATGAACACAAAGAAACCAGCAACAACAACAACAAACACAACAACAACAACAACAAACACAACAACAACAACAAATTCTCTTTAGTTTTATGGCAGTCATTTCAACTGTTTCTTTTCTTTATAACTATCTCTATGGGCTAAACAAAACTAAAGTATTCCAGTAGTTTTACCAGAATTTACATGTGGTTAAAAGCTGAATATATATAAAATTTTTTGTCAGTATATGCTGTTATCACTTTACTACTCTGAGTACATACAGGGTCTATGAATTGGAAAGATGTGATTTTTTTTTTCCCAATAGCATGAAATTTGTAGGACACAGTGGATCACATGCTACAGTAAAATGGACATGACTGAGGGAGAACTATCAGAAGGTATTTTTTTTGCTATTGATTTCCTAAGATTATGTTTCAGGTTGAACAAGGCCTCAAAACTAATGCACAAACATGAAACAAACAGTAAAACTTCAGCCCCTGATTATAAATACATGCCAGTTATCAGTATCATATTTCAGGGTATCTGTTAACCTGGGATTATTATTATTCCTTCAATTTCACTGAGAGTCATGCTGGTATTAGATGTAATTTTACCTTGATAATTATTTATAAAAATATGTTGATAGTAATTTTAGAATAATTTTAATAATTAATGTAGCTTTTGAATATGTGTTATATTTTCCATTTTTAAATAATGAAATACACAGTGTAGTAGTACCTGATAAATAGCTATTTGATAATCAATGCTATTTTTTATTTATTAATATTTGATTTTGCTCTTTTTATTCCTATCTTACCTCTAGGGTGTGGATGAATGGAATATAGCTCGCCTAAATACAGTCTTGGATGTGGTTGAAGAAGAGTGCGGCATTTCTATTGAGGGTGTAAATACCCCTTATCTCTATTTTGGAATGTGGAAAACGACGTTCGCATGGCACACTGAGGATATGGATCTCTACAGTATTAATTATCTCCACTTTGGGGAGCCCAAGTCTTGGCAAGTCACTTGTTTAATATTCACATCCATTAGAGTTGTAAATTATTTCTTGTTGTTCACTATTGATGAGAATTTACTTCTTTGATAGAATGAGTGTAAGAAAGTTTTGGGTTGTAATCATATAATCATTCTTTTTTTTTTTTTCTTCCCCGAGAAGCAACTTTAAGTCCAGTTGTTTCCTGTGGCCATTTTGTAGGCTGCAGAGTAACAAATAATCTTGGTCTCAGTATTTAGTGAAGCATCTTTACTTCTTTGAACATTTCTTAGATGTTATGTGTGAGATAAGCATGAAAAACTTGACTTCTTGTATGGAGAGACTTAAATAACCTCGATAGTCTATTGCATCTCTTAGTGACAAGCCTCAGTTGCTGTGTGTGGATTAGAAGGACAGGAACAGTGAGTCAGGGGATCTATTAACACCCTATGGGAGATAGAGTTGGTGAGACTGGCAGTACACATAAGTTGCTGTATGGTGTATTTATTTATGAACATGGGGTTTTACTTCTCAACACAGAGTAGCCATGAAATCACAGTAATCCTCCTGTTTTAGTTGCCTGTTTGCTGGTATTACAAGTATGAGCTGCCAAATTGGTTTGACATGTGGTTTGGCTCTAGTGTCCTAGTCGGCCTGAGCTCATTGTATAAATTACATAGGTCATAGTCTTGTAGTGATCCTTTCTACCTCTGCCCTCCACATGTTGACAATCAAAACATATTCTCTTTTTTTCAGTAATGACTTTTAAAATGTGTTAGTGTAAAGTGACGTTTATGTGACATTCATTACCCTTTTGTATTTACTAGCTTATTTGTAACAGTCGTGTCCTTGTGATTTGTTTTAAGCTGTATTGAATTTCAGACATATTTGATTTTTTATAATTTATGTATTTTCAGGCTGACATACAGACAGGATCATGTGTTTCATATTTTGGTCAACATAGGAGGTTCCATGGTTTGGATGCTCTTCAGGGGTACTTTCCCACATGGAGACACTCTTATCTCACCTATGAGGAGAATAGCTTCTTCCAGATTCCATGTTGACAGAACATTTTGGAATGCTTTGCATATACCATTCCCTGTGTTGCCCGTGCTTCTGCATTTATAATTTGTGTTATTTTAGTAAGAACAAAAATGAACATCTGTTGGCCATTAGAATTTTTTTTTTACTTGTTAAAAGTTTATTGTAAAGAACTTACAAATAAAAAAATTATCACACAGGGAAATTTATCTGGACCCAAAATCTATGCATCTCAGTCAACTTCTATACAGAGAACAACCACTCTAAGAAATTTTATTTTGGGGTTTATACTTTATTATCAAATATATATTAATATACCTTCCTACCACGAAAAAGTCTATAATTGAATCGAAATTAGAAGCTTACCTAGGTCAGCATTTACTTTTCTGACTCCTGTCCTTTATCTGTGTCCCTCCTCACACCCTAATATTTTGCCTCTCTTGTTCTTCTTTATGCTATTCTATATTCACATGTTCACGCACACACGTAAGACTAGGATCTGCTTAGAATAAGAACACATACTTGTTTTCTTTCTGAGACTGTGTGACCTCACTTAATATTATGCATTCTAAGTTCTTCCATATTTCTACAAACTTTGTGATTTTATGTTTCTTCAAAAGTGAATAGTCTTCTGTTTTATTAATGTTCCAGATTTTTATTATCCATTCATTCATCTGTCGATGGACTATAAGGTTGGTTCCATTTTTTTTTAGAGTGTATAAAACACCAACAAATATGGGGTACACATAATCTCTAGGTCAAGTTATAGTATTCTCTGGGTATATGCCCAGGAATGAAATTTCTATGAAATAGTTTTCCATAGTAATTTTGCATCTGGTAGAATAGGAGTTTCAAGGCAAAGAAAACTTCCTTTACTAGTGTTACATGTGAGAGTGTTTGCTAGAGATGACATAATTTATATGATGACTTGAATCTTTTCTAGACTGGGTTAAAAACAACAATGAGTAAGAAACTTTGAGATTTCATTTGTAAAGAGCAAGAATATATCTGAAATATGATGCCTACAACCATAAAAATTTTCTTAAATAGCTTTACAAAAAATGTAAGGGGCTACTGCTGTAACATGGCTATGGGTACATGTGCGTATGGCCTCAGTTCTGTCTCCCAAACTTATATAGTATAGAAGAGAACCAACTCCAGAAAATTTATTCCAGTCTTCTCTGTCTCTGTCTGTTTTTCTCTTACACACATAAACACTCACACTAACACTTTCTCGCTCTCTCATACAGATCAATAGTATACTATATATTTTTTTACATAGGATGCAGCATACTCAAACATAGTATATTATGAATAGTATCTTAGAGATTGAGTACCTTCTTGGTAACTAATGCTGTATGGAATTAGCAGCTCAACCAGTAAATCAGTCACAACTCTTGTTTAACTTTTTTTTGCTTTCCTATTTTGTTTAGGTTTAGATTCATTAATACATTCTAATTGCAGGTTTTAAGGCTAATTTGAAATGATAAAATCTATATTCTCTTTGTGTTTGGTGAGAAGAAAATATACCAGAAATTAATCACTGATTATAGAGATTTACCCACTAAATAGGAAAAATAGACATTTAGAAATCATTTTAAATTTACCTGTTAATTAAGTTGATTGTGTAAGTTTGCAATGAATATTTCAAAGAGAGTATTATTGCTAAAAGTGAAACACTTCTTGAAGAACATGACAGGTTTTACTCTGCTAGCACTAAATTATCTTCCATGAGCAAGGGATAATTTATAGAGATTTGCAGTTGGACTATATACTGCTGGATTCAGAAGGACACATTAAACTCACTAATTACTGAATGTGTAGCAAAGGATTATGGCCTTGAGATACAACCTGCACTTTCTGAGATACTCCCAATTACATTGCTCCTGAAATCTTAAAGAGGAGAAGATTATGGCTTCAGCGTTGATTGGTGGGTTCTTGGAGTCATTAAGTTTGAAATGATGGCTGGAAAGTTCATTCGATATCGTTGAGAGCTCTGACAATCCTGACCAAAACACAGAGGATTAGCCATTCCAAGTCATTTTGGAAAAGCAGATTTGCACACTATGGTGTAAAAGCAGCAAGTGTGCTGAAGAGTTTTCTCAACAAGGACCCAAAGGAACGGTTGGATTGTCACCCTCAAACTGGGTTTGCTGACGTCTAAGGACACTCATTCTTCTGAAATGTGGATTGGGCAAAAGCAGGTGGTGATACTGCCTTCTAAACCAAATGTTTCTGGAGAATTTGGTTTGGATAACTTTGATTCTCAGTTTACTAATGAACCAGTCCAGCTCACTCCAGACGATGATGAGATTGAGAGCAAGATAGATCAGTCTGAATTTGAAGGTTTCGAGTATATCAACCCTCTCGATGTCTGCAGACGAGTGTGACTGATTCTGCTTACTGCCATTTAGTGCATGGATCAGCTCGTTAGCCTGGTCACAGTTACCTGTTGTCCCTACAGAAATCTCTTTCGCTATCCTGTTAGAGACTATAGGAATCATACAGCTAAGTAGAATTAAGAAACAGAAACTAGCTTCCTGACAATCATGTCTCTCTCCAGTTATACTTGCTCTCCAGAGTCTCCTAATGAGAAAGAATAGTGACAGCATAGCTTGTCAAAGAAAGCCTCTGCTGCATTGTGACGTGCAGTGGGATGACATCTTCAGTCTCTCAGGTCTGCTATTTCTGCAAAGATGTTATGTTCATTGTCATTATTGCAGCTCAGCTGGTGTGAAAGGTTATTTCATTCTTTGTGTTTCATCTTGAAGTGATGACCCAATGCCTGGAATTTCTCATTGAAAACATGCAGGCAATAGAAAACAGTACTGTGTTAGCACATGGTGTTGTGTTATAAATGCTGAATAAATGTTAGCTGTGGTGTACTGCAATCATAGTTATTAGTTGATTCTTGTGCCTTTCAGCTTTTTCTGAACTATAGAGCATACATCAAACATACAAGTTTGTGGCTGTAAAAGTGGAGAACATCATGTTAGGATGAACTACTACAAATTGACCATAAAGTCTTTGGCCATGACTATGAGTAAAATATCACCTAGCAGAACTATAAATAAGGGAGTCAGGGGAAGGAAGAGAGGTCACCTCTCCCTGTTTTAGGTCTGTTATTAACCCGGAAGGGGTTCTCTGTGGCCTTGAGTGTCATGTATGTGTAGAAGCTGTGCCTGATAGAAATACCAGCAGTGCTTATGAGTATGCGAGAGCAGCGGTGACTGCCTATGGTAACAGTGAAAGAATTCTGGAGAATGAAAACATGTTTCTAAGTACATTATTGAAAGTTCTAGGACAATTAAAGACACCAAGGAGATACTGAAGGACTAATATGAAGTAGAGAAGCTACTCTTTGAACAGTAAACAAGCAAGTTATCCGAAGGTAACTTTGAAGAAATCATAAAAAGGACACTTTACAGAAGATTTGAGCTACCAGTGGATGGAATTATGTAGTATGTTTTGAAAAATTTAGCTTTCTCTCCCAAGTGCTTGCAATGTCAGTCTAATACCATTCAGTTAAAACTGTAAAAAAATTTTTGTTTTATTTTCCACCTTATTGGGTCAGTACTATTTTAAGTCCCTTTTTATATTTTTTCCCCTCCCATTTTTTATGTTGACAGCCCTGAAAATATCTTTGTAGACCAGGCTGGCATTGATCTCATACAGATCTGCCTGCCTCTGCCTCCCAGGTGTTGGGATGAAAGATGTGCACCAGTACTCTCAGAGAATCTTGTTTTTATAAACAGTTTTTGAGAATTTTGACTATATTCACTCTTCTGTAGATCTTCCTTCCATTCACACACCAATTTGGTGTCCCCCACTCTACTCCCTCCAGGTCAATTTGTGCTTCTGAACTCTTTTAGGATGGGTGATCATTGACTTAAGGTTAGTGGAGTTATCAGTAGATACACTGTCACCACTCTGCGAGTTTGTATGTGCAGCATTCCTACAGTGTCCAGACAGCACTGGTTCCTTCTCACTCTCACAGTCTCTTTCCACTTCCTCTTTTACATTGTATGTACAGAATCATGTCATCTGCATATAAGGATACCTTGATTTCTTTCTTTTTCATTTGTATCTTCTCTTATCTCCTTCACTTACCTTAGTGAGTTAGCTAGAACTCAAAGTGCCATGGTGGGGGTGCATGCAAATGGTATTAAGTTCATGGTATTGACTGAAAATGAAAACATAACATTCCAAACTCTATGGAAGAAATACAAATGAAAATAGTCATGAGAGGAAGTTTTGTAAAACTATGTCCCTGTATTAATGTCAGTCATCAAATTAATAACTTAACATGTACCAAAGGGCCAGTGAAGAACAATATCATCTCCCAAAAGTAGATGGGAAGTGCTAATCAAAATCAAGGAATGAAATAGAAGCAGTAGCAAAATATAAAAATTCAATGTAATCTTGAGTTGGTTCTTTGAAAAGATGAAGATTGACAATCTTTTATTCAAATTAACTGGAAGAAAAACATAATCTAGTTAAATAGAATTATAAATGAAAGAGGAAATATAGCAGACACCAAGGACACTCAGACAATCCTAAGGAAGAAAAAAATGGATAAATTTCTTGGTAAATGACCTAGCAAAGTTTAATTGAAGTGAAACCAATGATATAATAGATTCATAATTTTTGATAAAGGAGTGTGAGCCTGACCTCTAACATCTAACAGCTAACCCATCTCATATTTGTGGGGCTCCTAACAGTGGGGAAAGGTTGGTTGTCTTTGACTCTTTTGCCTGCTCTAGGGAACATTTTCCTTCTACTAGATTACTTTTTCCAGCTTGATATGAGGGTTTGTGGCTAGTCTTGTTGTAGCTTGTTATGTATGTAGTCTTTGGTTGTTATCACTGGGAAACCTGCTCTTTTCCAAATGGAAATGGAGGAGCAGTGGATCAGGGGAAGAGGTGGTGATGGGGTTGGACACTGAGAGAATAGGAGGAAGTGGAGGGAGAGCTGCTGCCTTAAGGATGTTTTGTATGAGAGAAGAATAAAAAAGAATTTAAAAAAGGTAGAATGTTCTATAATGTGAGGTAATGACAAGTATTAGGAATTCGAGGTCAGTTAATAATTGGAAAAGAAAAAAATAAATCTCCCAATTGTAAAAGCCAGATGAACTCGAGCATAGGATTCTACCTAATCTTTAAAGAACACTAATATTTCTGAAACTATTATGATAAAATAGAAAAAAATAACATTTCCAGTTTCTTCCAAAGCCATTATTATCTTATCAAAACATGACAAATATCCAATAAAAATTAAATAAATATCATTGATGAGCAGAGATGCAAAACTAAAGTCAATAAAATACTTACAAACTAAATTCATGAACACATAAAAATATTGTCCACTATGATAAAGTTGACTTCATCCCAAAGATTCAGGGCTGGTTCAACATATATAAATTGGTAATTGTAATTCACCACATAAATAGATTAAATGATAGGCAACTACATGATCATCTTGCTAAATGCTCAAAGGTCCTCAGAATACATCATCTCTGATAAAAGTTCTGCAGGAAACAAGCCAACAGGGGACAACTCAATATAAAGACAGTTTACGGCAAACCCACAGCAAATATCATTGTAAATGGAGAAAATCCTTTGGAACAAATCATTCAAAGATATTCTTAGAAGGGATTCTGTTTTTCTTGACCTGAAAATAGGAAAAGATAAATAGAATTTAAAACTAGTAAAGATACTAGATTAAATGAAAATGTGCTATTCAATATCTAATCAGTGCTACCTTTAAAGGAATTGTACCTGTGATATCAAATCAGTGTCTCATTAGGGAGACACATTTGTTCATGTAAGCACATCTCTTGTTAGAAGTCTTTATAGCAGGATAGTGAAAATGTCTTACAAAATTCACTTTTACCTTGTACTATATTGACTGTTACCATAGAATTGCTGTCAATGTGAAGATTTAGCTTTACTTGGAAGATACTTCTTTTTTTTTTTGGCAGAGGTGGTAAGGAATTTTTTATTCTTTCATGATTTCAGAGATTATTGAACTGTAGCAATGTTTGATTGATCGTAGGAATTTTATTTGAATTCAGATGCAATTATAATATGAATTAGGTTTTTTAAGAGAGTTTGGAAATAGACCAAGACATTATTCTAAGTATAAAAAGAAAAACAGACTCAGTTAAATAGATAACCTCTCCGTAATAAATAGTACACTCAGCCATTTAGAAGTTTGGGCTAATAAGGCCATCCAGGTAAGGTAGCAAAAGAATATCTAATGAGAATGGTTTATATACTAGAAGTATTTTGAGGATCAGATGTGAGATAGAACAATGTCAATTTTCTCTTTTCTTCTTCTTTTCAACAAATGAGTGCACTTGTTTTTTTCTGTGAACTAATGATTACATTTGAAATTGAGAGAATTTTTTTAAACATTTATTTATTAATTATGTATATATCATATAGCTTTCTGCCTGCATGAAATTGAGAGAATTTAACCTTGCCAGTTGCTTAGGGTAATACAATATATAAATACTTCTCATTCAGTTCATTCTGGGCAGTAATCCAGTGTGTGTGAGTATATGTGCGTGCCCACATACATTTCTGATGTTATAAAGAGACAATGATCTTGAATGGGCCACACCCAAAGTTTTGTCTTTTCTGAGTGTATTCCTGGTATAAATCAAGAGGAAAACTTGGGAAGAGCTGATCCTAAACTTTGGTTATTTTCATTTTCTTATGCTAAAATTTTATCTCTCTCTAATTCTGTTAGTAAAATTTAAATAGTAGTATTTTAAGGGACAGAACATATAGTTTAACTTTCATTCAAGAAAGTTGCTTAGTTATATCAAAACCAAATATGTTTTGAGTATAAATGCTACTAAATACAACCGAATGTGCTCTTAGGTATGCTTAGAAAATTCTATCAGTAAAAAGAAATTTGTATTTATTATATATTGTACTAGTTTTGTGTTTAGAAGCAGTATATTATCTCACTTAACTCACTCAATGATTATTAGATATGTTTATTTTATATGTACTGGTTGGTTTTGTGTATCAACTTGTCATAAACTAGAGTCATTAAAAAGGAAGGGGCCTCAGTTGAGGAAAGGCCTCCACGAGATTTCAACTGTAAGACTTTTTCTCAATTAGTAATCAGTGGTGGAGGTCCAGTTCCTGGTAGGTGGTACCATCCCTGGGATGATATCCTGAGTTTTATAAGAAAGAAATCTGAGAAAGCCAGGAGAAGTAAGCCAGTAAGCAATATGCCTCCATGGCCTCTGCATAAGCTCCTGTCTCCAGGTTCCTGGAATGATTAAATTCTATTCAAACTTCCTTTGGTGATGAACAGCACTGGGAAAATGTAATCTGAATAAATCCTTTCCTCCCCAACTTGCTTTTTCAGTCATGGTGTTTTGTCACAGCAATAAAAAACCCCAGCGGAGACAATATCTAATGTTTTTCATTGAAATGCCTTTAAAATTTAGTTTTGTACAGCATATCATGAAATTTTCAGTTCAAACTTCAGCAAATAATTTAGTTCATGTTTGAAAGCACTGGGACAGTGGTTCTCATCTTGTCTGCTGTGACCCACGTAGCAAACCTCCATCTCCAAAAATTCTTACATTACAATTCATAACAGTAACAAAATTACAGTTGTGTAGTAGCACTGAACCTAATTTTATTGTGGGGTGGCTGGTCACCACAGCATGAGGAGCTTTTAACGTCCCAGCCTTAGAAGGTTGGGGATCACTGGGCTTGGGACTTTAGACGAGTATTTCTGTTCTTCAGGGCAGAAACAATTATAATCAAGATTCTAAAAGTAATATAGCCATTAAATACATACATAATATATATACATAATACATACATATGTATATACACACATACATACATAATGTACATATGTACGTATGTACATAATACAGACATGCAAGCTACATTTAAAAGAAAACAACCAGGTCCGTGAGATGGCTGATTGGGTAGAGATGCTTGCCACTAAGTCTAAAAAACTGGGTTTGATCCCTTGTAACTAACTTAGTAGAAGGATTGGACCAACCTTTTAAAGTTTCTTCTGACCTTCATACACACACATACATGTACATGTGTATACAGACATATGGATACACAATAAATATAATATAGAATTACAAAGAGATAGCAAGTGTTTTCTATGTAATAATACTAAAACTCACCAGCTTCTAAACAAATGAGAATACCTGTACCCAGACATATCTACCCTACATAGGAATTTTGTGATTAGTGGATAGTCTTCAAACAGAGTCTCGAAGATCTGTTCTGTAAGCTTTAAATTACAGGTGATTTGTGACATTTAAGTAGGAAGTCTATATTTTTTTTTTCATTTCTGTGTCTAACGGACAGGCTTTTACTATTTGTTTTCTACTTAGTTCCTTTAAGTGTAGTTTAGAGTTAAGTTTTTGTAAATGAAGATATTTAGAATAAGTACCCTTCAGAAACTAGTTAAAATATTATAAACATACATTTTTATTTATTCTTAACCTTTTAGGTATGCTATACCTCCAGAGCATGGAAAGCGACTTGAAAGACTAGCCCAAGGTAAAACTTGCTTCCAATTCATTACCTTGTAGGCCTTGTGGTTTGAAGTAGTTCAGCAGTTCATTAACTCTATGTATATCTTCTTTAAACTGCTAGCTTCTAAATGTCACCCTAATTAAACAATACTATTCATTTTCACATTAATAGGTAATGTTTCTTGTTGTATAGTCTTTATAATGACTTTAGCTGACTGCTTAATATTTCACTGGGCAGTTGGTATGTCAATATATTGTGCCTATTCTTAACTTTCTTTTCTTTCTTAAACACTGTTGAACTTTATCTTGTTTGCTAGCTACCCTTCCTCCAAGGATGTCAACTGGACACGAACTATTTGTAATAACAATTAGAGTTGAGTTTTGAGTGATAACTGGTAACAAGCATTTTCCTTTATCAGGATTCACTGTTGAATGAGTAAAGCACTTTGCTAAGGCATTGATATATATTATGTCATGGTTGCCTTTTATAAAATGATGAAGGAAGTTTTCCTTCTATGTACCATACATTGACTTAAAAATGAAATGAGGGCTGGAGAGATGGCTTAATGGTTAAGTACACTGATTGTTTTTCCAGATGTCCTAAGTTCAGTTCCCTGCACCTGCATGTTATCTCATAACTTCTATAACTTTAGTCTCATGGAGTCTGATACCTTCTTCTATTATGCAGATGAACCTGAAGCCAATCAAACAAACAAACAATATCAAAAAACAAAAACCATATGTATACAGTACATAAACAAATAAATCTTTAGGGCTGGAGAAATGGCTCAGTGGTAAGAGTACTGACTTCTCTTTCAGAGGTCCTGAGTTTAGTTCTCAGCAACCACATGGTAGCTTATAACAATCTTTAATAGGATCTGTTGCCCTCTTCTGGTATGTCCGAAAGCAGCGACAGTGTACTCATATCTATATAAAATTAAATAAAAAAAATGAAATGAGGACATTGAAAAGCCTCATTTATTTGACAGTTTGGTCAGAAATTATTAATGGTATCTATAATTTATCCCCTTTCCCAAATTATAGGAAACTATTAGAAGTAGTAGTTATGGGCTGGAGAGATGACTCAGTCGTTAAGAGCACTGACTACTCTTCCAGAGGTCCTGAGTTGAAATCTCAGCAACCACATTGTGGCTCACAACCATCTGTATTAAGATTTGATGTCCTCTTCTCGTGTCTGAAGATAGCTACAGTGTAATCATATATAATAAATAAATAAATCTTAAAAAAAAAGTAGTTACAGGATCACCTTTGTAAGACGTGGTGTTACACGTTTGGCAGGACACTGTTCATTTTTGAACTATGTATTATACTCCCATAATAATAGTAGTTTAATTGTGAATGTGAATTTAAGGATTATTTTCAGGAATACTAAAGTTATTGAATACTGCTTTGGGTAACAGATTAGAGCAGAGAGATGATGATTATCATGTATTTAGAATGTATAAGTAATGAATTTTGTATTAAAACTAAATGTTGAGCTATTCTTTTTTGTAGTAAGTATTCAATATTTAAATTAACCTCATCACTAAAGAACTTTAAGAGGAACTAATGTCAGCTTTGTGGTACAGGGTCAAACACTGAGGTTTATCATGTGAACTATGATAGATGATGTATAGGGAGTTAAAGGAGCAAGTTTTTAATCACTGAACAGAGAACTGAAACTATTTATAGTAGTATTTTGAGAAAGGAAACAAATGGTAAAGTCCTATAAGGTAGTGAAAGATTTGTATCTGTTGTGTTGGTACCAGCCAGATAATTACAATGATAAAATAATGCAGTACATATGATAGAACATTATAGACTGTCTACATCAAAGTTGCATGTGAAACATAAAATGGAAAGCATTATCTTGCCTGTTCACCGGAATCATTCTCGTCACCTTTTATGCACGAGTGCATTTATCTTTGATTTCTAATGAGATCTTGATTGATTGTGGCACCTATGAATATTTTATCAGAAAGCTGTAAGGCCTGTATTTGGCACCTATGAATATTTTATCTGAAAGCTGTAAGGCCTGTATTTAACAAAGCCAGTAATTTGAATTTGCCTTTGTGTTGCTTTTTTCATTTTTTAAAATTTGTGTGTGTGTGTGTGTGTGTGTGTGTGTTTGTGTGTGTTTGTGTGTCTGTGTGTATGTGTATGATTATAGGTGTAGAACACTACTTTCCTTCAGGAGTTTTCCAATTTGAGTAAATTATAATGTTTTCCCATTGCTCATGTCCCAATTACAAATCCACCTCAGAAGCACATTAACGGACACTTTTTCTTCAGTGAGTTTAATTAAAATTTAATGCATATAGTGCTGCAGAAAGTTACAGATTTGGAAAGCTTGACAGATCTATTTGAATATTATTATTAGAATCATTGGATGTGTATTGAAATTGGAGACCAGCTAGAGTTGGGTGCTTTCTTTTCTTCCTAGGTAGGACTTAGGGCATTTTACTGTGCATACTTAATCATTATACTGGTATAGCATTTACTTCCTATGCACTAAAGCTTTATTTAGTGTTTATATTTTATGATTATTAATCATCCTTAGATTATAGTGGAAATGACCCCACATGGCAAAGTTGCATTTTTATTTGTATTGATCTTGTAAAGAATGATAATATTTACTTCCCAATGTCTCTATAGAGAACTGATTTTGTGAACTCTCCCTCTCTCTGTCCCATTTCTATTTTTAAACATACATAGATGCTTACCCAGAATGTACTTAATAAAAAAAGATTTATTTTTAAAAAATTAAATCATGTGCTTGTCTGTCTGTGTGCTATATGTGTAAGTCAGTGAAGATACCTCTGGAAATTGGAAAAGGCCATCAGCTTGCCTGTAGCTTACGTTACAGTTGTGGGCCTCCTCAGATTGTGCTAAGAACTGGACTCGGGTCCTGAAAGAACACTACAGGCTTTGAACTGCTGAGCCAACTGTTTAGCTTACAAGTTTTTTCTACTAAGTTATACTTTGAATTCCTTTGTCTATACTAGCTATTTACCATCTCTATCATCTATCTATCTACCTATTTATCTCTCTATCTCTATCTATCTGTCTGTCTATCTATCTATCTATCTATCTATCTATCTATCTATCTATCTATCTACCTATCTATCTATCTATCCTGTATCCTTACTTCCCACTGTAGCATAAACAAACATTTAAATTCTCTAAAAATTTTTGTGAATTTATTCTATAATATTATGATGGTTCAGGATTAATCATTTATGTCTCCCTTGTTGCCCACAGGCCCTGTGTGGCTGAGGATATCTGAATTCAATTTAACACAAAATTATAACATACTTTTTTTTTTATAACTGAGTATTAATGAATTTTCCATCAAAGTAACCTATTCTGAGTTGTGTGTAGAGCATCAGGGCAAGCTAGTTAAGTGATGTGCTGGCACGTCCTCCCTTCATTTTAGATATGAGATTACATAGTACCTTTACTTCCCCCCGTAGTGTATGTGCATAATTTCTGGAGTCTTCTTGTTTCCTTGGGACCTGTCCTCTTTTACTTTCCTCTGCCTTCTCTTTGTACTTCTCACTGTGACTTGTTTTCCACACTCTGGTAAGATGGCTCCTTGTTTGAAGGAGAAAGTGCTGGATAAATCATCAAACACGCTGGTTTTCATTCTCCTCTCCCCGTCTCACCAAGGTGGTGGCAGCATGCCTCAGCTAGATTGAAAGCGGTGATGGATAAAATCATCCCTGAACTAAAGTATAATACACTGCTGAGTGAACATTTAATACATTGTTGAATAAAGAATTTCCTTAATGTTTAGCTTCCTCTCTTCAAAGCTCCCCAAAATAGGCTTGTAAGACAAGTTTCTCATCATTTGTGTTACGTTGACTCAGATACAACTTCTTTTTTTAAAAAATAAGATTTTATTTATGTGTATGTATGCTTGAATATATGTGTGTTTGTGCACCATGTGTCTTCCTTGTGCCGTGGAGGTCAGATGATGGCATCAGATCTTCTGGGACTTGAGTCACAGGTGGTTGTGAACCATCATGTTGGAGCTGGGAAACAAACCTGGGTCCTCTGCAAGAGCAGCAAGTGCTCTAAACAGTTTATCCCTCTCTGTAGCCTCTAAAATATTATTTCTAATTGACATATAGTAATTTTGAATGTTTTTATAGTACAGTATGACAATTTCAAATACTTATACCATGCTCAGAAGGGAGCTCTGTCATTTAAAAGATACATCATTACCTCATGTTAGACATATTAAAATCCTGTCTGTGATTTAAAATAATTTAAATAATTGTTGCCAAATATAGTTATTGTAAGATATTGCAAGGTAGTAGTTGTTCCTGTGAAATTAACTGGAAGGCAACCAGAAGTTAGGGAAGAGTTTGGTGCATATGGTGTCTCGGGCTTTTGGGAACCACAGTGCTTTCAGAATGGTTAGTTCTCAGAGTCTCCACTGAGGATTTGTTTAGTACAGCTGTTCTCAATCTCACTTTCCACTTGAACAGTAAGTTATTATATATTAGGCAACTGCATTTCAAATATGTGCTGAATTGAAATTCTTAAAATTAGTGATTTTTTTTATTCATAAGTGTAATTCTTGGTAAATATTTTTGAAAAGACCAACCTTTTTGACATACCAGTTTTTAAGGATTATGGCTTGGACTGATTTTTAGTAAGAGTTATAAGAACATTAGAATTCAAGTGTATTTTAAAAACTATGTGAAATGTTATCTTGACTGACACTATATTTATTGTTGATCTTTAGGCTTTTTCCCCAGCAGCTCCCAAGGCTGTGATGCATTCCTCCGCCACAAGATGACACTGATTTCCCCCTCAGTGCTGAAGAAGTATGGCATTCCCTTTGACAAGGTTTGTTTCTGTTTGACTTTCACAAGTAGATGTTTCATTTTGTGGAATTTGTATTTAAGAAGAATTTAAAGTGGCATACTATGTTATGAATTATTAAATAACATTATAACAGGTGAAGAGAAATTTAAGCTCATGTTCTATAACATCAATAATTAGTTTAAGTCTTAATTAAATATTTTATTTTAAAACATGTTCACTCAAGTTTATATATATTTAAATTTTAGTTATAGTACTTAATACATAAATATATCTACCACTATTTCTTTATGTCTAGATATGTCACTATTCCCATCATCACTTTTCCCTCCAAATATAATGTCCTTTCTTTTCATTCTTGTTTGTGAACTCAGAGTCTACTTAGTAATACTTATATGTGCATGGCTATAGAACTATGTACTGGAGTATGGATAGATTCTCAGAAGCCACAGTTAACAGAAACAGAAACACGTAGATATCAGTTGCCAGTGGCCTGTGGTAGAACTTCAGATCTCCACCTCCATCCATACTAATTTGGTGGCCTGCTTGATGGTGTACAGTTCTTGTATGTCCCATTACAGCTGCTCTGGGTGACCTCACTCTGGGTGATCTTTTTCCAGCTCTATTTGCCTACAAATTGAATAACTTCACTTTTTGTAATAGATAAGTAATAAATGTATGGCATTTTTATTATCTATACACAGTTGATAGACAGCTGGCCTGTTTCCAGTTTCTGACTATTATGATTAGAGCAGCAAAACACAATTGAGCAGGTTATCTGTGTAGTAGGTCATACGATGTTTGGTTATCTGCCTAATAATGCTATAGCTGTGTCTTGAGGTAGATCTAGGCCCAGCTTCCTGAGGAACTACTACACTTAGTTCCACAGTGGCTTACAAGTTTGCACTCCTACCAACAATGATTAAGTGTTTCCCTTCCTCTGAATCCTTTGGTCTTGGAGTACAAAACCTTTGGTCTTGGAGTACAAAAGGGAACTTAAAAACATTCCTTCTTCCAGCCTTTGTTGGGAAGAGTTAGATGGATGCACAGAATTCTTTCCTGTGCTTCAGATTCAATGCAACCTCAGTGTTCACTGGCGTTGTTGACTTTTGTGGCTTTAACTTCCAAAACAGTGAGATACTAATAATTAATTTTTGATAATAGGACTCTGTGTTGGAATTGTGTTCACTTCTGTTTTCCACCTTCATTTGATTTGATGTAGGACATATGTATAATAACATAATGTTCCTCAAATACTTTATTCTGTGATGTCATAGGAGCTGTTGACAGATAGTGGTTGTAGAATAATATCTGTTAGGCTCCCTTCTGGTTTTTTTTTTCTTATGATTATTGATGCAAATTTACTCAATGTAATTCTCACATACCAAATCCAAGAACATATTACAACCTTCATTCACCATGATCAAGTAGGCTTCATCCCAGGAATGCAAGGTTGTTTCAATATACAAAAATACATTAACATAATCGCTATATATACCAACTCAAAAAATCACATGATCATTTCAGTAGATACTGAAAAAAGCATTTGGAAAAAATACAATACCCCTTCATCTTAAAAGTATTGGAGACATCGTGAATACAAGGCCTATACCTAAATATGATAAAAGCAATATACAATAAACCAAAATCCAATATCAAACTAAATGGAGAGATACCTGAAGAAATAACTCTAAAATCAGGGACAAGACAAGGATGTCCATTCTTGTTATATCTAATCAATGTAGTTCTCAAAGTTCTAATTAGAACAATAAGCCAACAAAAGGTGATCACGGGGATACAACCTGACAGGAAGAAGTCAAGGTATCACTATTTTCAAATGCTTGTTCAAAGAACTGCACCGCTTCGAGTCCATTGCCATCCCACAAGAACTGGAAGCTCTACCACCCACTCCAGGACAGCAGAGATATGTATTCTTCCACAGTGAGATACCTTTTGTAGGATTTGACTTTTTCGATAACGCAATTATGATTGTTACATGAAACCAAGTTGAATTGTCTATTGGAATTATTTTGAGAATATCAACAATGTCAACCAACATGTTATTTTTCCTTCTATGTATCAACATATTATTTTTTCCCCCATCTTTATTAACTTGAGTATTTCTTATTTACATTTCGATTGTTATTCCCCTTCCCGGTTTCTGGGTCAACATCCCCCCAGTCGGTCTGCACTTCTTTGCTTCATCCATCTTGTCTAATTGGGTGGCTGTATATGTATGGGCCACATGTGGGGCAGGCTCTGAATGGGTGTTACTTCAGTCTCTGTTTTTTTTTTTTTTTCTGCTTTTATTTTTTTTTTTAAATTTAGAGAATACTTTATTAGTTTTTGTAATCAAACCCACGTAGATAAGACCTTACATATTTAATACAGTGTGTTATCCCTGTACAAATGGAAAAAACTTAAGTTCAACATTTCTAGACCAATATGGCTGTTAATTTCTGTACAGTGCCAACTCAACACAGTAAACGGGGATACTTTTTTCCAAAGTTGACAGCACAGCTAAAGTTTCAAAAAATTCAAATTATATATCTGTATATATATATTTATATTTATATAAAAAGACCAATAATAGCAGTGTGTTATGCAGCAACAGCTTTTCCAGGTTCTGCAGTCATCTGAACAAAACTGTAGAGACATCCAGCACACTCCATTAAAAAAAAAAAAAGTAAAAAAACAAAACCCGAGAAAACAGCACAGTTCTGTTACTCTTGTGGTACCTGGCATCATTTTTTTTTTTTTTTTTTAAATTAGCTTCTCAATCATCATCTGGAAAGAAAACATTCTGAGCAACATCATTAAAAACAGCTCTGATAAAGCACAGTCACTACTACGTATCATAAAGCAGGTACAAGCTATTTTACATCCACAGAGGTATGATACAGTACTGTCCTACATCTATAATACTAGAGGATACAATTTAAAAGGCATTATTTGAGACTTGATTCTACTTTTCCAGCAGAGGGCCCAAAGGATGGTGTGACACAGCTTTGTAAAGAAACATACTCTAGACAGGATTTCCTTTCACTAGTGGCACAGTTCTAAGGATTCATTCTCTCCATGAATGTCAGCTAAAACCGTTATTAAAAAAATGAAATATCCCTAGAACAAAACCGTATAACCACCGGATTCACATGAAGATGACCTAGTGGAGACAAGCTGGACCTCACCTTACCAACAAGCTATCAAATCTGTTATGTTTAAACAGTGAGACCGCCAAGGAAGGAGATGCCAAGTAGTGCTTCAAAGCTTCGGACCATAATCAAACACAGCATCCTTTTCAACAGAAGCAGAAGCTCATCTGAATATGCTCAAGGATGCTGACATCAACATTTAATCATCTCCTCACTCATCCAGGAAGAAGGGGAAATCAGTTACTACTGTACTTTATTGTGTTCAACCAAATCACCATGTTACAAAAATAGCAAGCTGCCATAATAAAAAATAAGGCTCCTCTATCCAGCACCAGATAGCATCATTTTACTTTCAAGCCTAGAAATTGCACACTTGTATATAAACCAACCGAAGATGAGGATTGAGAGTTCATCTTGGTGGATTTTTCCTTTGATGAATATGAAGTGTCCTTCCTTATCTTTTTGATGACTTTTAATTGAAAATTCATTTTATTTGATATTAGAATGGCTACTCCAGCTTGCTTCTTCTGACCATTTGCTTGGAAAGTTGTTTTCCAGCCTTTCACTCTGAGGTAGTGTCTGTCTTTGTCTCTGAGGTGTGTTTCCTGTAGGCAGCAGAATGCAAGGTCCTCATTGCGTATCCAGTTTGTTAATCTATGTCTTTTTATTGGGGAGTTGAGGCCATTGATGTTGAGAGATATTAAGGAATAGTGATTATTGCTTCCTGTTATATTCATATTTGGATGTGAGTTTATGTTTGTGTGCTTTTCTTCTCTTTGTTTTGTTGCCAAGATGATTACTTTCTTGCTTCTTCTAGGGTATAGCTTGCCTCCTTATGTTGGGCTTTACCCTTTATTATCCTTTGTAGTGCTGGATTTGTAGAAAGATACTGTGTAAATTTCGTTTTGTCATGGAATATCTTGGTTTCTCCATCAATGTTAATTGAGAGTTTTGCAGGATACAGTAACCTGGGCTGGCATTTGTGTTCTCTTAGGGTCTGTATGACATCTGTCCAGGATCTTCTGGCCTTCATAGTTTCTGGCGAAAAGTCTGGTGTGATTCTGATAGGTCTGCCTTTATATGTTACTTGACCTTTTTCCCTTACTGCTTTTAATATTCTTTCTTTATTTTGTGCGTTTGGTGTTTTGACAATTATGTGACGGGAGGTGTTTCTTTTCTGGTCCAATCTATTTGGAGTTCTGTAGGCTTCTTGTATGCCTATGGGTATCTCTTTTTTTAGGTTAGGGAAGTTTTCTTCTATGATTTTGTTGAAGATATTTACTGGTCCTTTGAGCTGGGAGTCTTCACTCTCTTCTATACCTATTATCCTTAGGTTTGATCTTCTCATTGAGTCCTGGATTTCCTGTATGTTTTGGACCAGTAGCTTTTTCTGCTTTACATTATCTTTGACAGTTGAGTCAATGATTTCTATGGAATCTTCTGCTCCTGAGATTCTCCCTTCCATCTCTTGTATTCTGTTGGTGAAGCTTGTATCTACAGCTCCTTGTCTTTTCTTTTGATTTTCTATGTCCAAGGTTGTTTCCATGTGTTCTTTCTTGATTGCTTCTATTTCCATTTTTAATTCCTTCAACTGTTTGATTGTGTTTTCCTGGAATTCTTTCAGGGATTTTTGCGATTCCTCTCTGTAGGCTTCTACTTGTTCTCTAAGGGAGTTCTTTATGTCTTTCTTGAAGTCCTCCAGCATCATGATCAAATATGACTTTGAAACTAGATCTTGCTTGTCTGGTGTGTTTGGATATTCCGTGTTTGCTTTGGTGGGAGAATTGGGCTCCGATGATGCCATGTAGACTTGGTTTCTGTTGCTTGGGTTCTTGCGCTTGCCTCTCACCATCAGATTATCTCTAGTGTTACTTTGTTCTGCTATTTCTGACCGTGGCTAGACTGTCTTATAAGCCTGTGTGTCAGGAGTGCTGTAGACCTGTTTTCCTGTTTTCTTTCAGCCAGTTATGGGGACAGAGTGTTCTGCTTTCGGGCGTGTAGTTTTTCCTCTCTACAGGTCTTCAGCTGTTCCTGTGGGCCTGTGTCTTGAGTTCACCAGGCAGGTTTCTTGCAGGGGAAAAGTTGGTCCTACCTGCGGCTCCAAGGCTCAAGTTTGCTCGTGGGGTACTGCCCAAGTCCTCTCCGCTGTGGCAGCAACCGGGAAGATCTGCGCTGCTCTTTCCGGGAGCCTCCGTGCACCAGGGTTCCAGATGACGTTTGGTGTTTTCCTCTGGCGTCTGGATGTGCACAGAGTGCAGTCTCTTCTGGTTTCCCAGGCGTGTCTGCCTCTCTGAAGGTTTAGCTCTCCCTCCCACGGGATTTGGGTGCAGAGAACTGTTTATCCGGTCTGTTTCCTTCAGGTTCCGGCGGTGTCTCAGGTGCAGGGGTCCTGCTGCTCCCGGGCCCTCCCCTACGGGAACCCAGAGGCCTTATACAGTTGCCTCTTGGGCCAGGGATGTGGGCCGGGGTGGGCAGTGTTGGTGGTTCCTCCGCTCTGCAGCCTCAGGAGTGCCCACCTGATCAGGCGGTGAGGTCTCTCTCCCACGGGGTTTGGGAGCAGAGAGCTGCTGCGGGCCGGGGATCCGCGGGTGTGTCCCTTCTGGTTTTTGTTACATTATTTTTAGAGTTTTACTTCACCTCTAATATAGAGATAATACTAATGATCAATGAGAATTATTCTAAGTATTAGATAAGATAATCTATGTAAAAGGTTTTATATTCTATTGTAAGATTATTATTTTAATAAAATTCCTTTTATATTTTATTGTTACAATTTTAATTAGATAAAATTACATCACTTTCCCCTTCCATTTTTCTCGTCGTCTCCTAGATTTTCTAGGAGATTTTCTTTTTCTAAGCCATTCCAGGTATATTCCCACTCTCAAATTGAGAGCCTCTTTTTCTTTGAACATTATTGTTACATACATATGTATATTTTTGCATAAATTTACAAATATATCTAGTTGAATCCATTTTTTGTTGTTTTTGTATATGTGATTTCAGGGTTGACGACTTTGTAATATCAAGTAGCCAATAAGGGGATTCATTTTCAGAAGAGACTAATTATTACTCCCTCTGCTTTCAGTCAGATGATACTTGTGGTTCTTAATCTTCTTAAAATATAATATAATTCAATACAATGCAATGCAATGCAATGCAATGCAATGCAATGCAATGCAATGCAATGCAATGCAATGCAATACAATACAATACAATACAATACAAACAGAAGAACTCCTGAACTGCAAATCCCCAGTATCACTTTTATGCCCTCTTGTCCTCTTTGCCTATAATTGGATGAATAGGAATTTTAATAGTATACCACATATTATGTATGTTTTTATCCTTTTTAAGTTCTTGTCTCTCTGTGTCTGTCTGTCTGTCTGTCTGTCTCTCTCTCTCTCTCTCTCTCTCTCTTGGTTTTTCTTTTGTCAATATCTTACATTTTGTGTCTTGATAGTCTATCTTATGCTTGACTTATTCTGTTTTTAAAGCTTCTCCTGAATTTTCTAATCAAGACATTGAATGCTTGAATTCCATTTTCATTTTAGCTTTTGTTCTTTTCAGTGTTTCTACCTCTTTATTAAATTGTTTTTAAATCCTGATTATCTTTGTTACTTTGTTCACATATGTTTTTGTATTGGATATAACTCAAGGTCTTTTTGTTATCTTTTGGAGTTAAGTGAAGTATTTGTATATGCCATTGTAAAATTCTTTGTATTTTTAAATAAAGTTTACATTTGTTTATGATTTTCTTTTAAATTCTCTGTCTTGGGGTTTCTGTAAGACTAATGAATTTGATAAGAGACATAAAGTTTTGGCCATTCATGTTGTTTTTGTCTCTGGGAATTGAACAGGATATGTGAACTTTCTTTAGTGGGTTATATGTGATGATCTGGCTTTTCTTAAATTGGGCCAGTAATGTAGTTGCAGAACATTTCACAATCAATAACAAGGCCAAGGTGGAAGTTTTGGTTCAGTATACGCTTGTATATTTACTAAATATTTAAGTGCACATCTCTACATAATTCATTTATTTTGCAACATTTTAGAACTGAAACGTTAAGGGACTTTTTTCCTTTTGCTCAGTAACTTCAAACACAACATTGCTTGACCTTTGTTTCAGATGTTTTAGGGGAATCTTTGCCCAGTGAGAACTGAATGTGAATTTTTTTTAAATTTCTTTACAATTTTATAAGTTCTTACTTTACTTCTTATTTGTTTAAAAAACATATTAAAGAATAGTTGGTGTCTTTTCTAGATCGACAGTCTTGTTCCTATTATTATTTTGGTTCTCGTTTCATGTTGTTAAGTTATTGATTCTTTTGTCAACTGTGGTTGATGATCAGGACTAGAAAATCACTGTAGATATTTTATGTTTGTTCTAATGGTAATCTTTTTATCCATATGTATATGCTCAATATTCTTAGTAGATCTACCATTCTTATATATTCTTATATATAGCATATCTGGAAAGAGCAATAATGATAAATAAAATATCACAAAAGAGAACATGGGTGCCAACAGCGAATCCTTTTTCTGTCTTGTATCTGCAGATGAGACGTTCACATTAAATTCTGTGATTGCTGACAATACAGATACTGTTTGTATTGTTGATGCCGGAGTTGGAAGTCAACTTCTTAGGCACTAGTGACCACTGAGCCGTAACAACCCCAGACTTCTGTTCTCTTAAAGTTGTGATAGTGTGATCATTTTACTTTTTTGTTTTGTTTTAAAAATTGAAAATTGAAATATGTACTAATCATTAAATGATTTGGAAAGTTATTAAACATTCTGTCTCTTCAAACTCCACAGATTACCCAGGAGGCTGGAGAGTTCATGATTACTTTTCCTTATGGGTATCATGCTGGTTTTAATCATGGTTTCAATTGTGCTGAGTCTACAAACTTTGCTACAGTCAGATGGATTGACTATGGAAAAGTTGCTAAATTGGTAAGTTTCTCCTGAAGAGTGAAGCATACATAGTACGTACATACTTGGACATGTGCATCACTAGTGTTCGTCATTCACATTGTGCCTCTCACTGTAGTAATTTTTGTCAGAATAGCTATATATTTACTTCTCATAAGATGAGTGGCTACTCATTACTGGATTTTTCTATTTTGAGATTGTTAACGGACAGTTTACTCTGACTGGATTTTTTTCTGTAGATGCTTGCTTTCTCTCTCAAAGTTACCATCTGTGTTTCCTGCAGCATTTTCTCTTGGCTGTGTGGTACTTCTCATTAAAGTTCAGTCTGTTAAATTTAGAACTGTTGGTGGTTGAGAAAGTATGGTAAAAAGAAATTATTAGGGCTTCTTAATAATTAAATTAAACTCTTTAGTAGTAACAATGTAAAACATTTTATATCTTAGTGTTAATCTTGGTATAAAGATTTGTTCGTAGTTTCAGTTTTAAAACTTTTAGAGCTATATTTGTTTTAGTTCACATAAATGTTAACATTAAACTTGTATAAAGTTGTATTTGTAGTTTTAGCATTAAAAAAACTGTTTTAGTTCATGTACTGTATATTTTCATTTTGTGTATGTAGTTTTTATTGAATTGCTTTCACCTTGAGGCACTAAAACAGAGCCATCTTCAAAACAATTGACATATTATCTTTCCTCTGGCTTTTTGGGAGAAGCAGATTGGGAGAGGGATAGGTCTTAAGGAAACTATTGCAAAGTATATGAAGGTGACACAGTCAGTGAAAAACTGATAAATAAAGCTTACAGGCCTTTAGCTACTTCATGGTACAAGTGAATGCTCATCCTATTCTGAGAAAAAATTGTATATAGGACCATTTCATGAAATTAGGGAAAAATCACTCTTAATTTACAGGTTTATTTAAGGTTGTATAACATTAAAATGTATAAAAAATTCTATTCTTTAGCAACTCAGGAGACACTTGAAAGAATTCTTGTTTAAAAGTTTGTTTTTAGTCTTTGATAGGGTCTATATTTATATAAATATATTATGTTTTGGTCATTTTTTCTTCTCTTACATCTTCTTCCCACTCCTACTGAATCCCATCTTTTTCCCAACAAGTTCCTCAACTATTTTTTATATTTCTGTTACTGTCTTGTCTAGTTTGTTAGCCTCATAGTTATTAGAGTTATATGAGAATGTTTGGGGGTTATTCACTCAAGCACAGGCAACTTTGCATGAGTACACTACTGAAAAAAATGATTAATGCCTGTTTCTGAGGGGTTGCTTACAAAGGCATAAAATTTAAGTAATTCCTACTATATCGTGTTATAGTCTTTCTAATGAGATATAGAACATTCATCATGTATAGCTTGGCCTGTAACTTTGTGCTTGCATTGAAGTGAAATGCTTTCTTCTGTGCTGAAATCATGCCATAAACATGAAGGTGTAATGTGATGTTATGTTTTACATCTTTAAATTTGGCAGACTAAGTAAGTTATTGTAGATCTTCAGATCACCAGAAAAATGATTTAGTGCTTGTTTATTATAGATTTCAAAACTATTTGGCGGTATTGACCAAAATAAGACATTTCTTCCTTGTTTATAGCCATATGCAATGAGGTCATGTTTGTAGTAGGAGTGGATAGCCACCAGTGAGGAATTGTGAATATTGCTATGCCTTAGAACCTATAGCTGGCTGAGGTGTTATAGAAGCGGATCTAAGCCCAATATTCCTATTCTTGATAGATATATGTATATTCAGGAAAGTAATTTATTTTTCAACAAAATTAGAAAGTCCTCCTTACTTTAAAGGTTTGCTGTAAGGGGAGAAATCCTATGCATGTGAAAATCATTCATTATATCACTTATTTATTTGGTTTTGGGCACTTTATTTTATTAGGCACGTAATTATTGATACACACATTAGGCTAGCTAATTTAAAATGTTCCACATGTCCTACGTAGGTATTTTTCTCACCCTTCTCTTCCTCTTGGGCCAGATGTGGCTTTGCTGTCAGGATTTGGTTTAAGCGGTAGCTGAGAGCTTGTAGGTGGGGTAGATGTGGGCTTTTGAAACCTCAAAGCCAGTGACACACCTCTTAATCATTCCTTAATGCTGCCTACAAACGAGCATAAATTAGCAAATGATGAGTAAAAATTGAGAGTCTACTTTGCGTAGGTAACTGGTTTCTTCTTAAAAACAGGAACTTAACTTTTTAATAGACAATTTTGAAGGTTTCAATAGCCTATGAACTCTTCTCTTATTACCTTAGTATTATGATTTCTATTCTTAGTCAATTTTTTTTCTTATTCTAAAATGTGATGTGAGTTTCTTTTAGACTTTAATTGCTTTTGGTCCCTGTATTTGATATATGCAAGGTAGACCACCTTATTAATTTACAATATTGTATATATAGCTTTTTAACCATTTGAAATTGTGTTTTGGGCACAAATTATCTGTTTTGCTCATTACTGATACAATGTATGGGTTAGTTTGGATTGTAGTAAACCAGCTTTTAGCTTTGTGGATTCCTATAATTGTTTGCCTTATTATTTTATTTGTTCCTTTGAATTTTTTCTAAATGGTAGAGCTCATGACTTGTAGTTTTTGAGTAAA
Organism: Rattus norvegicus; assembly: GCF_021556685.1. NCBI lineage: Eukaryota > Metazoa > Chordata > Mammalia > Rodentia > Muridae > Rattus > Rattus norvegicus. Next base: position 93,957,881 of record NC_141538.1, read on the forward strand.
GCTTTTTGTTACTTTTGTAAACAGACTGCTATTCCTCACAGCTATGCAAAGAGTTGGAGCTCCTGCTTTCCTTTTCATGTGGGTTCAATGGAATGTAAAAATGTGTGATAAAAGTCTCTGATGTTTGTACATTTATGTAAGTCATTCATTCATATAATCTAAAACATGTAATTTCACATATTCCAAATTTTTAATTTGATGTCGCAGAAAAGAATTATTGCAAACGATTATTTTTAGTAAAAAGCACCTAACCATTTTCTTTGTTAGGTGAGTCTTGATTATAAGCTATCAGGTTTGGTTAGTAGAGAAATCTGTCACTATGGTATGTGTCTTATGAAAGAGAGAAGGCTCCGTTTGCTGACACTGTGCTTGTTTCATGTTGATGCTGGTCTGCAGACCAGAGGTGAGAATAGAGGGTTCCAACAGTGCTTCTCTTGTCCCTTGATGCTTACCTTCTGCTTATAGTGATTTCTGAAGATACCTCTGAAATGTGGATGGAGAGGAGATTTATTGATTTCCACTGAAATGATTAGTGACCTGTAGGTATGCAGTGAAAGAAGAAAACTTCATTCTTAAGATCTGGCTTTGACTGATTAGAAGTACCATCCCATCATTGTTGTCAAACTAATTACCTGTTCCAAATTGCTATGAGTTTTTGGAGGTTTGATATTTAAGTTTTTAGATTTGGAAGCTATTTCAGAGTTTTTTTTTCTGAGTCTTTCTAGTGGGATGTTCTTTTCCACCGTGTTCCCTAAAACTCTAACTTTGCTGTGGACTGGACAGCAGTTCTGCCTGTAACTTAGTCTGATCATCCCTGCTTCCAAGAGGACCCTAGTGCTCTATGTTTTAGTTTGGATTTTATTGCTCTGAAAAGGCACCATGACGAAGGCAAATCATAAAGGTAAACACTTTATTGGGATTTACAATTTTAGACCTTTAGTCCATTATTATAGTGGCAGGGTGCATGGCATTATGCAGGCAGACATGGTGGTGAAGGAGCAGAGAGTTCAGTCTTGATTCACAAGCAGCAAGGAGAAGGCTCTTCTTCAGGCTGCCAGGGGGAGATCTTTTCTGCACTGAACAGAGCTGGAGCATAGACCCTCAAAGCCTACCCTTACAATGACACATTTTGTCCAAGGACGCGCCTATTCCAACAAGGACACATCTCCCTGTGGGCCAAGCATTCAGACACGAATCTGTGGGGCCAAACCTATTCAAACTACCACAATTTACTTCCTTGATGTTTTGTTCCTTATTTCTTTCAGAACCATTTAGCAAATTTTTTCATTGACTTCCGTTTTAGGGTTTCATGGTTGAGAAGAGATACCATGGCCAGGGCAACTCTTATTAAAGGAAAATATTTAGTTGGGCCTGGTTTACAGTTTCAGAGATTCAGTCCATTATCATCATGGCAGGAAGCATGGCAGTGTGCAGGTAGTCATGGTGCTGGAGAAGCCACGAGTTTTGAATCTTGATCTGTAGGCAGCAGGACAGAACTATCTCCCACAGACAGCCAGGGTCTCTGATTCTATACTGGGCAGACTTTGAGCATAAGAGATCTCAAAGCCTGCCTACACAGTGATGTACTTCTTCCAACAAGGTAACACATATACCAATAAGGGCACACCTCCAAATAGTGCCAATCCCCATGGCTAAGCATTGAAACACATGAATCTATGGGGACAAACCTCTTTAAACCACCACATTCCACACCCTGGTCCGCATAGGCTTGGAGTTACAACATAATGCACAGTGGATATGGTACAACCTCAAAAGTCTCTATAGTCTTTCACAGTCTCAACAGTGTTTAAAAATTCAAAGTTAAAAGTCCCTACTGAGAATCATGCAATTTCTTAAATATAATCCCCTATAAAATAAAATAAAAAAGCAAATCACATACTTCCAACATCACATGATATACATTACCATTTCAAAATATAGTAGTGTACAAATATTGGACCAAAGCAATACCAAAAATCATCTGGACAAACTAAATTCTACATTTCTATGTCTGATATCAAACTGCTTTCAGCTTTGTTGACTACAACATAATTCTTTCCCTTGAGCTGGTTCCACTTCCGGTTAGCAGCTTTCCTGGGCAGTTATTCCTTGGCTCTGGCATTTCTAGCATCTTGGCATCTCAAGACATCTTCAACTTCACAGCTACTTGTTCCACTGTCTGAGATCCACATATGATATTCTGTGGTCCAAAAGTCTTTTATTACTTCCTTTACTCTGCTATCTGTGAGACTCTAGGCTCTTGCTGAGTCTACTCTACTGCTGCTGCTGATTTTGGTGATCATCCACTGCTACTGGATTCTCCAATAGGCTGCACTGCAACTAGTGTGCACTTTCACCAATAGCCTCTCATAGGCTCTTGTCACAGTACTAAACCTCAACAATTTTTGTATGACCACTTTGGTTCTGGACCTTCAAATGCCACTGAAGTTTCACCCTCATTAATGAATAGCCTTTCCTGGGCTCTCACAGTGCTAAGCCTTAGCTGCTTTCCACGAGTCCTTCATGACTTCAAAACCAGTACCACCTGGGTGATTCTTAAACATTGCCAAGTCACGCTGTCAGAGCAAGGTCTGTAGCTGGAACACAGCTTTTTTGTGCTTTCAGAAAATACTTCCCAAAAGATTTAACCATGGGACACTGCTCTCTTCTTAATCGCTACTAATTTTGTAGTTCCAGCTGACCAGTATCAATCGTCCCAGTAATTGCTTCTGTTCTTGACTCTAAAGCCAGAGCCATGAGCCTGAAGCTTCGAAGTTTTGCTGCTTGTTGTACCTGGAACTTGGTCCTCCTTTTCTATTACATCTTAATAAAGTTTCCTGTTTTCGATGATTTATTTAGCTGCCTAAACTTGACGTCTTTGAACTTGCTGTATAGACTGACCTTGAAGTAAGAGATCTGCATGCCTCTTTCTCCTGAATGCTGGGATTAAAGGCATGCACCCCCATTCCTGGACGTAAGCTTTTCTTTACGTGGAACTTGCTCTATACCAACTTGGCCTTGAACTCTGAAATCTGCTTGCCTATGCCAGGAAGTAAGCTGTTCTTTAATTTCTTTAATCCCCTATGCCTAAGGATCTGGATCACAGATGTTTCCGGATTGCAGTTCATTCCATACACAGTCAGGTTGACAACTGAGAATAGCCATCGCAATCCATCCCTTGTCAATTTGGCACACAATAGCATCTCCTTGTCTTCAAATGAAAGTAATAACCAGGCCATAATAATGCCTAACTTGTTTAACTGCATTCCTGTAAATAATAAGCTTAGGTGAGTGGTATCTTTCCCTGTAGTTACCACTTCCTTAACTCCATTTAATATTCTTGAATACTGGAGCTCTATTCCACTTCCTGGAACCCCTTTAGTCTTTGAATCATACATTTTGTATTTTTCCTTTTTCAATGTGCTCTCATGAGAGTGAACCACAGGGCAGAGGCTCTCCATAAGAGTGAACCACACGACAGAGTCTATGCTAGTTTGTTTTGAAATTTCTAAATCTCTTCATTTTAGCCTAAGGCAGAATAAAAGTAGTCATATTCTTCAATCATATACCACAAGGTTAATCTCTAGGCATCATATTAAAAATTCTTCTCCCTTGAAACCTCTTGATATACAGTTTAAATCACTCTCAGCACCACTTGGTTCCATGCTTCTATGAGTAAGGCCCAATAAACCCTTCTTAAAGCATTTTTTTAGTGTTCTCAAATCTACATTGCTCCAAACATAAGCATGGTCAGGCCTATCACAACAACACTCCAATCCTGGTACCAACTTCTATATTAGTTATGAACACCAACAGAGCTTGTAAAGTAAAGAATGTGCTGCAGGGCAACAGAACCTTATGTGTGATTCTCACAAAATATACTTAGCTCCCTGTCTGCTTTTTTTTCCTGACAGCTAAGACATCTTTGATTGCTAAGTGTTCAGAGTCTGCTCTGGAAGAGGTACTAGGCTACATATTTGTGTAGGAATGTATGGGAAAGGTTTTTCTGAGAAATGCTGTTTTGATCTTGCTTTTACAAATCAAAACATTCAGTCAGCTGTAACTAAGCTAATGTGCTTTGAGATTATTTATAACTATGTACTCATTCTTCTTAGGTACTATGTACTTAACCTATTCAGAATGATCTGCCCTTCAAGAAAAGCATACTTAGCTCCCAGTAGTCTTGTGCTTTTGGGATTCCCTGGTGTGTTGTCATCCTTATTTTTCTTTTGTGTCCATGCATGTCCCTGACTCATAACAATGTATGTGTATGTGAACTGTGATGAACAGGTCTAAGGCTATTCCTTAGAAGCAGTGAGATAGTCAAGGCAGTACTCTCTTCCCCCACATATGTACAAATAGCATTCTGTACTGCTCTGAGTCATTAAAGATAGGAAAACTATTTTCTGCCAAATGAAATTCTAATGAAAGATAGATGAAGACAAGTTCTTGACTACTTGTTCTTACCATATTGACTATGTTGTTAGTATATAAAGGGAATGGCTTTTGTTCAGGGCTACTAGGACTAATCAGGATCTTTTAGATTAGGCTACTCTTTTAGATTATAAGAGGGAGACCAAAAGTCTTGAGAATACATCAAAGCCTCTCTTTCAGAAAGAACACCAAGAATTAGCCTTTTCTCTTTCACGTGACATCACCGCAAGGACATATACATTTTCTTTGTCTTTAGGGGAGCCTCTCTGAAAGGCTTTTAATAACTGCATGTATAAAGCTTTAATGTCAGTAGAATGTACTGTACAGATTTTCACCATACTGATTGTTTTCAGAGAATACAAGGCCTATATCTTCAGAAACTGGGTGCTTTTTTTCACTGTGCAGAGTGAAAGACTTGCCATCACTCATGAAGAATGTTGTTGTATTAGGAGAGGGTGCAGTAGTTGGTGACATTTTATGTTGAAGTGATTTTATTTGAAGTAAAAAAAATATATATAATAAATACACACACACACACATATATATATATATATATTACATAGTGCATTTCACAGTGTCGATAATTGAACTATAGATTTGAAAATATTTTCTAAGAGGATTCAGAATTGTTAGGTTACTAATTTAAAGTTATTCTAATATTTGAATCTATAGGCATTTGAATGTGAATAGATATTCCAGAAATTTATTTTCTTTTTAATCTGGAATTGGTTTCATATAGGAAAATTTCTAGAATATCATGCCAGGGTATGGATTCATTCTATTTTATATTTCAGTCTTTTTTTTTAATGAAAATAAATTAAGTCAATTAAGCATTCTTCCAACAAAGTCTTCAGTCTAGGGCAGTCTTTGTTCAAAGACTCCAGTATCATTTTTAAGTGAATTTCTATGTTTTAATTTTATTTGTTTCATTTTCTAGCTGGGACAGTTAAATCTTTCTTAGGCATCTTGGTCTTTTTCTTTTTCTTTTTCTTTTTTTTCTTTTTTTTGCTCCTGGGAGATTACCATGCTAATACTGAACTTAGTATGGGTCCTGAATAGGCATTATGAACTACAACCCAGAACTTGTGAATTCAAGTTATCCTTTTGCCTCAGACCTATGAGTAACTAGGTTTAGCAGATGTTTGGCATCGACTTTTTGTTGTGTTGTAAAATATTAGTTTAATAATATTTATCTTTTCTTACGGTATGTAAAGGAAAGAAAATCCAGAGTGTCTTGCATTGGCTCATTGAACAGTTCTCTCCTCTCCCTTCCTTTCCTTCTGAGTGTTGGGCGCAAACCCATACCTTGGACATGCCAGATTAGTGTTCTACTATTAAGCTACATCACTAGTCTCTAGATCTGTATTTCTTAAAGTATTGCATATCTTATGTTATGCAGTTGTAGCTGGTGAAGTTCATATTTAGTATCCAAGTAACCAATGCAGTTATTTACAAAGATAAATGGGAAACGCAACCTACAGGGTTTGACAATGTCAGCATTTAAACCAAGGCAAATTTACCACTTTATCACTAAACCTACTTCATGACCCCAGCCAGGCTCCTTACTTTCTTTCCTATTTGAGAACCCAAAACAACACCCTTACTTTAAAGTTGGTGTAACATCTAGTCACACTAAGATTTTACCTTAAACAAACGGGGCAAAATGGGACATAAATATCTAGTTAGTCCTTCTGAAGCCCTTCAAAATAAATAAACTTCCTCAACTGTGGGAAATTGAGAGCTGGGGCAGGAGTGCATGCACTGCCATTTTCACCTTGTAGGTCCGCGCCCCCCCACCCCCAAATACATTGTTTTACTTTATTGTCTGTATCTGTATATGCTGTTTTCATACAGTGCTCCACTCCTAAGGATCAAAGCCTTGATCAGATTGCGAGAGATCTGTAAATAAATTATAGCCAATTCACAAAAGATAACAGTTCAATTTGATGATGCAAACATTTGGTAAGTAATAAATGAAATTTTCATTTAATGAATAAGTTGTACAGGAAACATAAATTATAACAAATATTTCTTACATGAATTAGAATTATCTCTTTAGCATAACAAAGAAAGACCAATAATATTTTCCAAGAAAGTGTTAAGATTAAGAAAAGAGCTAGAAGGACCATTAGTTCCAAAGGACTAAAGAGTGACACTATGTAGTAGTGACTCATTCTACTGTGGAATCATCACTTTGAAAACAAAAATGAGATACTGTAATACTTAATTCCCATAGTCTTGATGTAGTTTACTAAATCTAATACAGATTTTTGAATAGAAATGGGCGATAAGCACTTAATACATATCATAGCAAGAGCCACCAATCAGTTCAAAATTTAAAAAACGAATAAATATTCTTTCTAAACATAGTTACAAAGCAGAATTTTATCATAATTTCTTAAAACATAGTGTTTGTGGAGATGTATATTTATGTGTACATGATTTTGTGTATGTGTGTGCACATGTACGTTTGTTCACGTGTACTATGTATCTGTGTGTGATGTATGTAAGTATGCTTTTGTGCATATGTATATATGTGTATGAAAGCATGTGATGTATTTATATTTCTGTTTGCCCATTCAAGATTTTCATGGCATATGTTTATACCATGCCAGGGTAACTTTTGCAAATAGGTTCACTCTTTACCATGGGCTTGGGATCACACTCAGGTGTTTCAGTTTGGGTGAGCAGCATTTTTATCTGCTGATATTTAACAGGTATATGGATCTAAAATTCTTTATATGTGTGTGTGTGTGTGTGTGTGTGTGTGTGTGTGTGTGTGTGTGTGTATACATATATAGGTATATATATCATAGTAATTTTGTTACCTGAAATCTATTTTTTTTTTTCAGAGCTGGGGACTGAACCCAGGGCCTTTCGCTTGCTAGGCAAGCGCTCTACCACTGAGCTAAATCCCCACCCCGAAATCTATTTTTTTAATTTTGTTTTCTTTTATGCTCATTAATGCCGTCTGTTTCTGTCTTCCCTTGATCACTCTCTGAATAATTTTATCTCTGCTGCTTTTGACTTAATAATATGTTTTAAAGTATTATTTTTAATCTTATGTTTTAGAAGCTAGTACGTAATATACAGTAAATGCATATTAGATCAAAATATTCACAGAATAATGTAACATAAAAATTGAAAACATCTCTGACCTTACAATAGGTAACAGAGAGTATGGGTTCTTCAAAGCAAGCACATTCTCGCTAGATCCTCACTGCTATACTTTCTCCCCTTTAAGTGGCTTGTAGAGACTTGACATCTCTTGCACTTGGGTCTGTTCATTGTATTCACCTACTGTTAGGGTGTAACTAATTCTGTGTGAATCTTAATAAATTATTTTGACGTGTTTAACTTAGTTCTTTGAGAATTAGAATGGAAATTGGTCGTTTATATATAATGCCAGTGAAAATAGTCAGAATGAACTATAGAAGATCTCTGCTGAACATACATGGGTAAGACTTGATTAGTAATTGTTTTCTGTCCAATTTTCAAGAAGATTAATGTTGAGGATTCTAACATACCAACTATTTATTTCCTAGAATTTCTGACAGAGCTCTACATGAAGGAATTGAAGGGTAATGAGTCTGTACAAGAACTTGTTCTTATTTTCTGAATTACTGAATTTTCATTTAGTGAATGGGGTTTGTCTTTCTGACCTGAGAATATATTTAGTGAAGACTTAGAAATCTGTCACTTTTGAAATGGACCTCTACTTTTTTTTTTAAATTAAGCATTTATTTATTTAGGGCCATGGGCTTATATATTCCAGGCTGTCCTTGAACTACCTATGTAGTTGAGATTAATCCTGAGCTTGTGATCCTCAGGTTTGAGTTTTACCTAGACTTTTACCCCTTGAATGATGGAATTATAGGTATGAGCCACCATCCTGGTACTAGGACAGAGCAAGAAAATCATTTCTTTCAGCTATCTACAGGAGTATGGCTGACTCAAAGGCAACTATCACCCAACTCATCCCAGTACTGGGACACAGCTCATAAAGGCTTCATCCTTAAGCCTTCTTGTATAACTTGCCATCAACTGGAGCAGTAGGAGCATTTCCTCACCTTGGTTACCTGGTTACCATGTTGTAACTTTTTTGGGTGAGCCTTGTAATAATTTTCTGAACCATATAAGTTTGCTTACTTCTTGTATCTTAGCAACTTCCCTCTTTTTTTCTTTTTCTTTTCAGGAAGCAATTCATCAATTCAGGGGCGATGAGTGTAGAGTTTCCCCTCAGTTATAGTGTTTCTTTCCTTAATCAAATTGCTTTATAGTTTTTTCATTTGTTTCGTGACTGCAGATATTATTATTCAAATGTTCATATATTTATTTTCTACAAATATAGGTTTCCACCTAGTGGTGACTTGTTTTGCTTTGACAATTTGTCATAGGTATTTCGTTTAACAAAGCAAACTGTATAACACATAGAAGCTTAGGGAACTAGTCTTTTAAAATGCTAGTACTAGTTTCTTCTGCATTCAACTTTCAGGATATTTTTCCTTTGTACATAAATCTTGCAAACATGTTAGAAAAAAATTGAATCTGGTTTACTTTATCCAAAAAAATAGTTAATGATGGTTTTAGAATAGAGATGTTTAATCACTAATAAGTGGTTTTGGAACATTTTTGACATACTGTTTTTTAAAATTGCACAAAACATTGACTGAATTAGTGAGGAGGCTCTGTTGTTCTGATGTGAATGGGTATACTTCTGCAGTCTCAAGGAGTATGTGTGAATCAGAACCAAGTACAAAGCTAAGTTAGAATTTTCACTCCTGGACTTTACATCTAGAGTCCTTGAACAAGAACCAGATACACTCAGTGGCATGATGATTCTGAGAGTGTTAAAATTGACAAATATGATTTGTCAAAACACCATTCCTTGTTAGATTAACCCTCCCCCCCCAAACGAATGATCTTCAGGCTTAACATTCTACTGCTTACCTTCAATTCTCATTCACCTCATAATGCCAAATGTGCTTAATGCATATAAAAATCGTCATAGTCTTTATGCTGTTAAAAAGTCAAGTTCTAAGTCTCTTTTGGTTCTCAAGGTAGTCTTTTAATAGCATCTATAAGATTACAAACTTAGATATTTTCATTATACATAGAATAGAATTAACATTCTTATTCTGAAAGACAGAGATAAGCTTGTAACAAGGAAAGATCAGACCAAAACAGAATAGAAACCCGGAAAAGCAAACAACAAGGTGTATAGCTATACTTTACATGGGGCATATGATAAAATCTTCATATGGGTTGTGGTAATTTTGAGCAGCCTTGTCTCATGGGGTTTAGCTCTCAGCACACACATCCTCTCTGTCGGCCTGGCTCTGCTCTATGACTATAGCTTTTAAATATCTCATGGTCTTGGCATTGCTAATATCTTGGAGACTTTATTGAAGCATAAGTTTTATTTTCTCATGCTCAGGCAGTCTCTACTAGCTGGAAGGAAATTTGACCCATCAGCATATTACTGTGCCTCAGTTGACTTTTGTGACCTTGTCATAAGCTTTCCTGATCCCCTCACTCTTGGTGTTTTGCAAGCCTATAATATTAGTACCACAATATCTCTGATGCCAGGTTCTTTTGGCATCTTGAACTGTAGTCTTTCTTGGTACACAGTTACACCACATGTTGCAAAACAATTCAAGAAGATTGCTTTGGAGCAGGAACTCTCTCGTTCTCATTTTTAGTTTAATACCAGCTCTCTTTTCTAGTGAATTTGTATTTTTATAACATGTAAGTCTCTGAGTGCGGTCTATCCTCAGGGAATCTTTTCTATTTTTCCACTGCACAGTGCAGTGTCTCCTTAATACTTATTTCCTTTAACAAATTTTGGTGTTTTCTCGTTTACTTTTTTCTTTTTTCTTTTGTCTGTTTCAAGCAGGATTTCTCTTTGTAGCCTTTGCTTTCCTGCAACTTGACCTGTAGACCAGGCTGGCCTCACAATCAGAGATTCATCTGCCTTCTTCAGTGACTAAAGGTGTGCTCTACTAACACTTGACTCTTTAAAAAATATTTTTAAAGACGTATTTTGGGATTTTTGGGTGTGTATACACACGCATGAATTTTTGTCTTGAGCATTTGGATATCCCATGAGGCCTGAGATTTCCTGAAACTGGAATTAAAGGCAGTTGTGATCTGCCTGACATGAATGGTAGGGATTGAACTAGGGTCTCTGAGAAGACAGAATGTGCTCTGAAGCAGTGGGCCTTTCTTTTCAGTCCCTACTTATCTTTCTGATTTAGAACTTTAGACTCATTCACATTCACTTCTTGGAGAGATGGAATAACCCCCCCCCCCCGAGATGGAATATTTTTTAAGTCTTTCTCCTACCGTTTTTTTTTTTTTTTCTCTCTTTCAACCTCTCACTGTATATCAGAATGTCCATAGTTTGAATGCTATCCTATTTAGTTAATACTGCTAAATCCAACCTCATTCAAGTGCCTCAGGACTTGTACCAAAGAATCCAGAATCTCTCCTATTATAGCCAAGTTGTTGATTGATTCATTTTCCCCTCTGACATCTCACGAGCCATTCTGCCATTGAATGAATTTATGTTGGTGTTCTGGCCTTCCACATTTACTCTCTGTCTCTGCGTCTCTCTTCCGCAACGCTTGCCGAGTTTCCGAGCAGATTTCAGAGATGTGGTATTCAGTTTAAGACAAGTACTCACAGTTACTTACCTCACTACTTTGCTTATGAATCTTTCACTAAACACTGCTCATTGGAAATTAAAGCATTCTAGTCTAAAGTTTAGAGCAGCACCAGTCTTAACTCTTCCTAAAACCATTAATATGTTTGTTCTGAATTTCATTAGGTGATTTCCTGCTTTAGAAAAATTATTAGAGAATTTTTTTTTTTTTTAAAGGCTCATTGATTTTATTTATATAAGTACACTGTAGCTGTCTTCAGATACACCAGAAGAGGGCATCAGATTCCATTACAGACCGTTGTGACCTAGATAAACAAGTTTTGGGAAATTGAACTCAGGAAGTCTGGACGACTACTCTGTTCTATTAACCACTGAGCCATCTCTAAAACCCAGGGGTGGTGTTTCCTTACATGCACGTTTAGGTGATCTGATCGTGGATAGGTTGTGTAGCAGATCTGACACTGGTGGGGCCGATCCCCATTGTGCTTTCTCATGTGGCGTGCGAGCTCATCTGAGCGAGAGAACGTCCATGTGCATCTGGAGCATTTGTAGGGCTTCTCCCCTGGATAAGAGAGAAAGAGATGCTTGTTACACTCAGGGGAAGATGGGATGGCATCCTGACAGTGATGGAGCACAAGGTTCAACAAGGTGGATGGAGAGGACACTGAGGTATGCAAAGGAGTAGCTGGACAGGAAGAGGAGTGGGACAGCTGAGGAGAACATGGAGAGACAGGGAGAAAGAAGGAGCCACAATAAGAGGATAAGGAAGGGATAAATAAGGAAGGCAATGGAGGAGTGAGTGAGAAGGAAGAGGGTACAAGGAGAAAATCCCACAGAGGGAGAGTCTAGAGTCTGAAATGGACATAAGTCAATAGTCCTAGCACCTTGATGGCTCAGGTGGCAGCATTTCTTGTACCTGAGTGTTCAAGAACAGTGTGGACAACATGGTGAGAACTCACCTATGTGAATGGGAGACCAGGAACCTCCACAAGGCAACAAACTAATACCCCACTTATCCCACCATGCAGTGCAAAGACATCACAGAAGACTGTAGCACAGCACACACTACCCTACCGCCAGGAGGATCAAGAAAACTCCATACCCAATTTCAAACTTGCCAGCCTTCCCCACGTTATCCTCTGGGACAGAGGTCCAGGACAAGGCAATAGTCTAAAATAATAGCCAACCGTATGCAGGCAGATGTGTGGCCACTTATCCCCCAAACCCCATATCCAGACAGATCCTCACTCACCAGTGTGTTTGCGAATATGGCCTGTGAGGTGGGAAGACTTTGAAAAAGAATGTCCACAGTAATGGCAGATGTAGGCCTTCCCTGTGTTTTGGGTTGGGGTCCTGAGGCCATTCTTCCTGTGTGGGAGATTTCCTGGCACCACAGGGAAGTCTGAAGAGCATGCGGATGTTTGACCCTGGACCATGTGGGAGATTGAAAAATCTAACACTGGGTCTCCATGGGGCATCTGACTACTAACAAGGGACATCATCCATCCTGTATTACAGGTCTGGTCACCATTGGTGGTGGTTGTCTGATCCCCATCGAAGGTTGGGTTACCCTCCGTGGCTGTCATATAATATCTGTAGAAGTTCTGATGATCATCACTGGGGGTCGTTTTCTGACTTCCACAGAGAGTCTGGAAACCAGTTATCTGAGCCCCGTCGTAATGACTGCTGGGATTCATTGGCTGACCCTTAAAGAGAGTTTGATCGCCGAAGTGGCTTGTTGTTTGTTCTCCATAGAGAATTGGGTTACCATCAGAGGGAACTGCCTGTTTTCTATAGAAGGTGGTCTCATCGCTGGCAGTGTTTTTCTGATTTCTATGGAGAACCTGGTTAGAATCAAAAGACATTGTCTGATCCCCAGAGTGAGTTTGTTTAGATTTGTGGGCCATTGTTTGACCCCTATAGAGAGTCTGGTTATTGTCAGAAGGCATTGTCTGACCCCCAGAGACAGTATGGTTAGGATCACAGAGCATGGGTTGACCCCTATAGAGAGTCTGGTTAGTATCAAACGGCAATGGCTGACCCCCAAAGAGTGTCTGGTTAGTATCAAAAGGGACTGTCTGACCCCCATAGAGATTCTGGTTAGTATCAGAAGGCATCTGGTGACCCCCATAGAGAGTTTGGTTAGAATCATGGGGAATTGTTTGACTCCCATAAAGAATCTGGTTATAATCATGGGCCATTGCTTGACCTTCACAGAGAGTCTGGTTAGTATCAAAAGACATTGTCTGATACCCAGAGTGAGTTTGTTTAGAATTGTGGGCCATTGTTTGACCCCTATAGAGACTCTGATTATTGTCAAAAGGCATTGTCTGACCCCCAGAGATTGCATCTCAAGGGATATAAAATGTGAGTGGTTGGGGTGCACTAAAATGTTAAGACTGTTGCTAAATAGACTAAGTTTTTGCTTTCTACAGACTCTTGTTGAAAAATTCAGTGTGATATATAGAATTAAAATATACTAACTTAGAGCTTATTCAAAACGATTTGTTTATTTTTGTTTCTCTTAAGCAAGAACAACTTTAATTTGCTTTCTGCTGGTTTTATTAAATTATGTACTCAGATCTTTTATTAATTTATCATTTATGAAATTCTCACACTGTTTAATTTTTCAAATTAATGTTTTTCTATGTTTAAACTCATATTTGATTGTATAGAAGAAGACTGAGGATAATAAAGGATGATATTATCAACCCAGATTCAGGTGAAGGGTTGCTAATATCAGTAATAAATGTACCATTCCTGGTAGTGGAGACTTTATTTGATAGAGCATAATACCTAGTTTGGGCATTGTTCTCCCATTAAATGATGACTCCATTTGTATATGTATCTATTGTAGGAAGCTAATCATCCTTAGATTTGTAAACCAGACTCAGAAAGATAAACACTGGTTATTTTTTCTTATATCTGGATTTTAGCATTTAAGCTTCAGATGCATTTGTTTTATTTAGAATATGCATATAGGTTAGTTAGATAATTAGTAAGAGGTCATGGTGGAGTAAGGGAATCTACTGAGGAAGGGGAATTAGAATATAATATTATAAGGGGATAGTGTTGGGGGCAGGGGTGAAACAGGAAGGATTAAATTGGGGTGGAAGCTAGGAGCAAAAGAGTAAAGGAAGGAATTGGAGAGAGATAACTAATACTAAAGGCTGTTTGAAATGTATCTTTTTTCTGTTCTCTTCTTTCCCCCATCTCCCCGCCCCCCCCACAGAGTCTCAACTCTATAGCACTGACTTTCCTCTAAGTGTTGTTGATCCTTTTGCCTCTGTCTCCCACATTCTGGGATCACAGGTGTGTATCCCTATGCCTCTTTGTATTCAGTTTTTGAAATGCTTTTTGTTACTGTGGGATTGTCCTTTGATCAGGTAATGTAATAACTTAGCATTCTATTTTCTGCTCAGGATTGTTTGATTTAGCTTTTTGTGCTTCCATAACTATTTTAGGTTTTTGTTGTTGTTGTTGCTGTGTGTAATAGAACCTGTAGATGTATTTTGTTTTTGTGGTGACAGTTTTATTTAAAGGATTTTTAGAAGACTGAAATAGAGAATATCTTCTCTATTTTACTATGATTAATATGTGAAGTAGTCTTAAAGGACAACTTAATAAAGCATTTGGTTCTTAGATGCAGTTATTGGCAACTTTGTTGTGCACATGGCATTTAAAAATTGATATTTAGTTCTTTCCTTCCCTAGTTTAGATATTATAGTTTAAAAGCCAAATTTAAAGCAGAAAACCCTTTTTTATATTGATCTAATATAATTTATAGGTGATTAGCTAATAAGAACAATATTATGGTGGGATGTGCTTTTTATTGCATTATATAGTCAGACTATTTAAGTCAGCCTTTTATTTTTTTAAACTGGATTTTTTTCTATTGGATTACATATGGATAAATATTAATGTATTATATTATTTTGTTTGTTTTATTGTATGAGTCATTTGTTATATTTATAATCACTGTGAAAGATACTTCACAGTTTATAAGCAAAGTATGTTTACAAACACACCACATGAATACCTAAAAAATATGTTGTTCCATTTGGTTGTCTTATGGTCAAGAATGACCTTGACCTTCTGATGGTCCCGAGTCCACCTCCTAAATTCTGGGCTATAGATATGTACCACTGCATCTATTTTATCTTGTACTAGAGAAGGAACTGAGCATGTCCTACACATTAGGAAGATCTTAATTGCCAAAAAGTTCCTGACTTGAAGTTTTGAAATATTGTTTGAGTTTAGACATTATCCTCTCTGTATTGCCACATGCTTGTTATTGAAATTACATGTAAATGAACTGAAGATACCCACTGTGTTTTTGAAAACTACTCTTTAGTATTGAGATGCAAGTGGAAATTATACACACTTTGGTCATATAACAAAGTCTTGTGATGAAAACAGGCTATTGTCCCTAAGCAGTTGTGAAAAGATGTTTTTATATATTAGATTCTAAGAGATTGATACTGTTCTCTTCCTAAGTCTTGTCTTTTGCCACCTGGGCCACATAATTTTCTATGACAACTTCTCCTGAGCCCACTATTGCAGTCACTCAGGGTAGAAGGACAAGGAGGAACGTTTCACTGAACTCTCCCACTAATGCTGACTTAGACTTTGCAGTCCTACATTCCAGTGTCACAGAGTCCCAGGATTGCTGTTTCTTTTTGATTTTTCATGACTGCTCTTCTCCTTGATCTCAACATGAGTTGCTAGACAAGGCAGTCTGGCTATTATTATCTCATCAGTGCCCTAAAGCTGCTCAGTAAGGCAAAATCACTTCTGTGTTCTGTGTTCTGTGTTCCCATAAGGCACATTCTGTTTTTGCTTTCTGTGGACAGTTACATCACATTTATTGTAGCATTTTACTATAACAAAACATTTACTCCTTAGATCAGCTCCTAGATGGCATTCAACACATTTGTCTCTGTTTTTCAGATTGAGGAACTGAGGCACAGAGTGGCTCTGTAAGTTGTTCATGGTTACATTGCTAATCATTGCTGAAGATGAGGTTTTGTCTTTCAGTTACCTTGCAGTGTGGCATCAAGGTTTAGTTGTTCAGTGAACTGATCTGCTGCATGATCTCTTTGCTGTCTCCTATTCCAACACATAATATGTTAAGTAGGACTTGTTATATTGCATTTTTGAAGATAATTTAACCTAATCAGGTTGTTTGCTTGATTTAACAATTAATAAATTTGAAGGAATAAGAACATTATTTTATACCTTGGGGATAACAGCTCTTTAGGGCAACTTTAATAGCCTGCTCCTGTTTTATTGGCTCAGCTCTCTCTGTTGATGGATGTATCACAAGGGTTTCTATTTTTTTTTTTTTAATTGTGTTCCTGCCATTCTAGGAGGATATTGTTTTGTTTGGTGTGTCCTGTTTTTAAAATATTTAATAACATTTTGTGTTGTTCGTGGTCATTAAATCAGCAAACACTTGGCGGCCATGTGTGTTTTGGCTTCTGTTGAGGTAGCTAGTTTGATTTTATATGTCTAATCTATTTTAAGAGCGTATGTAACTATGATATTTGCCCAGTCTCTGAATACATTCATATTCTACTGTGGCTTGCATGCTGATGAATCATATAGAGATTTGAAACGTCATTCAAAGTATAGAAGCCAAATATAAACACAGAAGGTTTCTCTGCCTCATTGGAACTAACAAATGAACACTCACCAAAAGGCTCTCTTTGCTTCCTTACACAGGTTTTTTTTTTAACATCAGAAATTTGTGTCTACGTCTTATTCATCTATCTTTCCTAGGATTGTCTCAATCATCCTCCTTAGATCTAAGCTTATTAAAAGAGAATATGTCATTGTTGCTATTTCCAATGTCTTTATGCTGCATGGAAATTAAAAAGTGTTTATGAGTTCACGCTTTTATTTATTTATTTTTTTTCCTTGAGAGATTGAATAATAAATCAAAATATGTATATATTTCTAAGGACCTTGATAATTTTTATTCCTACCTTAATATAATTACTGGAAAATAACTTTGAGCTCTCAATCTGTATAACTAAATACTAGAGTTGTTGATACAAAATTGGATTTTATTCTGAGGAATAGTTGATACAGCTTACCATTACTGTTAAAATGGATTTGTCCAGGGAGATTAAAGAGGCTGACTGTACAAGTCATCAGAACACATACACTTGTGTGAAATTGTCAAAGGGAAACATCAGTCAGCTTCAGAGTAGAATTTTCTTTGCACAGCATCTGACTAATCAGGAAGCCATTCTGGCAGGAGAGATTCATGGAATGAGTAAGTTTCAGTTTTCGGGAGTTCCAGTTCCAATGAATTGAAGACAGTTACTCATGGTACTCTCTGTGATAAGGAAATATGAGAGTCTCCATGTTGGAGTCATATATTAGAAGTGCTGACTGTCAGGCATGAAGAACCACACTTTATTAAAACTGTGCTGAAAATTTAAGATCATATTTGAGAAAAGTTAAAGTAACTTCTGTGAGAGTAGATTGTTAAGAAAAGGTATAAGTAGAGAAGTTCTTTATTTTTATTTTGCCAAAATCCAAGGTCTGTTTGAAACTGGAAGAGTGTTGCCAGGAGTAACAGATGTAGTGGATTTTTACTGGCAGGTTTAAGGACAGATCATATCATACTTAGTGTGTAAGGCTTGAGGAATTGCAGGTGTATGAAATTATGAAGCATCATAGTACTATTCATAGCTATACAGTTCCTATTTGTAGTTTATAAAGTTGGTTTAACCTGACATAAAAGTTGCATGAAATCTTGTTGGTATCTCTATTAATATTAGAACTCTAGCCACGTACAGTAGCTCACATCTATCATAGCAATATCGCCTTGGTGACAGGGGTTTCCAAGATTGGGAGCTTCTCATCATAGTGGGTTACTTGTCTATAGCTTACTTCCCGAAATACAAAACAAAATTTTTGAGCTCTATTAAAGGGTAATTTGAAAGTGGAAATTAAACTTGGAGTTAATTCATATACATGTGATAATTGAGCCAACAATTTTTAATCAGATGTTCTCTGGCAGGTTTGTAAGGAATTATTAAATTATTGTAGCTAAATCATTGAAACTGTGATTGATGCAAAGACTGTTGAGTTCAACCTAATTAAACTGTGTGAAGTTTTTATAGGAAGCTTAGAAGGTATGACTTATCACTGTGTATTCATGGGAAACAGTCTTCTAGATTCAAAATAAGTTCATTTGAAATTCTCAATCCACTTAATCTTTTACCTTTCTCTCAGGTATATTTGGTTCTTTTTTCTTTCATTTTATGAATAACAAGCTTTATTATTAGTGTACTATCAATAGACATAAAAATCTAACATAAAAATCTAACATCCTCCTTTCTCAACAAGGAAGTGGAAAACCGTTCACAAAAAGAGCCTGTGCTCCAGTCAGAGATCCTATGACATCCCATCTCTGCTTTGGTACCCAGGAGAGGGTGCAAGCCTCAAGGCTTCCAAAGCTTCAGGGGAGCCCAGGGTTATTTTGGGAGGACTCCTTGGTGTGCTGCCTGTTTGTTCTTCTTTGTAATCAGTGATAGTTGTACATTTTGCAATTCTTATACAAGAGCTTCAGTAAACTAAATGTTGTGGCTAACTTTACACATAGCGCTACAGCAACTGTTGGTTCCTTAACTTATACATAGACTTCAGCTTTGATCTTTAGGCCTTGGGCAACTGCTTGAGCATCAAATCTTAATGTCCTTTTCTGTCAGTTTGAGTTTGTCAGTCAGGGCTTTCAGAGTCTTATTGCTGGGATTGAGGTCTTTCATGAAGTGTTTTTCCTTTTTTTTTTTTTTTTTTCTTTTTTCTTTTTTTTTTTCGGAGCTGGGGACCAAACCCAGGGCCTTGTGCTTGCTAGGCAAGCGCTCTACCACTGAGCTAAATCCCCAACCCCATGAAGTGTTTTTCTTTAGCACTTGGTATTGTTTATATTTGAACTCAGGGTATTGATCCCAGCAGGACAAACTTGGAATTGTCTCCATCACAGTTACTTCCATTGTGGCTGCAGCTCGCTTGAGTTCAGTTCCTCAGTTTGTATGTTTGATATTTCAATGTTATGTTTGATGTAATGTAGAATAGACTTCATTTGTTCACAATTTTTGGAAGCTTTGTAAGGGTTCATTTATTTTATGTGGATGAGTGCTTTGTCTATACATATGTGTGTGCACCTCCTATGTGCCCTGTACCTGGAGAGGTTAGAAGAGATGTTAGATCTCCTGGAACTGGACCTATGAATGTTTATAAGCCACCAATTGAAGGCTGGAAATCAAACCTGGATCCTCTTGCAAGAGCACATTCTTTTAAATGCTCAGCCATTTCTCCAGCTACAAGAGTTTGTTAATAAAAACAAATATAATTAAATGTAATTTTTAGATTTAATACTGTGTGCATGTACAAGCCTGTATATTGACTGACACATGTGCATCACAATATGTACATGGAGTTCAGAGTGCAACTTGTAGAGTCAATTCTCTCTTGTGCCATCTGAGTTCCTAAAATAGAACTCAGGTTGTCAGGCTTAAAAACAAGTACACAGCCATATCAACCAGTTAAATTATTCTAATCACATCTGTATTCTAATCACATCTGTTGACATTCTGTATAACTTTGCAGAGCTGCAATAAAATGCCTTATTGCAATGATCTGCAAAGAATTCACTGCTCTTGTTCCAACACAAAAATGGCACCTCTATGTGAAAGAGCTTCTAGTAAGAGTAGACAACTCTGGTAAATCATCTCAGGAATACATGTACACTCAAACAGTCACATCTCCTATGGGGTGAGCTATAACATGGTTGGGTCGTGGTTTACTTCTTTCATACAGATCTTTGTATAAGTACCAGGAAGAAAAGTTACAAAGGTTCACATATAACAAACTACCATGAGAACTATTTCATCCATCCAGTGAGTTAAACAACATTTGTTAGACCTCTTCTATCAATATTCTTTCCCTGTGTACCAAGCTATGGTGATGTTTGGAACATGCCTAAATTGGCACAACCATTTTATATAGTATTGAATCTTTGGAATTTTGTCGCATATCTGGGATAGTGATCATTTCATATAAACACTGCATGCTGTACTACAGATTTTTTTTTAGGTATCTGTGATATTAGGTTGTCCAACCTTTTGCTTGTTGGACAACCTTTGAAGAAATTCTCATATGTCTCTATAACTTATTCTTGGTACGCAGTTCACATAAATGTACAGAATATTTTTAAAAATATTTAGTTTCTCATTTCTAACTGTGCTTTGAGTTTTCTTTTTTCTAGAACTAAACATCCTCATATAAACTTTAAACATTCATTTTCTACCTGTGTTATATAATTAAATTAGCAAAACATTTCATTGTTTTATTCCAACTGTTCATTGCGTTCCAGTGCACGTGTAGGAATGACATGGTGAAGATATCAATGGATATCTTTGTGAAGAAATTTCAGCCAGATAGATACCAGATTTGGAAACAAGGAAAGGATATATATACTATTGACCATACAAAGCCAACCCCAGAATCTACCCCAGAAGTAAAAACATGGCTACAGAGGAGGAAAAAGTTAAGAAAAGCTCCCAAGAGGTAAGAACCCCATCACATCCTGCCTGTTGTATGGATGTGTATGGATCATGGAACCAAAGGTTCTCAAGGACTGTTCCTTTATTTTTGTTCCCGTTACTCATACCTTTACATAGTGTATTACTGAAATTTTTAGGTATGTTTGTTTAGCTTTTGAGTTGATGATGTATTAGAATTTAGGAACAGGTAGTCAGATATGTTTAGAGTTTTCCTGAAATTGATGGACACAGTGAGTAGAACAACATAGAACATTTTAGAATTTTCTCATTAATTTATTTTAAAGGAGTATTTCTTGTTGAAATGTTCACTATATTTCAAACAACTTTAGTAACTTGATTTCCAACTTTTATATATGCTACTATTTTCAAACATTTTCATAATAATTTCCTTCAATTTTTTTCTCATGTAGATACTTATGCTGAGGCATTTTATTCTATTGGTTTTATTCTTTTCTAAGATTCAAGGAGAAAGTGTTCTGTACCTTGTAGTCTTTTTAAACTTCACCTCTGATCCATTTTTGTGATCTTTGTCACAAGCTTTTTTGACTTTGTCAAAAGTTTTGTTCTTTCTTTGGGCATCTCTGCCTTTAACATGCTTTGAATAGACTGCATCTGCATAATAGCTCGTAAGCTGGAATTTTTATTTAAGTTTCTTTTCCATATTGCTTTTTATTCTTTCAGTTATAAAAGTGATATTTGAGAACTGTGGAAATTTTATAAATTTAGGAAAAAGTTTTCAAGGAATCCAAATCACCTCTAAGCTCACTATCCAAGGACCATCCTTCTTAACATTTTATGTGTACTTTTGCATGTGTATTATTATGTATAATGTAAAATAGCATATACCGCTTTCAAAATCAGATTGTTATATTAACAATTAAGTGACCATATATGTGAGTCATTTTTATTAAATTAAATTATTTTCTGTAGCATAATTTTTGATTTCTTACATTTAGACCTATGGCACTTCTGTCTTTTCTGTAATAATACTATAATTTTAAAATTTTTTCAGAATTTAATGCTCAATTTGTGCTTCCTACCACTTGAATTTATTTTTTGTTGTTTAGACTGGTTGTGAGCAGGTGAAACTTCAAAACATGGAATAGTACATAGTTTCTCCCCCCCTTCTTAGCCCCCCCCCTTTTTTAAAAAGATAGGTATTCCACTATGCCATTGCTATCCTGTAACTCATTATATGGTCCAGGCTGACCTGTAACTCAGAGAGACCTACTTGTTTTTGCTTTCCTAGTGTTGGGAAAAATGTCTCCATCTTACGTGTTTGTGTGTGTGTGTGTGTAGCTAACATATATATATATATATATATATATATATGTATGTATGTATAATGGCTTATAAAATATACTATATGTGTTCTATATATTATATATATACATGTATTACCTATATACATATATCGTCTATATGTATTATATGTTATATATAGTATATATAACTGTCATGTTTGTCATACAACAGGATTAATCAGTAGCTAATCTAAGAATGATAATGTTTCAGCTGTAGTGTACAGCAAGGATTTTCAAAGTAGTGTTTATAAAAATTCTATTGATCATAGGCAATGTTTTTAACATTAGACAGTATGAATATAAAAGTCTCACAATGGAGCAGGAGAGCCATCTTAAAACCATTGACTGACCAGATGACTCAAGTTCCCTGCATACGCGGCACAGCTAACAACCATCTATAACTCCTATTACACAGGATGTGACATGCTTTTCTGGCTTTTTATGCATATAGTTCACAGAAATACATGCAAACAAAGCAACAGTATATATAAAATATTATCTTATGTTTAAAAACTACAGTAGTGCTTAGTGTGGGGAAAATGGTTATTCATGGTTTGTGTACTTGTATGTGTATAAGTTTTGTCTCAATAAAATGTGTAAGTAACTAAATACATTAAGAGATTGACTATTTAGTAAATCAACACCTCTGGAGTCATTCAGGAAACACACCAGTCTGACATCTGAGAAACCTTCATGAGGTGATGTAACTGCTGAAGTCCCCAAGGATTTTAACTTGATAGAGTATATGTGATGTGTTTTATAAAGCCAAGGATATGTTTTATAGAGCAAGGTATGGTGTGGTGGGAGGGGTATTTCAGTGGGCCCACGTTGAGGTACTCCCCACCCCCCCAGGTACCAGCTAGGTGTAGTATAGAATAACCTTTATTTGGGGGCATGGGAAAGGGATTGAGAAGGGAATAGAGGCAGAAAAAGAGAGGGGAGGCAGGGAGAGGGGGTAGAAAGAAAAGAAGCTTGCCAGGCAAACTTGGATAGAAAGGGGGGAGGGGAAGGGTAGAGAGGGAGAAGGGAGGCAGAGTCAGAAAAGGAACAGAAAGTGAGAGAGAGGGGAGGTGGGGGGTGCAGGGAGGCCAACCAGTCTCTTATAGCAAGCCAGACCTACCTGCCTGCTGTTAGGTAACTATTAGGTGAAGCATAGAAGGAATGTGAACAACATGTGTCTGTGATAACCAGATTGCCACAGTTTAATCAAAGTGCTTTTCTCATTTCTTATTAGTGCTAATGTTCACAAGTGTATTTGGTTTTTATAGTTGGTGGCTTAAAGTGATTGGTGATGACCTTTTAGTAATACCATCTTTCAATATGTTTGAGAAATCTCTGAGGTATGCCAGCTACCTTGGGATATATGTGTGTATATATGTTGTGAAATGCAGGTATTACCTATGTTATCAATGTTCTTATTGGTATGGGCAGCACCCACTGCTGGTATGTATATGTTCTTCTGATTTACTCTGTTTAACGCATATCTCTATCTTATTTGATCTTATAGTGTTATCATATCACGTACTTATAATATGAAAATTCAGTTGTTATTAAGATGATTGAAAATTAACTTAAAGCCATTATGGTTTCAACTTCAGACTTTATTTTAAAAGTTAAGGAACTAAGCTTTTCTTGATATAACCCCATAACAGTAGCATTTGCATTGCTGTGTATTACTTATTTTGAGCTTTTTGTTCTAACCAACATCCTACTTTTAAACAGTTTGCAGGGCAATAAGTCACTTTCTAAAAGGCCTAAAGCTGAGGAAGATGAGGAATTTGCTGAATTCATTGGGGAAGAGGTCTCAAGCCCTGCTGTGTGCCCTCGGCACCTCAAGGTCACAGAAAAGCCAGAAAAATTCAAGCTGGCAAACATAGGAGCATCTTCAGAAAAAGAAGCTTCTGATACTAGGATACAAGTAGATCAAAGCTTAACGAATGACACCAAGCTCTCAGGTAAGAAAACAGCTGATGATGCTACACATGTGCTAGGGAAGCCAGTAATCTGATGCCCTATGACTTTATACCAAAATATCTTACTTTTTAGCTTTCCATAGCTATGTAAACTAACAGTATGAGTCAACTGTGATGAAAAGTGAATGCTATACAATAAGATATAGGGCTCTTATGTGTAATAGTATTCTAAAATAAACATTCAGTAGAATAATTATAGTTTTATTAAGAATGAAGAAATCTAAATGCAGAAGGTTTTAGTGAAATTCAGCTTATAGTTTACAAGAAAAAAACAAGTTAAAGTCAATTGTTTTCATATTCCTTCCTTCAGATTTCATTTTAAGAAGAAAATAAAGGATAAGGTTTTTAAAAGGACAAAAACTTTCTATAAAATCTGCTCAGTGTGTAATATCATTGACTGTTTTATATTAATGAATGTTTCTAAAAGACTAATCTAACAGATGTATATACAGATAAAGCACTCATATATATTAAGTAAATTTAAAAATAAATACAGGGACTCTGTGATGGATCAGTGGTGAAGAGTATAAAAAATAACTCAGGGAAGGAAAATGCAAGAACAGACCCAGTTTGACCTTAAAACGGTGAGACCAGATTTCTCGGTCTAAGAAGTCAGCTTCCATATACTGCTCAGTATGTGAAGGCACAGGTACCATACTAGGCCGGGTCTGAGAAACAGTTTTACAGTGGAGAGCTGGAAGGGTGGGAAACCTGCTTAGTTTAGATGAATTGTGCGGTTTGTTGTTTGTTTTGTATCGTTTGTTTTTGAAGCTTGAGAGTAAAAGTTAAGTCCGATTGGCTGTTTTGGGGATCTCTGGCTCCAGGACACATGATTGGGGTTGACTGATTCCTAGAATGCCTTTGGCAGCAGATTTCATGAAAACTTCAGCCTGTTTTCTAGCTCAGAGGTTGGATGGTGGATTTCCTTTGAAGAGTGTTTACTGCTTTGTGGTGGTGGTTGTTGTTGTTGTTGTATGGAAAATATTTTTTCTTTTTATTTATTCTTCACACTCCACTAGTCCTAGTCCCCCCTGACTCTTCTATCACTGCTCCTGCAGCTTCCTTCAGAAAAGATCAGGCGTCCCAGTGATATCAACCAATCACAATATAACCTGTTGCAATAAGAGTAGACAAAAACCTTCATATCAAGGCTGTATCCAGCAATCCAGTGGTGCTGGGGGTTGACTGATTCCCAGCATGCCTTAGGCAGCAGTTTCTTGAAAACCTGACCCTGTTTTTTTTTTTTTTTTTTAAATTAATTTGAGTATTTCTTATATACATTTCGAGTGTTATTCCCTTTCCCGGTTTCCGGGCAAACATCCCCCTAATCCCTCCCCCTCCCCTTCTTTATGGATGTTCCCCTCCCCTCCCTCCCCCCATTGCCGCCCTCCCCCCAACAATCTAGTTCACTGGGGGTTCAGTCTTAGCAGGACCCAGGGCTTCCCCTTCCACTGGTGCTCTTACTAGGATATTCATTGCTACCTATGAGGTCAGAGTCCAGGGTCAGTCCATGTATAGTCTTTAGGTAGTGGCTTAGTCCCTGGAAGCTCTGGTTGCTTGGCATTGTTGTACATATGGGGTCTCGAGCCCCTTCAAGCTCTTCCAGTTCTTTCTCTGATTCCTTCAACGGGGGTCGTATTCTCAATTCAGTGGTTTGCTGCGGGCATACACCTCTGTGTTTGCTGTATTCTGGCTGTGTCTCTCGGGAGAGATCTACATCCGGCTCCTGTCTGCCTGCACTTCTTTGCTTCGTCCATCTTGTCTAATTGGGTGGCTGTATATGTATGGGCCACATGTCGGGTGCTCTGAATGGGTGTTCCTTCTATGTCTGTTTTAATCTTTGCCTCTCTATTCCCTGCCAAGGGTATTCTTATTCCCCTTTTAAAGAAGGAGTGAAGCATTCACATTTTGATCATCCGTCTTGAGTTCCATTTGTTCTAGGCATCTAGGGTAATTCAAGCAATTGGACTAATAGCCACTTATCAATGAGTGCATACCATGTGTGTTTTCTGTGATTGGGTTACCTCACTCAGGATGATATTTTCCAGTTCCAACCATTTGCCTACAAATTTCATAAAGTCATTGTTTTTGATAGCTGAGTAATATTCCATTGTGTAGATGTACCACATTTTCTGTATCCATTCCTCTGTTGAAGGGCATCTGGGTTCTTTCCAGCTTCTGGCTATTATAAATAAGGCTGTGATGAACATAGTGGAGCACGTGTCTTTTTTTATATGTTGGGGCATCTTTTGGGTATATGCCCAAGAGAGGTATAACTGGATCCTCAGGCAGTTCAATGTCCAATTTTCTGAAGAACCTCCAGACTGATTTCCAGAATGGTTGTACCAGTCTGCAATCCCACCAACAATGGAGGAGTGTTCCTCTTTCTCCGCATCCTTGCCAGGATTTGCTGTCACCTGAGTTTTTGATCTTAGCCATTCTGACTGGTGTGAGGTGAAATCTCAGGGTTGTTTTGATTTGCATTTCCCTTATGACTAAAGATGTTGAACATTTCTTTAGGTGTTTCTCAGCCGTTCGGCATTCCTCAGCTGTGAATTCTTTGTTTAGCTCTGAACCCCATTTTTTAATAGGGAAAAAATTTCCTGAACAAAACACCAATGGCTTATGCTCTAAGATCAAGAATCGACAAATGGGATCTCATAAAACTGCAAAGCTTCTGTAAGGCAAAGGATACTGTGGTTAGGACAAAACGGCAACCAACAGATTGGGAAAAGATCTTTACCAATCCTACAACAGATAGAGGCCTTATATCCAAAATATACAAAGAACTCAAGAAATTAGACCGCAGGGAGACAAATGACCCTGTTTTATTACCCTGATTTTTAGTGGAAAAACAAAATAAAACAACAAAAATAAAATGAAAATAAAATATAAAATTAGTAATTTGTAATTATTCAGTCATTGTACTCAGTAATAATGCATTGCAACATTTAATATTAGTTGTTTGTTCCTTAGGAAAAAGTTGCATAAATTCATCTGTAATAGATGAAATACAACCAGAGAATGACACCGCCAATGCTGTAACTTCGCCATCTACGCTGAAGAAGGCTTCTGACCTAATACCATTTTCTCATGGCCATATAACAGGCAAGGAGTCACGTTTACTTAAGATTCTCCAGCTTGAATCTCCCAAGATACCTTCTTCGCTGGCAGAAAGTAATAGAGTATTGACAGAGGGAGAAGAAAATGATGAAGAGGGCCATGCAAGTAACCTTGAACCTGGGGAAGTCCCAGATGCTCTCAGTGAAGAGAGAAATGGGCTCAATGTTCCTAAGGTACATGGCAGTTTGTATTTCCTCTGTGTTCATTGGCTTGAAGCCTATACTGTGAAAGTGATATTTTTCATGAATATAGTTAGTTCATTCATAAACTTGCTTGAAATCTTGCTTTAGGACAAAAATAAATAGTGATCACTTTTATAAGTTTTAGTCATATTTCATTAGGGAATATGATTTTGGCAGGGAAATACCTGTTCTGGCTTATACATTTTAATTCATTAATACAAATTCTTTTGACTACTTGTTGAAGACTGATTTTTTTCACTTTGTACTTTAAAAGAAGCAACATCTGTATTTGGAGATAATGCACGCTTCGCTGCAAATAGTACATAGAGAGTTCATTTATACTCATTAACTACTTTTCACAAATACTGTTATTTTGTCTTTTTTTTTTTTTTTTTCCTTTCTCTCTTTCGGAGCTGAGGACCGAACCCAGGGCCTTGCGCTTGCTAGGCAAGTGCTCTACCACTGAGCTAAATCCCCAACCCCTTTTCACAAATACTAATACTTGATGACCTTTATTTTGAAATATTAATCATATTGACATTTAGGCAGTCATGGTATAGAATGTTCCCGTAACAAGCACTGTTGTTCAGGCTGAGGTTAAAGTCACTGCCCTCCTGACAGTGATAGTATTGTGAAGTCTTTTTTATATAGTCTCGGTTTTAACATCATGGCTCATATCATCAGTGTTTCTTTGACTTTTCTTACTCAGAATATTTGAACTATATTTATGGCCATGTTTATTCCCACAAACCTTTTGCCTCTCAGAAAATTTAAGCTTCCCATGCTGGTTTTATGGCCACAGCCTCCAATCTGTAGTTATCCATTGTACTTGTTTAGTGTTATACTGTATGCTTACATAATGAATATTCCCTAGATCAGGAAAGGGTCAAGCGAGCTAATGCTGTGCTACCATTCTGAACCTTACCAGAGACTTCTAGGATCTGTGAGGAGCTTCTCTGCCATTTGAAGTGGTAGCTGATCTGTCTGCTGATCTGATCAACAATCTCATGATTGTTCCCAGTTTACTAAACCTACTATGAGTCTTTTCACATCCTTTATAGTTACAAAGCACATTTTTAAAAGATGGTAATTTCAAATAGTTTATTTCTTAGTCATTTTGAAATATATTAAATTAATTCAATAATGTGATCAATAGACTTGATCATTTTCTATGTCATTGCATATTCTACAGAAATATGAAATAAATATGACCCGAAAAAGTATTAAATGTAAAAAGTAAAGTATCTTATGGGGGCTATAAAAATATCTTTCACAATTTAGTGATTTCAAAATAACAGAAATATTTCGTTTAAAAATAATATTTTCCTATTGAACCCATGGCTCTCTTCTCAATGGAAGGAAAAGTCCTCTTTACCACTTTGCTGATTTTCCTTCTCTGAGAGAATAAAAGATGGATCACTTGCCAAGTATTCATGGATGAAAGGTTAGAGATGATACAACTTGACAGTTCTTCACCGTTTTGTTGGTGAATTTGGGATAGTTTTAAAGGATTTTTGAAACTTTGTAAATTATTGGTAAGCCTTCCATAAAGCAATATTTTTGAATGAGAATTAATTGGTCCTTTAGAAAAATGCTACCTTCTTCCTTTACCTTCCCTTTCTTTCCCATTCTGGCTCCCTGACTTTCCTTCTGTCCCCTGCCCTCAGTTTTTCTCCCCATCTCTCCGACAGTACCCTGGATGAAAACCCAGGACTTCATGTGTGCTAGGTAAATGTTTTACCACTGAGCTATATCCTAGCTTGCAAGTCCAAATTTCTTAAAGTGGTGATTTCTTAAATAAGAATGAGATTTATTTATCAACCATGTTATCATTTTGAAGTTTTTTTTTTTTTTCTGAAACAAGTATTCATTGAGTCTGGAGAAATGGCTCAGTGAATAATATTCTTGCTATATAATCATAAAGAAATGTTAGACATGACTGCACTAGTCTGTGTCCACTGTCCTGGGAAGCAGAATCAGGAGGGCCCTTGGAACTTGCTGGTTAACCAAGCTAGTCAACGAAGTGATCTCTAGGTTCATTGAAACCCTGCCTCAGAATGTAAAGCAGTGAGCTAGTAGAATATCTTAGGTCTACATGTTTTTGCAAACATACAGGCATAGACCAAACACATGGAACAACAGCAAAAAAAACCCAAACAAACCAAAAAGAACCAAACATTATTCATGTATATTTCTTCCTTCTCTCCCCCGCCATCCCCCATAACCAGATAATAGAAGGACAGCCAAAAACTACTAAGAGTTGGCGACATCCACTTGGGAAGCCTCCGGCCAGATCCCCAATGACTCTTGTAAAGCAGCAGGTAGCAAGTGATGAAGGTGAGTACATACTATTATTCATAGTCTTTTGTATTAGATGGCTTATGCAATTAACTGTAATAAAAAATTTCTCAGGAAATTTTTACTCTGTGGCAAATCTTTGGGAAACTATAAATAATAATTTATAGGTAAAAGTAATTGAAGTTTAGAAATAATGTCATGCTTCATATACTTTAAAATATTACTAGTACAAATATTTGATTTCATGCCATAAATAAGTCATTCCTGACATAGCCTGAAAGTTTTCCAGAGTAATTACTTTAAGTTATAGCATATATGAATTGTCAGTACTTTTTGTTCTTTTTAAAGACAGCATTTTGTCTTGTAGCCCTGGCTGTCTGGGAACTTACTCTACAGACAGGCTGTCTTCTGCCTCCAGGGTTCTGGGATTAAGGCGTGTGCTACCACTGCTGTCTGCATTGGGTTTTAACCTGAATCATTTAAATTCATTTAAACATCCTCCAGTAAGAAACCAGTGCTTATATTCCTCCATAGCAGTGTGTGGTAAATCTCTGTCATTAGTAGACTACTCTGATGAGGCTTGATGTAAAAAACTATTTCTCAGGTTGGGGATTTAGCTCAGTGGTAGAGTGCTTGCCTAGCAAACACAAGGTCCTCGGTTTGGTCCTCTTTCTCTCTGTGTATGTAGTGTTTAAATATTTACTCATTACTTCTTCCTTACATTTTCTAAGAGATCTATTCAAGTGTTTTGTTGTAGTTGTTGTTTTCTTGGTTTTTTGTTTTGGTTTGTTTTGTTTTTTTTGTCCTGCTTTGACAGTCTCCTTTTCTGATATTAACAAATGTCACCAGTCTTTAAGGATGTAGTCCAGGTAAAACATTATAGTGTTTTTGTTTGGATCAAATAACACTCACTTGATATATCAGCATCATTTTTCCATGTACATCTTTTCGTTTTATTTCAAGTGCATTAGGATTTTGCCTACATATTTGTCTGTGAAAGTGATAGGTCCCCTGGACTTGGACCATGTGAGCTGCCACATGGGTGCTGGGGCTTGAGCTAAAGACCTGTGAAATATCAATCAGTGCTCTTAAACACCGAGACATCTATTTACTGTCTTTTATTCTGTGAGACATACTTAGGTAGGAAGATAGAACATGACGGTCCTGTCTATAATGTACAGTAGCATTTTAGTTGAATGATCGAAATAAAGATAGATACTAGCTCTTATCTCTGTATGTTATTAGATTGAGTTCTAATTTTTGTTTTCTAGATGCAAGTTAAAGTGTTGTAATCTACAAGGGCCTGAGACCTGATCTCCCTGCTACAGCCTTTCAATTGCTAGGATTATAGACATTATGCTTATTACAATTCTTTCTTTCCCATTTTAGTTCATGTAGCAAAAGCTATTGTCCTATTACAGTTACTATATCTATATGACAGATTTTGAAAATTAATATATAACATAATATTTAGGAATTTTAATTACTTTTTCAAGCTTTGCTATTGGTGGAGCTTCCCTACAGGAAAGGTACTAGATATACTCTAAGGAAAGGTACTCTTTTCATGTGACTTCTTCCTAGAAGCTTATTTTTATGTTGCCACTGAGAATTTACCCAGAATACCACCTTGATTTCAGTTTATAGAGCTTCCAAAAATATGTGTGAATTATGTAAACAGAGTTGTCTAAAGAGTTTAAGGTTAAGTATTTTCTGAAACATTTGTAGTTGTACCTTTGCAACAGTTGCATATGATAAGCACTTCTTCATCTTCTAGGAATTCTTAAGAATTGAATTTTAAAACTGGAAAATTTTCCTGTTGGCTAGAGATTTAAACTAATCTAAAATGACAATGGAAAAATCTATAGTTTCAAATAAATTATTCATATCATTGTTCTCTCTTCTTCCTTTGAAATTGTTTATACCTTTAAAAGTCCAACTCCTGGTTTTGTTGATTCTTTGTTTAGCTCTTTTTGTTTCTCTACTTGGTTGATTTCAGCCCTGCGTTTGATTATTTCCTGCTGTCTACTCCTCTTGGGTGTATCTCTGCTTCTTTTTGTTCTAGAGCTTTCAAGTGTGCTGTCAAGCTGCTGACATATGCTCTTTCCAGTTTCTTTTTGGAGGCACTCAGAGCTATGAGTTTTCCTCTTAGCACAGCTTTCATTGTATCCTATGAGTTTGGGTATGTTGTGCCTTCATTTTCATTAAATTCTAAAAAGTCTTTAATTTCTTTCTTTATTTCTTCCTTGACCAAGTTATCATTGACCAACAGTGTTGTTCAGCTTCCATGTATATGTGGGCTTTCTATTCTTTTTGTTGTTATTGAAAATCAGCCTTAATCCATGGTGATCTTTTAGGATGTAAGGGATTATTTTAATCTTCTTGTATCTGATAAGGCCTGCTTTGTGACCAATTATATGGTCAATTTTGGAGAAGGTGCCATGAAGTGCTGAAAAAAGGTATATTCTTTTGTTTTAAGATGAAATATTCTATAGATATCTGTTAAAACCATTTGGTTCATAACTTCTGTTTGTTTCACTGTCTCTGTTTAATGTCTGTTTCTGTGATCTGTCCATTGCTGAGAGTGGGGTGTTCATGTCTCCCACTGTTACCGTGTATGGTGCAATGTATGCTTTAAGCTATAGTAAAGTTTTTTTTATGAATGTGGATGCCTTTGCATTTGGAACTTAGATGTTCAGAATTGAGAGTTCATTTTGGTAGCTTTTTCCTTTGACGAGTATCAAGTTTCCTTACCCTTTTTGATAATTTTTGGTTAAAGTCAGTTTTATTTGATATTTGAATGGCTACTCTAGCTTGTTTCTTAGGATGAATTGCTTGTCATTTTTTTTTTTCCATTCTTTTACTCTGAGGTAGTGTTGTTATCACTGAGGTGTGTTTCTTGTATGCAGCAAATTGCTGGGTCCTATTTATGTACCCAGTCTATTAGTATTAGTCTATGTCTTTTTATTGGGAAATTGAGTCCATGGATGGTAAGAGATGATATGAAAGAAAAGTGATTGTTGCTTACTGTTATTTTTCTTGTTAGAGTTTATATTTTAATTTTTATTCCTCTTTATCTCATTCAGTTTTTCTGTGACAGCACACCTGTTTTCTACTTATATAAATGCCATGGATTCTTGAATCCAAAAATCCATTTAATGAGATTGAAATTTCAGCTTTCACTGAACCATGAGCTATGTGCTATGTTATGTGAAGAAAATGAAAATTATTAATATAGGACTTATTACCTAAGTCATAATCAGACATGCTAACCATGTGGGAAGTTTTACAGTGGAAAATTAAGAAATGATGAAGTTTAACTGGAATTGTTTTAATTTTTCCTAGAAGAAAGGAGATATCTGATAAAGAGGAGTTGCTTCATGTCCCCATGATCTAATCTGAGCATTTGAAGATTATGACAAAAACACATTTATACTATTGTTTTCAGAAAATAGCTTGTAAAATAGATAAGAAAAAAAAAAGCCAACTTAAAAGGTTAACAGTGATATCACATATATTTCTGAGTATTCTTGTTGTTACCAGGGTGATATTTTTTTTTTTCTTCTGAGTCTTCTGTTTAGTATATTTTCCTGTTTTCTCTCCTAAGAATTGCCTGAGGTCCTAAGCATTGACGAAGAAGTTGAAGAAACAGAGTCTTGGGCAAAGCCTCTGATCCACCTTTGGCAGACAAAGTCGCCCAACTTTATGGCTGAACAGGAGTACAATGCAACTGTGGCAAAAATGGAGCCAAATTGTGCAATCTGCACTCTGCTCATGCCATACTACAAGGTAACTTGGAGTGTGACTGTCAGTGTATCCTTCCATTGCTGCATTTCCTTAGGGCCTTTGGTGGACTGTGTTTGTTTGATTGTTTTTAGTGTTTGTTTCAATCATTGCATTTTTGAAACCTGTATCTAAATCCAGTTCTTTTACTAAAAGTCATAAAACTTCTAATGTAAGTTCTGTAAACAAAACATTTCATAGAAAAAACAAACACCTAGAACCTTACTCAAATTGAAAGCAGTACTGTTCAGTAATGTAAATATCAGTCCCTACTCTTGATTAGAATCATTTTTATCTTTTGTGTAAAACATACACAGCACATCCAGGACTCATTACAAATTTTATATCCAGTTACTATTTTCTGCTAACTGTGTCTGCAGGTTCTATCATTCTGTCTGCATCTCAGCACAGAAAGGACTGTATTCTTCAGAGTAGACACAAGAGACAGATCTTTAATGCTGTTTGAAATTCCATTATGAGCTTTAAGGAACAAAATACTAGAAAACCCACTAATAAAAACACCTTTTTCAAATTCTGGTTTTCTTGATATAATCAGAAATACTTTATTCAAAGGTCATACATTTCATAAATGACTTATTTTTATTTCATGTCATTACAGACAGTTGTAAGTTACCTTGTGGGTTTTGGGAATGGAATTCAGGTCTCCTGAATGAGCAGCCAGTGCTCTTAACTACTGATACTTAACTTCTTCAAGTATCATATCATAGTTATTTAATTCTGATATTTCAAAGATGGAGAATGGATGAGGTTCTACATTTTTTTTTTAAACTTTCTTCTTATAGCTTACCCACTTTTGGTTTTACTTTCCTTTACTCATTAAATATTTGTTTTTATTGATCCATATTTAAGCAGTCTTACCTGTGTATTTTCCAATAATTAAAATATTCCTTATTAAGTGACAAAATTTTGGAAATTGATTAATTTAACATCTACAGAGTAATAATGAAAACTTATTAGTTGTAGTTTTTCCATGACAATTAGGTCTGGCACATTATTTTTATCTGACCACATATGCCTGTTCTGTTTTCTGTATTTCAGTCTTTTGTGGGAGACATATGTCTTACATTAGTGCTACCCTTAGAAAA
The DNA here is from genome assembly GCF_021556685.1 of Rattus norvegicus. NCBI lineage: Eukaryota > Metazoa > Chordata > Mammalia > Rodentia > Muridae > Rattus > Rattus norvegicus. Next base: position 93,992,326 of record NC_141538.1, read on the forward strand.
CCTAGGCATTATATGTTTTCTTTGAGGTATAAGCACATAATATTTTTCAATAAGTTAAAGCAGATATTGGCCTAGGACACATGGATCACAGATGTATGTAAAGAGAAGTAGCTGTGCATTCCAGAGGTATTTTGGAAGACCACAATTTGAAGAGGTTCTTGCAATCTTTTATGAACTCTCAGAGCTTACTGATTTACCTTCGAATGGGAGTCTGTATGGGAACATTGGTAAAATGCTACCAGTTGAATTAAGGAAAATGACAAGAAGCTGTAAAAACAAGATGAGGTTGTTTGTAGTGTATTGGCTATAGCAGGTGTAATTGGATTAATGAATAAAAGATAATCTCTTTCCAGAATTTTTCACTCATGTGGATATGATATGTTTTCCAGCCTGATAACAGCAAAGAAGAAAATGATTCTAGATGGGAGACAGCAGTAAATGAAGTGGTTCAATCTGGAAGAAAGACTAAACCCATTATTCCAGAGATGTGTTTTATTTATAGTGAAGAAAATGTTGAATATTCCCCCCCTAATGCCTTTCTTGAAGAAGATGGAACAAGTCTTCTGATTTCCTGTTCCAAGTGCTTCGTGCGGGTTCATGCAAGTAAATAAATCAGATTTTCCACTTTCTAGAGTTTCAGTGTTTTATATAGCTCCTACAAATCCTTCCAGTGTCACTTGTCAATTCATTTGTTGACAGTGTTCTTTATACCAGTGTTCTTATAGCCTGACTGCTCAGAAGCTTGCTGTATAAGCTAATCAGCTGACATGCACCTTGTATGTCATCTTCTGAATTGCTAGGGGTGTAAATGTGTACCACAATGCCTAGATTTACGTGGTAGTGAGATTGAGCCCAGAACTTTGTACATAGTAGACAGAAAATAGGCAGGAGAGCTCCATTTCTAGTCTTAGTGTTGATATTCTTTTTTTTTTTTTAAAGATTTATTCATTTATTATATATAAGTACACTGTAGCTGTCTTCAGATACACCAGAAGAGGGCATCGGATCTCTTTACAGATGGTTGTGAGCCACCATGTGGTTGCTGGGAATTGAACTCAGGACCTCTGGAAGAGTAGTCGGGTGCTCTTAACCACTGAGCCATCTCTCCAGCCCTAGTGTTGATATTCTTAATGATTTCATTTAAGAGTATTAGGCAATAATAATAATAATAGTCCTTACAATAGTTAGGTTCTACATGTTTCCTAATTTGTTACTTTTATACAGGTAGATAAAGATCAAATATATTTGTAATCAAATATATATTACAACTCTAATTCTAAAATATTTCACTATTCATGATTTTTCTCAATTACATTTAACCATGTTGGTGGTATTGTTTTTCTTTCTGTCTTTTATTGGTAGGGGCAAAACAAGGACCTCATATGTGTTAAGAGTATGTTGTGCCACTGAACCACATCCTAAGCCCTCAAGCTCACATTCTGTGTTATACTTTTATCTTTTTATATATATGAATATTTTGTTTATATGTGTTCCACATGCGTGATTGATGCCTGGGGAAGTCAGGAGAGGGCTTTTTGTCCTCTGGAACTGTAGTTATAGCTGGTTGTGAACGACATTGTGGGTGTTGGGAATCTAACCTGGATCGTCTGCCAGAACAACAAATTCTCTTAACTACTGAACCATCTTCAGCCCCCTAAATCACATATTTTATTAACATATTTCTGTTTTCTTTTCTCTATCATAGGATCAATGGTTGCTAAAGCAGTTATTTTCTAGACACAAAGTTGTAGTATTTCTTACTACAAATATTCAAGAGACAAAGCACCAGACAACAATAAATATGTATTTAGTCTTGTTTTCTAAAGTCAGCAGCTATAGAGTATAACCATATTACATATAACTATAAACATAATTGAATTTAGCATTTGGTTTGACTTGATTTTCTTTGATTGATTCTAATTTAATCCTAATCAGGAAAATAAACAGTAAGAAAAATCCCAAATAGATACAAAAACATTTTCATGTTTTGGAAATTGGTAGCATAATTGTTAAAAAGACAACCTTTAATCCCAGCACTTGGGAGCTCAAAGTCAGGAGCATCTCTGACTTTGAGGCCAGCTTGGTCTACAAAGAGGTCTAGGTCAGCCAGGGGAACACAGAGAAACAACAGAAAAAGTATTTTGATATAGGCTTACTTAGATTATTTGTATGCTAGGCATTGGGCTGTAGTTGTTGCTGAAATAGGCATTTTCCCCCTGGACTGGACATTTTTCCTAATTCCTTTTGGATGTTAGGCAATCTAACACTGAGCTAAAAAACCCCAACCCTCTCTTTACTTTTTCTTTTGAAACAATCTCACTTAATTACACAGACTAGCTTTGCGTTTACCACATGGGTCATGCAGGAGCTGAACCATGCTCTGCTTCTAAGATGCACGAGACGTAATCTGTACGTCCACTCTGTTGTTCTATAGGTTGTTATGGTGTCCCTTCTCATGAGGTCTGTGATGGATGGCTGTGTGCCCGATGCAAAAGAAATGCATGGACTGCAGTAAGTAGATTTTAGTTTTATATTATTCCTCTTCTCTTTGTACCCACGATTGACATGGCTATATCTAATGAAAATATAAAAGTGGGTACATGTTTCTTAATGTACTTCTAGACACTTCCCTCCAGATCATTCTACATAATGGCTTTGTAACCACTGTAGAAAGTTTAGGTGACTTTCTAAGTGATATTCTACTCCAGATCATATGGGTACTATAGATCATCAAGTCTATATTTATATTTTCCTGACTTTATTTTTTAATTTCATTTTCCTACACATTTTAAAATCCTTAAAATAAATGTTCTAATAAATATTCAAGGGAGGTCTATCTTGATGCATCCTTGAGGAAACAATACAATCTGTCTGCATTTTTCCAACTAACAAGGAACCTTCCCCTATTTATTCTTCCCTTTATTCATACGTTAACAAATGTGATTAGAATACCTATTTTATGGAGTAGAAGTCATCACTGGAACTTTAGACAGAAGGTTAGATAGTTGATGATTCTCTATATAATGACCACAAATTTCTCTAGGCCAGAATCATTGTTTTCTAAAAATGCTCTTGGAAATTTACTCTAAACCTGTCTTTGATTTTCATTCCATCAAAACACCATGCCATATATATTTTCTATTTAACCATGCTCTGTCAGTTTCCAGTACTGTGCTCTTCATTGGTGATCTCACTGCAGATGTTGACCAGTTTATGATCAGCAGTGACTCTGTTGTTTAGCAAACAGAATTTATACTCTGTGTTAATATAGGCCTGGACTTTCAAATATTAACTGTTGCTAAATATTTCATTATGAATCATTGAATTTTATGGCTGAATATTTGTATTATTAAGCAATCTTTTATATCGACTTCTTGAGGAATTGTTTACCTGTAGTCAGCTTTAGATTCAGGAGCAACTCCTTTACAGAGACTCTGAAGGAGTTCATGGGAATCTGGTAGTTCTCTCAGGTATTTTCCCTTCCATTCATCCCGTGCTTCCTTACTCTCAAATTGATAGCCTATTTTTCTTTGAATATTGTTATATACATACAAGTTTGTGTATGTATACAAATATATAAATGCATCTATCAATGTCTTTTGTTTGTGTTTCTATGGTCTCAAGACTAATCACCTTGTTTGTGATAACTGATAGGGGCACATCTCTGGACAAAGCTGGTTCGCATCCTCACAATATTCATTAGTTGCTCATCATTCTTTGTTAAAGGATGGGCCACCCTGTGAAATTACTGTTCTGAGTTAAATCTTCTGGTATTACCATTATTCCCATCTTTTTTATATAGCCATATCTGAGAGACATGGTTTCACAGCAGACGTATTAGTATTCTAGCTTATACAATCTTCCCCCCCTCCACTTCAATATCTTTCCCAAGCAATAGATACAGGAGACATCATTTAGATTTGTCCATCGGGCCTTAGCTTCCCTTGACCCTATGATCATAGCTGTATTGTGTCCATTTATGGTTTCCTGGATTACTTATTTGTTTGTAGAGAAACATCTTTGATGAGAGGTGGTAGCTACACATATCTGTGGGTATAATTATGAGATTTAGAATGCTGCTCTAGCAAAAACGGTGGTAAGTAGGTTTTTTTTTTCTTTCTGCATTCTGTGAATGAGTTCACGAGCCCTGAGAATTTAGCTCGATTTCCAGTTCCAGACATGATTTCCCTCCCATTGAATGAATTGTAAATGCAGTAGTTGGTTGTCATCTACATTTGAGTGCAGCTTGTTGTCCCTTCATGCATGCGCATATCTTGCCCTCTGATCATTGTTATAGTTCATAGACTTTGTAGCTCCGTAGAACTCCTAATTGTTTCCCACCCTTGGGTGATTGCATAGTATTTTCTAGTCTTGTGGAAGCTAGACAGCCAGGAAATAAAGTCATGAAATTTTCAGGTAAATTATCAAGGTTGGACACGAACCCATATTGTTGACTATACCATACACTTATAACACGGGATTTAGATGTTTCAAGCTGGATCCAACCTGATAGCCTCTTACATGCTTAAGCCCTAAGACAACAGCAGTGATGGGCAAAGAAAAAGATTTAACTAGCAAAGTTGTTTCTGGAACAAAAAGGATTTGTAATTTGTGGTCTGGAACCATGCTTGTGGATTTAAAGGCAACCTTTTTTTGTTTTGTTTTTTAAAACAGGGTCTCATATAGCTCTGGGTGGTCTGGAAATAACTGTAGATTAAGATTGCTTCAAATGTACAGAGATATACCTGCTTCTTCCTCTTGTGTGCATTACCGTTTTGTTTTGTTTTGTTTTAACTTCCTGAGTCTAGTTAGGGCTGTTGCTTCATATGGAACCATCTACTGAAGAAAAGCGACTGTCCTACTCTAGAAGCCATCATTTTTTCTAAGAGCTCCTAGTCTAGGGATAGAACTCCACAAACCGGGGTTGGGGATTTAGCTCAGTGGTAGAGCGCTTGCCTAGGAAGCGCAAGGCCCTGGGTTCCGTCCCCAGCTCCGAAAAAAAGAAACAAAAAAAAAAAAAAAAAAAAAAAGAACTCCACAAACCTTCCACTAGTCCTTGACAGTTTTCAGGTGGTTTGGTCTTGTATAGGTACTGCATATACAGCTGTAGGTGCTGTGAATTCATGTGCAGTCATTACTGCTTCACTAAGATGTTCACTATCTTTTCCTCTTACAATGGTTCTGCTCCTCTATGACTCCTGAACCTTGTGTACACACATATTCCTTTTAGGACTTTAACATGAAGGAATACTAGATTTTATATAAAATCTATTTCTGTCTCTATTAAGATGACCATGTGATTTCTGTCCTTGAATTTATTTATGATATTTACAACATTAATTGATCCATCTATATTGAACCATCCCTGTATTTGTATTAAAACTGTCTGGATCATGGCAAATGATTTTTTGATGTTTTCTTGAATTCTCTGTTAGTATTTTGTTAAGAATTTTTGCATCTGTTTCAATGGTGTCTTAGGGTTTTATGATTGTAAAGAGATACTTCGACTAAGACAACTCTAATAAAAGACAACAGTTAATCGGAGCTGCCATATAGGTTGAAATGTTCAGTCTATTATCAAGGTGGGAGCATGGCAGCTTCCAGACAGGTGTAGCACAGCAGGAGCTGAGAGTTCTGCATCTTGTTTTGAAAGCAAACCTGAGGAGACAGCTAGGAGGAAGATCTTAAAGCCACAGTGACACACTTCCTCCAACAAGGCAACACCCCATATCCAAACCACCACAAATGGTCTCTAATTTTCTTTTTATTCTCCCTCCCTCTCTCCCTCCCTCCCTCCCTCCCTCCTTCCCTTCCTCCATCCCTTCTTCCCTCCCTCCCTCCCTCCCTCTCTCCGTCCCTTTCTCCCTCCTTCCATTTCACCCTACCTCCCTTTTCTCCCTCCCTTGCTCTCCTCCCTTCCTTTTCTCCCCTGCTTTCCTTCCTCTCTCCCTGCTTTCCTTTCTTTCTTTGTCTGTATATGTATTTACTTTGGATATCGAGGTAATAATAATTTCACGGAATAGTTTGAGAAATACTGATGTTAGTGTTCTTCAAAGCTGGTGAAATTCCCTAGTGAATATCTTGATTTTTATCAATTGGTGGCATTTTAATTACATTTTCAATCTCACTGCTTTTTTATAGATTTGTTTAAATTATTTATCTTATCCTAGTTTTTATAAATTTTTTAATGATGAAAACAAAAATATATCTAAAAGTGAGGCTTCTGGAAAAACCATTTGTTATTCCTTGACCTTGGCTTCCCACATCCTTTGTGTTTCAAAGCTGGGTCTTTGAACACACCCTTGTTGACACCAGTTTTGTCTAAGGGGCTATCCACAGAGTACCTTTTGGGTATGAGGTGGTTGCAGTTAAAAACTTTCACAAAGGACTTTATCTTGGATTGCTTGGTGATTTTCTTCTTGTCCATGGCAGCTGTAACTTTTGAGGGATAGAGGTCAATTACAGTCACCACAGCATGGCTGTCTGAGTTGTCATCATCAATGTTCTTCACGATGGCAGCTTTGTGTCCAGAGTAGTGTCCAGCTGGGACCAGCACCACTTTCCAGGTTTTCATGAACTTGCCCCTTTTGACAGTAATCAGGTAGCACCCAGCAGAAAGGAAAGAAGGACCCTTATCCTAATTTTTATATTGGAGATACATATATCTCCAATATATGATATATATATATATGATATATATGAGTTTCTTTTATTTTAGATTTCCATACTGAAGGGAATATATTTTAAACTAATACTTTTATGAATTTTGTTGATATCTATTCTAGTGATTCCCCTTCATCTCTATTTGATTCTGTTTTTTATCTATTGAACTGTGGTTGTTCCTCTTCGCTCCAGGGTCTAAAGGTGTAACATTATGTATTTCACATCTCGTTAATTTCTCTTTTTTCAATTTTTAATATAATTGCATTAGTTTTCCTACTCTTTTCTCTTTCCCAGCGCTCCCTTTTGTCCTCTTTATTCTCTTTCAAATTCATGGCCTTGTTTTTCATTAATTGTTATATGCATGTGTGTATGTGTATACATATTTTTAATATAGCCTACTCTGCCTGGATAACATTACTTGTGTGTGTGTTTTCAGTGATTAATGTAGGCATTTTAGACTTCTTTCATTGTATCTCATAGGATTTGATATGTTTTCAATGAGATATATATATATATATATGTATATGTATACACACACACACACAGATATATATATAAACTCTACACTTACTGTTAGGGTTTCTATCACTGTGGTAAAGTGCTATCGTCAAAAGCAGCTTGGGTAGGAAAGGGTTTCTTTCATCTTAGGCTCCCAGTCCCAGTCCGTCACTGAGGTAAGTCAAGGCCAGAATTTAAGACAGGAATTGGGGAGATAGGAATTGATTTCAGTGGCTATTAACTAGTGCTATTTAATGACTTGTTCTTCATTGCTTGATTTCTAATATCATCCATTCCCCACAACTGGCACTACCTGCAAAGGTATGGGTCCTCTAGTAACAATTATAAATCAAGAAGATGTGTCACAGTCCAATTTTGAGTTGGGCTGCAGGGAAGGGTACTCAGTTCTGGTTCCCTCATCCCAAATGACAATGACTTGTGTCAAGTTGACATAAAATTAGCTAGCATACACGTATATTGATCAATTCCTAAGTAACCAGTGAGTGAATACATTTAATTCCTGCGTATACATGGGTGTAGGACCATATCCTGAAATATTATTAGACTCTCAGGAACCATGTCCAAGAAAAAAAAAAAAGAACTTTTCCTCTCCCAGCAGTCATCAGTTGCAGTAGCCTGTCAGTCTAATAGTGGAAGTTCATGAGGCTCTTTACCGTTCAGACTGAGGATTTGGCTGGCTCTATCTCATACAAGCCTTTTGTATACGGTTCCAGCTTCTGTGAGTTCATATGTATAACCGTGCTGTAATATCTGGAAACTACTGTTTAACTGCAAGAGTATTTTTTTTTTTCGTTTTGTTCTTTATTAACTTGAGTATTTCTTATTTACATTTCGAATGTTATTCCCTTTCCCTGTTTCTGGGCCAACATCCCCCTAACCCCTCTCCCTTCCCTTCTATATGGGTGTTCCCCTCCCCAGCCTCCACCCATTACCGCCCTCCCCCCATAGTCTAGTTCACTGGGGGTTCATTCTTAGCAGGACCCAGGGCTTCCCCTTCCACTGGTGATCTTACTAAGATATTCATTGCTTCCTATGAGGTCAGAGTCCAGGGTCAGTCCATGTATAGTCTTTAGGTAGTGGCTTAGTCCCTGGAAGCTCTGGTTGCTTGGCATTGTTGTTCATATGGGGTCTCGAGCCGAAATCCCCTTTTTGTCTACATAGAGTTATAGCATGGGGGGCATCCATAGGAACTGGAACTCATCTGGGCATACGAGCAACCACAGCAATAGCAAACTTTTCTGCATCCCAGCATTGTGTATAAAAACAGGTCTCATTAGAGCATGACAAGACCTCTCTGAATTCGGACTAGCATTACTAACAATAAACACAAAAGGAAGATAAACACATACAGGATTGGGCTTAAAGGTCATGGCGTATCGGCATGGGTCTTGGGAACACCGATAGTATCCCCCACCGGGGCTCTGGTTGGACCAGCACTTGGGTCACACTGAGAAGTGTCAGCAACAGCAGGATCTTTATTCTTGCCGCACCTCCTGGTCAATCTCTCGGTGACCCACAATGGATCTTGCCGGTCCTGGGGAATCACAGAAACAGACCCTCTCTCCCGCCTCCTGCCACCAAATTGGCAGCAGCCTGTTCATTGGCATATTCAATTAGAAAAGCTCTCCAATCTAGATACTGCCCTGGGCTGAGGCACGCTCTCGCCAGGTTAGTCCAATCATTAGGAGTCATGCAAAATCTGTGCAGAGGCTCTATCTGAGTAAAAGTAAAGGAGGCAGTGATACCATATGTTCTCACTGATTCAGCCAAGGCTTTAATCACCTTGAATTCAAGAGGCTCATGATACCTTTGTTGATTAGCATCCACATAGACAGGATAGGCCAAATGCAGCTCACTATGAACTGCTCTCCACACTTCAGGGCAGAATGTACTACTGGAAACTCTACTTCCTCCCTCTACAACATTGCAGGAAGGAAGAGCCGAGGGGAACCACCCAAGAGGTTCCTCCGCCATTTTAGGCCTTTTCCTTTTCTTCTTCTGTCTATTCCTTAGAGACTGTTTCCGCATTTGATCTATCAACTCTTGTAACTCTTCTTCTGAAACTGTTTCGTCTGTTTCCTCCTCTGTATCTGTCTTTTCTGAGTCTGTCTCCTTTGTGTTTCCCTGCTTTTCTGACCTCTCCTCTTGAAGCATTTCTAGGGCAGCTTGCCCCTTCTCTTTGGCTGCCTGACAACATTTCTGATCCTCCAGGCAACTACGCACTAAGCGCCACACTGGACGGACCCCAGGTCTTAGGGGGCGTTGTTCACAGGCAAAATCAAGGTCTTTCCCTAATTATTCCCAACTTGTCACAGGAAGATTACCAGAGACTATGAACCAAGGTGCAATGGCATCGCATTTGCTCAAGAATCTCTCTATGGTGCTTCTTTTTATTTTTAGTTTCTTTTATTCAAACAGCTCTTGAAGAGCCAGAAAAACTGGACGAGACTGTTGAGGTCCCTATGACAAAAACTTTGTACGCTGCTATGGCTAAATTCACCACACATCTTGCTACTTTCGGTTTGCTGCTGCGACGAACTTTACTTTCCGTTCCCTGCTACCGAGAACTTTCTTGCTCACTACCCTGAAACTTTATGGCCGCTTATTTCCTGTGGTCTTTATGGTCCCACCTTACCTTGGGAACTTACCAGCGCTGCAAGAAGTTCCAATCTCAGGAGTTCCCATAGGGGTCACCACTTGTCCTGCCCAACCTGGACCAGCAAGGAAGACACAACTAGAGGAGATCTTCTTCAAGCAATTTACTCAGGAACCTTGATACAGTCTTCTACTACCCCGGGGAACGCCCTACATCAGCTTAAGTACCCAACGCCAACCAACCCCAACATGCCATGTAGGTGATGCAGACAGGCTGTCACTATGCGGAACCTAGCAGGCCAGGCAGTCATAGCCAAATAAGGACTTGTTTACTACAAGGAGCGCTCACCTTCGGGAGGGTGGAAGGCGGAAATCAGCACCATTTTTGAGGCGCCCCACTTCGCAGCTCCCTACACTCAGGTAGTTCAATGTCCAATTTTCTGAGGAACCTCCAGACTGATTTCCAGAATGGTTGTACCAGTCTCCAGTCCCACCAACAATGAGGGAGTGTCCTTTCTCCACATCCTCGCCAGCATTGGCTATCACCTGAGTTTTTGATCTTAGCCATTCTCACTGGTGTGAGGTGAAATCTCAGGGTTGTTTTGATTTGCATTTCCCTTATGACTAAAGATATTGAACATTTCTTTAGGTGTTTCTCAGCCATTCGGCATTCCTCAGCTGTGAATTCTTTGTTTAGCTCTGAACCCCATTTTTTAATAGGGTTATTTGTCTCCCTGCGGTCTAACTTCTTGAGTTCTTTGTATATTTTGGATATATGGCCTCTATCTGTTGTAGGATTGGTAAAAATCTTTTCCCAGTCTGTTGGTTGCCATTTTGTCCTAACCCCAGTGTCCTTTGCCTTACAGAAGCTTTGCAGTTTTATGAGATCCCATTTGTTGATTCTTGATCTTAGAGCATAAGCCATTGGTGTTTTGTTCAGGAAATTTTCTCCAGTGCCCATGTGTTCGAGATGCTTTCCCAATTTTTCTTCTATTAGTTTGAGTGTATCTGGATTGATATGGAGGTCCTTGATCCACTTGGACTTAAGCATTGTACAGGGTGATATGCATGGATCGATCTGCATTCTTCTACATGTTGCCCTCCAGTTGAACCAGCACCATTTGCTGAAAATGCTATCTTTTTTCCATTGGATGGTTTTGGCTCCTTTATCAAAAATCAAGTGGCCATAGGTGTGTGGGTTCATTTCTGGGTCTTCAATTCTATTTCATTGGTCTATCTGTCTGTCTCTGTACCAATACCATGCAGTTTTTTTTATCACTATTGCTCTGTAATACTGCTTGAGTTCAGGGATAGTGATTCCCCCTGAAGTCCTTTTATTGTTGAGGATAGTTTTAGCTATCCTGGGTTTTTTCTTATTCCAGATGAATTTATAAATTGTTCTGTCTAACTCTTTGAAGAATTGGATTGGTATTTTGATGGGGATTGCATTGAATCTGTAGATGCTTTTGGTAAAATGGCCATTTTTACTATATTAATCCTGCCAATCCATGAGCATGGTAGATCTTTCCATCTTCTGAGGTCTTCTTCAATTTCTTTCTTCATCGTCTTGAAGTTCTTATTGTACAGATCTTTTACTTGCTTGGTTAAAGTCATACCGAGGTACTTTATTCTGTTTGGGTGTATTATGAAGGGTGTCGTTTCCCTAATTTCTTTCATGGCTTGTTTCTCTTTTGTGTAGAGGAAGGCTACTGATTTATTTGAGTTAATTTTATATGCAGCCACTTTGCTGAAGTTGTTTATCAGCTTTAGTAGTTCTCTGCTGGAACTTTTAGGATTACTTTAATATACTATCATATCATCTGCAAATAGTGATATTTTGACTTCTTCTTTACCAATCTGTATCCCCTTGATCTCCTTTTGTTGTCTGATTGCTCTGGCTAGAACTTCAAGAACTATATTGAATAAGTAGGGAGAGAGTGGGCAGCCTTGTCTAGTCTCTGATTTTAGTGGGATTGCTTCAAGTTTCTCTCCATTTAGTTTAATGTTAGCGACTAGTTTGCTGTATATGGCTTTTACTATGTTTAGGTATGGACCTTTAATTTCTATTCTTTCCAGGACTTTTATGATTTAGGGGTGTTGAATTTTGTCAAATGCATTCTCAGCATCTAATGAAATGATCATGTGGTTTTTATCTTTTAATTTTTTTTTACAATGGATCACGTTGATGGTTTTCTGTATATTATACCATCCCTGCATGCCTGGGATGAAGCTTACTTGATCGTGCTGGGTGAATGTTTTGATGTGCTCTTGGATTCGGTTTGCCAGAATTTTATTGAGTATTTTTGTGTCGATATTCATAAGGGAAATTGGTCTGAAGTTCTCTTTCTTTGTTGTGTCTTTGTGTGGTTTAGGTATAAGAGTAATTGTGGCTTCATAGAAGGAATTCGGTAGTGCTCCATCTGTTTCAATTTTGTGGAATAGTTTGGATAATATTGGTATGAGGTCTTCTTTGAAGGTCTGATAGAATTCTGCACTAAACCTGTCTGGACCTGGGCTCTTTTTGGTTGGGAGATCTTCTCTGTGTCCTCTCGTTAGTCTGGCTAAAGGTTTATGTATCTTGTTGATTTTCTCAAAGAACCAACTTTTGGTTCTGTTGATTCTTACTCTGGTCCTTTTTGTTTCTACTTGGTTGATTTCAGCTCTGAGTTTGATTATTTCCTGCCTCCTACTCCTCCTGGGTGTATTTGCTTCTTTTTGTTCTAGAGCTCTTAGGTGTGCTGTCAAGCTGCTGATATATGCTCCCCCCTGTTTCTTTCTGCAGGCACTCATAGATATGAGTTTTCCTCTTAGCACAGCTTTCATTGTGTCCCATAAGTTTGGGTATGTTGTACCTTTATTTTCATTAAATTCTATGAAGTCTTTAATTTCTTTCTTTATTTCCTTCCTTGACCAGGTTATCATTCAGTAGAGCATTGTTGAATTTCCACGTATATGTGGGCATTCTTCCCTTATTGTTATTGAAGACCAGCTTTAGGCCTTTGTGGTCTGATAGCATGCATGGGATTATTTCTATCTTTCTGTACCTGTCGAGGCCTGTTTTTTCACCAATTATATGGTCAATTTTGGAGAAAGTACCATCAGGAGCTGAGAAGAAGGTATATCCTTTTGCTTTAGGATAGAATGTTCTGTAAATATCTGTTAAGTCCATTTGGTTCATGACTTCTCTTAGTCTGTCTACATCTCTGTTTAATTTCTGTTTCCATGATCTGTCCATTGATGAGAGTGGGCTGTTGAAATCTCCTACTGTTATTGTGTGAGGTGCAATGTGTGTTTTGAGGTTTAGTAAGGTTTCTTTTACGAATGTAGTTGCCCTTGTATATGGAGCATAGATATTTAGGATTGAGAGTCCATCTTGGTGGATTTTTCCTTTGATGAATATGAAGTGTCCTTCCTTATCTTTTTTGATGACCATAGTTGAAAATTGATTTTATTCGACCTTAGAATGGCTACTCCAGCTTGCTTCTTCAGACCGTTAGTTTGGAAAGTTGTTTTCCAGCCTTTCACTCTGAGGTAGTGTCTGTCTTTGTCTCTGTGGTGTGTTTCCTGGAGGCAGCAGAATGCAGGGTCCTCGTTGCGTATCCAGTTTGTTAATCTATGTCTTTTTTTTTTTTTTTTGGTTCTTTTTTTCGGAACTGGGGACCGAACCCAGGGCCTTGCGCTTCCTAGGCAAGCGCTCTACCAACTGAGCTAAATCCCCAACCCCTAATCTATGTCTTTTTATTGGGGAGTTGAGTCCATTGATGTTGAGAGATATTAAGGAATAGTGATTATTGCTTCCTGTTATATTCATATTTTGATGTGAGGGTATGTTTGTGTGCTTTTCTTCTCTTTGTTTTGTTGCCAAGACAATTAGTTTCTTGCTTTTTCTATGGTGTAGCTTGCCTCCTTATGTTGGGTTTTGCCATATTTTATCCTTTGTAACGCTGGATTTGTAAAAATATATTGTGTAAATTTGCTTTTGTCATGGAATATCTTGGTTTCTCCATCTATGTTAATTGAGAGTTTTGCAGTTTACAGTAACCTGGGTGGGCATTTCTGTTCTCTTAGGGTCTGTATAACATCTGTCCAGGATCTTCTGGCTTTCATAGTCTCTGGTGAGAAGATAGGACGAGGTTCTTTTCTGGTCCTATCTATTTGGCATTCTGTAGGCTTCTTTTATGTTTATGTGCATGTCTTTAAGTTAGGGAAGTTTTCTTCTATGTTTTTGTTGAAGATATTTACTGGTCCTTTGAGCTGGGAGTCTTCACTCTCTTCTATACCTATTATCCTTAGGTTTGATCTTCTCATTGAGTCCTGGATTTCCTGTATGTTTTGGACCAGTAGCTTTTTCCGCTTTACATTATCTTTGATAGTTGTGTCGATGGTTTCTATGGAATCTTCTGCTCCTGAGATTCTCTCTTCATTCTCTTGTATTCTGTTTGTGATGCTTGTATCTACGGCTCTTTGTCTGTTCCTTTGGTTTTCTATATCCAGGGTTGTTTCCCTTTGTTCTTTCTTGGTTGCTTCTATTTCCATTTTTAATTCCTTCAACTAACTGCAAGAGACTTAAGTCTTTCTGTGTCTTGTATCTGGCATTACTGTCCCTTTCTTTGATCCTGGTGGCCAGATATGGGTCTTTCTTATGTTCTAGGCTTTAAATTCATAATGTCATTCTCATAACAGTCTTCACATTTGTTTTTATGCTCCTTTACACAACTAGCTTGATCAGACATTGAATACACACACCTATGCTGCATTTCTTTATTAGTGTTAACAGTTCAAGTACATGGTGAAAGCCAGTACTGCGATTTATGTATTCTATGGTTCTTGGCCACTTTAGCAGTGCCAGGTGCCCCTTCAAGCTCATGAAATGGACCTGAAATCCAATCAAAATATTCTGGGTTAGACTCATAATGTGCCACTATTGCACTAGTATGTCATGCAGGCAAGTCACTGCTTTAGGTCCTAACAGTTCTAGCTTCCTGATATTGATGATTACCGTTCTCTTCTGGGTAGAGTGGAAAGTACCTCCCAGCAACATGAGCACTAGTTATTACAGGTGAAACTGCTATAGACTCCAGCTGGAATTTTCTCCGTTCAATGAGTAAGGAAGTGTTTTCTTCAGCAATAGGGCCTTACCATAAGTGGTGAAGAGTAAGCAGTAACCTTAGCAATAGCCTGTGATATTTCCTGATGGGAGTCTGTTTCATGTGGCCCCTTAGGCCATTAATTCAACAAGACGTAAACCATTCCTGACACTGGAGATTTTATTTGGTAGCATAAGTTGTCTAGTTTCCTCTCTATTTGATGTCTCCACTTAAAAATTCTTTTATAAACATATGTTATTAAGCTTCTACAGTTGTAGGCCTCCATATAGTTTTCTAAAAGCCTTTAGTGTTAGTTGTTCCTCTATTTTCTTGATGATACTGCCCTCCCATCCTAATTTAATCCTCCTCATTTAATTTAATTCTTTCTTATTTATGTTTCTGTAACTCTATTTTCACTTCTCCCTCTTTGACAGATGCTCTGTTCTTTTATAGTACCTTACCTGGTACGTCACCTTTCTGGTTATTTGGATTATAGTATACATATCTAAGGCATAACAAGGGTTATAATATACATGTGCGAGAAAACATAGTATTTGTGTTTTAAGGTCTGGTAAACTTAGTCAGCATGGACTTTCTAGCTCTATTTGCCTGTGAGTTTTATACTTTCACTTTTCTTAACAGTCGAGTTATATATCATTGTGTAAAAGTATAACATTTTTCTTATCCATTCATCTATTGATAGAAATGAAGACTGTTTTTAGTTTTTGCCTATTATGAATAGACCAGAAATTAATATGGATGATTAAGTACTTCTGTAGTAAGATAGAACATTCTATGTTTTCTTTAGCTCATAGATTCAAACTCCTCCACATTTTCCTGAGCGTTAATTGCAAAGGTCTACAGATAAAATAATCTACTTTTTCACAGTTCTAGGTCCTCTTCTGAGTACTAGTTTTCTCTCTCTCTCTCTCTCTTTTTTTTTTATTTTTTTTTGTCATTGCTATGACTAGAAGTAATATATGGGAGGATGAATTGACTCACAGAGCAATACAGTTCATCATGTGACTCTACCTTGGTCCTTGAAACTGATCATAAACTAGAGAAGTAGAAATTATTATATTCAACTTTTTATCTTTTTTTCTTCTCTATCCATGTGATAGTGCCAGTCAGTGTGTATGCACACAGATACAGCAAAGCTGTGTCTCATTAATGCCCCCAGCATGTTTCTTCATTCAGTCAGTCTGACCACTGAAATTGGTCTATTAGCTCCAAAGTTCTTTTTCACAGTTTTCCTACTGCTCTACAGAGTAAAAGCAATATATGGTGGTCCTTTCTAAGGGGCCTATGTACTCAATCATTTTCTGGGTTTTAATATTCCTTCTGGATCTTGAAGTACTTACCATTGTGTTATTCGTTACACTTTTAATTTTAAGATAAATGGAAAATGGTATGTAAGAATTTCTAGAGTTGCTTAGATGAATGGAAGTGACATTTGTTATATGGGTTTTATAACTGTTAATTTTCCTCTACCCCCATAGGAATGCTGTCTCTGCAATTTGAGAGGAGGTGCACTTAAACAGACTAAGAACAATCAGTAAGTAATATTGATTCTGTTGAGTTTCATCATTTCTTTTTTGTCTCTTGAACTTCTTTTTTTAAAAAAATTTTTATCAGATATATTTCTTTACTTACATTTCAAAGGTTATTTTCTTTCCCAGTTTCCTGTCCATAAGCCCCCATTCCCTAACTTCCCCCTTTTCCCCATACAGGTATACCCCCTATATATATCCCCCCCCACGCATATTTCCCTACACTGGGGTCCAACCTTGGCAGAACCAAGGGTTTCCCCTTCCCCTGGTGCTCCAACAAGGCTATTCTCTGCTACATGTGCTGTTGGAGCTCTGGGTCAGTCCATGTATAGTCTTTCAGTAGTGGTTTAGTCCCTGAAGCTCTGGCTGGTTGGCATTGTTGCTTTTATGGAGTTGCCAGCTCCTTCAACTCTTCCAATACTTCCTGATTCCCCCAAAGGGGTCCTGTTCTCAGTTCGTTGGTTTGCTACTAGCATTGACCTCTGTATTGGACATGCTCTGGATGTGTCTCTCAGGAGAGTTCTATATCTGGTCCCTTTCAGCATGCATATTTTTAGATTCATCAATCTTACCTAGTTTTGGTGCTGTATATATATGGGCCACATGTGGGTCAGGCTTTGAATGGCCATTCCTTGAGTTGCTGCTCTAAACTTTGCTTCCATATCCCCTCCTGTGGATTTTTTTCCCCATTTAAGAAGGAGTGGGAGCATCCGCATTTTGGTCATCCTTCTTCTTGAGCCTTTGTGGTCTGTGGATTGCATCTTGGGTCATTTGAGCTTTCTGGCTAATATCCGCTTATCAATGAGTGTGCCATGTGCCACACCATGTGCGTTTTTCTGTGATTGAGTAACCTCACTCAACATGATATTTTCTAGTTCATTCCATTTGCCTATGAATTTCATGCAGCCATTGTTTTTGATAGCTGAATACTCCATTGTGTAGATGTATCACATTTTTTGAACCCATTCCTCTATTGAAGGGCATCTGGATTCTTTCCAGCTTCTGGCTATTATAAATAAGCTGTTATGAACATAGTGGAGCATGTTTCTTTGTTATATGTTACAGCATCTTTTGGGTATATGCCCAAGAGAGGTATAGCTGGGTCCTCAGGTAGTGCAATGTCCAGTTTTCTGAGGAATCTCCAGACTGATTTCCAGAGTGGTTGTACCAGTTTGCAATCCCACCAACAATAGAGGAGTGTTCCTCTTTCTCCACATCTTTATCAGCATCTGCTGTCACCTGAGTCTTTAGGTGCTTTTTGGCCACTTGATAATCCTCAGCTGAGAATGTTTTGTTTACCTCTGTACCCCATTTTTTCAAAGGGTTATTTGGCTCTCTGGAGTCTAACTTCTTGAATTCTTTGTATATTTTGGATATTATGTCTCTCTGCATGATAGTTTGCTATACAGGTCTTCCTGTAACCTTATTTCACATACTTGCTCTCTGGACCTAGGATTGAAATTCTGTTTCAGAGACTAAGGCTAACAAAGCATTCTATAGAGTTTGCTTCTACTCTGTGCTTCTATGTAACTACAGTCCTCATTTTATCAACAGGCTTCTCCTGTATTGTCTTCCTTCTCATCACCTTTTTCTCCTCTCCTCTCCTCACCCCTCCTTCTTCAGCAATACTCCATTCATGTTAACTGAACTACTTTTTTCCTCACTTCCTCTTTCTTTTAAAATAAATTGGGAGGAGAACTTGTCATCAGTGGGGCAAGTTGTCCTGCCTGGCCCATAACACTGGAATTGGAACTCTTAGTGCATAATCTTTTGATGTCATTAACATTTTTTTGTATATATACACATGGGTCTGGTTGCTTGGAATGAAGAGTAAAATCATTTATCATCCTTCACATTGATAAAGTACTAACAGCCAATATTTTTGCTTGAATTTATATCATCTTTCATAAGGTCATCTAGTAATATTGGTAGAGCTGTCACTAGATCATAGATGTGTATAGGCTGTCGGGACTATGAGATGGCTTAAGTGCTTCTTGTTAAAAAAATGTATCATGAGAAATTATCTAATAGTATTTATGATAGAATGCTGATTTTATTCAAGTCTAGAAGAATTTTCAAGTAGGGTTAACCATTGTCCTTTCTTCCTGTGGCCTTAAGATGAAGCCTGGCATTCATTGTTTAAATGAAATAAATAAGCTGTGGCTAAGCAAGGCCTACAGTCCTTTAATTCCTGTACTGGAAAAGCAGAGGCAGATGTATCTCAGTGAGTTGGAGGCCAGCCTGATCTACTTAGCAAGCTCTAGGACATCCAGTACCTGTCTTGGAAAAACAAACAAAAACTTTCATTTAAATGTAAGTTGATACTTTGGTAATACAAATCCTAATGATGTTGGCCAGCCCAATGTTTACTTGAAGGTATAACACTTCAGTGATATTGAATAGTATTAGTAACAAATTTATGCAAATTTGGGATGTGAAAGGATGCTCTAATGTTTTAAGAAGGAAATCAGGTAACAAGCTAGATTGCATTTCTCTTTAGCTATAGATTGCTTTGTTTCTATTTACATTGCAGTGAGGAAAATATTTAAAGACTTCACTACTTTTAATTTTATAGAAAATATTTATATTTGAACTAATTTCCCCATGTGAAAAAATGTATCATTTATTATATTTTAATGTGATTCCTAGTACCCTATTTTTTTCCCACATATCAATCTATTCTAATATAGTATACATGTAGTATGAAATGTATCCTATGGTTTTCAAATGTATATAACCATTTTATATGACTTAATCCTTGGCCTTTATATGGTTCATTTTTTGGTATGGCTTTGTGCCTTCGTGTGCATGCAGCTCATGGAAGGCAGTAGGAACAACAAATCACCTAGTATTGGAGTTTGTTGTAGTTCTGAGCTGCCATGTAGGTACTGATATTTGCCAAGATTCATTGTAAGAACTGCTGAGCCATCTCTCCGGCCCTGTTTACCTAGTTCTTGTTACAGTTATGCTAAATTTTTCCAGTTGTCATTAAAGCCGTTTATAATCCAGAACTTACTTGCAGTGGAATTAGGTTTTTAGATTCATTTCTTCTTTGTGCCAGATTGTCACCACCAAGTTAAAGTCGATAAGTTTAAGGAATTTGTTTATATTTAATCTTTTCTTTCACTAGGTGGGCTCATGTCATATGTGCTGTTGCAGTTCCAGAAGTTCGATTCACTAATGTCCCAGAAAGGACACAAATAGATGTAGACAGAATACCTTTACAGAGGTTAAAATTGGTGAGTGCCAAAGACTTACTTCATATATTAATGTCAATTTCAATTTCGAAATTTGTTTTGTTTCCAAATCAATGTATAAAATAGCTTCATTTTATTCCATTTATATTTTCCTCTATCTTGAATATATTTTTCCTCACATATTCTTTCCTAGTATATTGTAAGTTCCATATTTTTTTGAAATCTGGGAAAGGAATCAATTTTGTTTATTGATATGAGCTTGAAAATATTTAGCTCTTTGAGATTATTCAGCAGTTCCCTAAACTGTTCTACTGGAATTGCTTACTGTTTTTCTTTCTTTACTCTCTTGTGTTTCTTTTGGTATAGCAAATATGTCCAACTTTAGCAACAATCTCTTTGCCAAGAAGAGCTGTATAGAGAAACGCAGAAGCTTTTTTAAATTACAAGGTGTTTTTACTTATAAGTAGACACTAGATGCTTATCATTCCCAACTCGAACTTGTTAACTTTTAATCTGTTCAAAAATGTTCATAAAAATCTCTTCACTGATTTACCTTTTTAAGAGTATTTATTTCATTAATCAGCAAACCTGTGATGTGTTTATACTAACTAATATTTTTGTTCCTGTACCTTTCTGTTACACATAGCGTTAATTTAGGCCTCTTTTGTTTGTTTGTTTGTTTTTTAATGCAGGGTATATGGGTGTATCAGAGCCCTGGCCATCCTAGAACTTGTTCTGGAAACCAGGCTGGCCTTGATCCCTTGCCTCTACCTCCTCAGTTTTAGGATTAAAGGCATGTTCCACCACCACCCAGCTTATTTTGTTTATTTAAGAAGGTAATTTCTTTAAGTTAAAAACATACATTTAATATGCTGGTGAAATTCCCTACATGTTCTTCAGTTATGTCATTATAAAAACCTAATCATTCCACTACCAAACATTTCAAGGAATATTATTGACTCTGTTGCTGCTTTCTTACAATTTTCTTCCCACAAAGGGTCCTTTCCTAGGAATTTTATCCAGTGTCCTTTGTTCTCAGAAAGGGTACATGAACACTATTTCCCATCATAACACTATCAAGCATTTTTACTTTAAGAAGAAATATGTTATCTGCTGTTACCTAATTTGAGTAATGTGGTCAAGGTGTAAAAGCGGGGCTATGAAGACAGCTCAGTATTTTAAGAGTCAGAGTGTCAGCCTCCTACCCACTCCACCCCTTCCTTTTCATGTGAATTCAAAATGTTTACTTCTGAGCTCATCTCACTAAAAATCTATCACCTGTTTTGCCAAATAGTGTGTGTACTTTTGAAATAAACCATAATTCTTAATGTTTAGCATCTTTTAACCTATATCATGATTTCTCAGCCTTAGCATTGATTTAGTATTTTATGTATGCTTGGAGCGGTTAAATAGCTTATGAATGCTAAGAAAGTTTTACTGAAATATAAAATGCTGTGGTGTGTATGGTAAGTGTTAAATTATTATTTCTGGCTTCTAATAATTGTCACTTAAATAGTGTGATCATACAGTAACAAATACTTTGAGCTTTTCTGGGGCTTCTTTAATTTATACCTACCTCTGCACAGTCTACTAAAGTATGGCACTATTTAACTCATTTTCATCATGCAGGAGATATGTTTATGAGGTAGTCATTTGCCAGTCTTTGTATTCATTTATTTGGTAAGAGATTGTTGGGTGGGTTCACAGTCTCCCTAAAGCAGTCCAGGGAATTGACATTTATTGCTCATTGTCGCCATCCAGAACTAGATGATAAAATCGTATTGTTGAACATACAACATGTACTAGAGACAGAACTCATAAAAATTCAGTAGGGACTAAACAGATGTGTTCTAATTGTGCTTCCTCTCATAATGCCAGACGATGTTAACCAAGACCAGTGGCAAGTTCCTGTATTGCTTTGGGAACTCAGTATCTGATGTACTTATTGGGACAAAATTGTCATCACTAGCTTTACTCAGCTATGGTCCCCAGATTGAATAAAATAAAGCCACCAGTGTAATAGTTTTCCAGATAGAATGCTCTCTGAATTCTTGAATTTCAGCAGCTGTCATAACTTCCACAAGCTGGGGACTGTTGAGGCGGAAAGGGATTTGTAAGGCCCCAGTCCTCCCTAAATACTGTAGTCAGCTAATACATTGGTAGGAGAGGAAGAGACATTTAATTCAGTTTTGAAGCCATTGGTAAAAGTGGCTTGTGTTTTTTTAACTCTTCGTCTATGTTTTTGTAAGCATCCTTAATAAAAGTGATTTCATCTTTATTTTGTATTTTATTTGTTTTAGAAAGTTAAGAAAAAGTAAGGAAATTGATCATTTCTCATGCAACAGTGAGGACTAGGCTGTCTCTCCAGCACCCACCAAGTGGTATTGCTGCTGTTTTGTCTACAAATGCTTTCCCACAGGTTGTCTTGTATAGGTATTGCCTAACACAAAGAGTAGGAGGAGATCACAAAAATCAAAACGAAATCAGAAAAATAGTTTGTGATGCATTAAAACATTCAAGATGATAAAGATAAAATTATTTGTGCTCATTTACCCATTTAAAAGGTGTTACTTTTTCTTGTTGAAAGGTAGTCTTTCTATCCAAGTCCTGTTCAACTTTTAGTAACTACTGGAGGTTTAATGAAGAACTGTTAGGCAAGCATGAACTTAAGTATCTTCTGACTATTTAAACTGCTTGTTTTTAAAAAAAAACCCTATTTTCTTTTTTTTTATTTTAATTCTTTTATTTTTTTATTATGTGGGAATAAAGCCTGAAATTTTATTGTCTAATATCAATTTAAATATACATTTCTATGTACATGTATTCACTGGGGCAAGGCTACCCATACTCTGGATTTCTGAATTATGAAGAACATTTTGTTTTCTTTTCTTTTTCTTTTCTTTTTTTTTATTAACTTGAGTATTTCTTATATACATTTCGAGTGTTATTCCCTTTCCTGGTATCCGGGCAAACATCCCCCTCCCCCCTCCCCTTCCTTATGGGTGTTCCCCTCCCATCCCTCCCCCCATTGCCGCCCTCCCCCCACCAGTCTAGTTCACTGGGGGTTCAGTCTTAGGAGGACCCAGGGCTTCCCCTTCCACTGGTGCTCTTACTAGCATATTCATTGCTACCTATGAGGTCAGAGTCCAGGGTCAGTCCATGTATAGTCTTCGGGTAGTGGCTTAGTCCCTGGAAGCTCTGGTTGCTTGGCATTGTTGTACATATGGGGTCTCGAGCCCCTTCAAGCTCTTCCAGTTCTTTCTCTGATTCCTTCAACGGGGGTCCTATTCTCAGTTCAGTGGTTTGCTGCTGGCATTCGCCTCTGTATTTGCTGTATTCTGGCTGTGTCTCTCAGGAGCGATCTACATCCGGCTCCTGTTGGTCTGCACTTCTTTGCTTCCTCCATCTTGTCTAATTGGGTGCCTGTATATGTATGGGCCACATGTGGGGCAGACTCTGAATGGGTGTTCCTTCAGTCTCTGTTTTAATCTTTGTCTCTCTATTCCCTGCCAAGGGTATTCTTGTTCCCCTTTTAAAGAAGGAGTGCAGCATTCACATTTTGATCATCCGTCTTGAGTTTCATTTGTTCTAGGAATCTAGGGTAATTCAAGCATTTGGGCTAATAGCCACTTATCAATGAGTGCATACCATGTATGTCTTTCTGTGATTGGGTTAGCTCACTCAGGATGATATTTTCCAGTTCCAACCATTTGCCTACGAATTTCATAAACTCGTTGTTCTTGATAGCTGAGTAATATTCCATTGTGTAGACGTACCACATTTTCTGTATCCATTCCTCTGTTGAAAGGCATCTGGGTTCTTTCCAGTTTCTGGCTATTATAAATAAGGCTGCGATGAACATAGTGGAGCACGTGTCTCTTTTATATGTTGAGGTATCTTTTGGGTATATGCCCAAGAGAGGTATAGCTGGATCCTCAGGCAGTTCAATGTCCAATTTTCTGAGGAACCTCCAGACTGATTTCCAGAATGGTTTTACCAGTCTGCAATCCCACCAACAATGGAGGAGTGTTCCTCTTTCTCCACATCCTCGCCAGCATCTGCTGTCACCTGAGTTTTTGATCTTAGCCATTCTCACTGGTGTGAGGTGAAATCTCAGGGTTGTTTTGATTTGCATTTCCCTTATGACTAAAGATGTTGAACATTTCTTTAGGTGTTTCTCAGCCATTCGGCATTCCTCAGCTGTGAATTCTTTGTTTAGCTCTGAACCCCATTTTTTAATAGGGTTATTTGACTCCCTGCGGTCTAACTTCTTGAGTTCTTTGTATATTTTGGATATAAGGCCTCTATCTGTTGTAGGATTGGTAAAGATCTTTTCCCAATCTGTTGGTTGCCGTTTTGTCCTAACCACAGTGTCCTTTGCCTTACAGAAGCTTTGCAGTTTTATGAGATCCCATTTGTTGATTCTTGATCTTAGAGCGTAAACCATTGGTGTTTTGTTTAGGAAATTTTTTCCAGTGCCCATGTGTTCCAGATGCTTCCCTAGTTTTTCTTCTATTAGTTTGAGTGTGTCTGGTTTGATGTGGAGGTCCTTGATCCACTTGGACTTAAGCTTTGTACAGGGTGATAAGCATGGTTCGATCTGCATTCTTCTACATGTTGCCCTCCAGTTGAACCAGCACCATTTGCTGAAAATGCTATCTTTTTTCCATTGGATGGTTTTGGCTCCTTTGTCAAAAATCATGTGACCATAGGTGTGTGGGTTCATTTCTGGGTCTTCAATTCTATTTCATTGGTCTATCTGTCTGTCTCTGTACCAATACCATGCAGTTTTTAT
Organism: Rattus norvegicus; assembly: GCF_021556685.1. Lineage (NCBI taxonomy): Eukaryota > Metazoa > Chordata > Mammalia > Rodentia > Muridae > Rattus > Rattus norvegicus. The sequence goes on from NC_141538.1 coordinate 94,016,732, forward strand.
CACTATTGCTCTGTAATACTGCTTGAGTTCAGGGATAGTGATTCCCCCTGAAGTCCTTTTATTGTTGAGGATAGCTTTAGCTATCCTGGGTTTTTTCTTATTCCAGATGAATTTGCAAATTGTTCTGTCTAACTCTTTGAAGAATTGGATTGGTATTTTGATGGGAATTGCATTGAATCTGTAGATTGCTTTTGGTAAAATGGCCATTTTTACTATATTAATCCTGCCAATCCATGAGCATGGGAGATCTTTCCATCTTCTGAGGTCTTCTTCAATTTCCTTCTTCAGTGTCTTGAAGTTCTTATTGTACAGATCTTTTACTTGCTTTGTTAAAGTCACTCCGAGGTACTTTATATTATTTGGGTCTATTATGAAGGGTGTCGTTTCCCTAATTTCTTTCTCGGCTTGTTTCTCTTTTGTATAGAGGAAGGCAACAGATTTATTTGAGTTAATTTTATATGCAGCCACTTTGCTGAAGTTGTTTATCAGCTTTAGTAGTTCTCTGGTGGAACTTTTGGGATCACTTAAATATACTATCATATCATCTGCAAATAGTGATATTTTGACTTCTTCTTTTCCGATCTGTATCCTTTTGACCTCCTTTTGTTGTCTGATTGCTCTGGCTAGAACTTCAAGAACTATATTGAATAAGTAGGGAGAGAGTGGGCAGCCTTGTCTAGTCCCTGATTTTAGTGGGATTGCTTTAAGTTTCTCTCCATTTAGTTTAATGTTAGCAACTGGTTTGCTGTATACGGCTTTTACTATGTTCAGGTATGGGCCTTGAATTCCTATTCTTTCCAGGACTTTTATCCTGAAGGGGTGTTGAATTTTGTCAAATGCTTTCTCAGCGTCTAATGAAATGATCATGTGGTTTTGTTCTTTCAGTTTGTTTATATAATGGATCACGTTGATGGTTTTCCGTATATTAAACCATCCCTGCATGCCTGGGATGAAGCCTACTTGATCATGGTGGATGATTGTTTTGATGTGCTCTTGGATTCGAAAAACCCCATTTTCTACAGTCTTTCATTGATATGAAATCGTAGAATTTAAGCAAGTGTGATATTAACACTATTGTAGATTTGCATTAAAATGTTGAACCTACAGCTTTTGGAAACACTTCTGAATAATTAGTTGAATAGAAAGCTTTGTAGAGCATATAAAATTGTAAACAAGAAAATTCTTCACTTGAGTAAGTTTTTCTATAAACGAGAATGTGCAGTTTGATTAAAAAAAAAAGAAAAAGAAATAAAAAGCTTTTCAATTTTCATCCTAAAGTAGTCACTCTTGTCAACTTTGCTTGGTGATATAATGAGTATGTCCTCTACTCATTGTAGCATTAAATAAACAATGATGACACTAGATTTATTTTTAAAGTATTCTATTTCGATTGCTAATTCAAAATAGTTTACTAGTTTGTTAACCATTTAAATTAAACTGTCCTTTGTAAACACTATGTTTATTGTGGTTTTCTGTCAAAAGTTTACCTTTTTCAAAAATATTTGACAGTATTGACTTATGTGTACTACTGCTCGAACTACAGAGAACAAGTGATTTTGGGGATCTCACCCCAATTGATACACCTGCAACACAACTGCTTAGTAATGCTTTGTGTATGTGTGTGTGTGTGTGTGTGTGTGTGTGTGTGTGTGTGTGTGTGTGTGTTTCTTTGTGTCTGTGTGTCTTTGTGTGTGCGTATGTCTATGTGTCTAGTATGTACAGGCCAGAAGAGAGCTTAGTGAGGGCTTGCTGCCTTTACAGTAGAACAATATTTAGCTTCCATCATCCATGTCTGGACAACTGTGCATAATTCCAGCTTTAGGGGCTCTGCAGCTCTCTTCTGACCAGAATAGCTGACATTAACCCTGTGCATTCAGAGACCTCTGTTTCCTTATTTGACAGATAAATCTAAGGCACAGATTTTCTGTGATTGAAAAACATGAATTTGAAAAGGATCATTGTACTGTACACTGTAATGGCGGCAGAGCTACAACCCTTTCAGAATATAGATGAGATTACATTTTTCTTCTTAGAAGGCTCTTAATACATTGAAGTTTGTACTTGAAAGCAATTAATAGTGAACCTGAAAACCAAAGATTATAGTTTTGAAAGATATATTAATTCAGGAACATAGATATTTCATCTGAAGAGCTAAGTCCAGGAGAGAAAAATATAGTTGGGTTTTTTATTTTTTAAAGCAAAACAGTATCTTGCAAACTAATATGTGCTAGCAGATTAGTAAATATTAAATGAAGAACTACTGGGTGAAAAAGCAGTGGCGACTACCTCAATTCCACTTAATTAACATCATATCAAGTTAGTGATTATCTTTGTTTTAGTTTTATTACAGAGTTTGGTTTGTATTGGACAGGACCTCTTAATGAATTTTAAGAAACTTACGTTTTGTATTATCTCCCATCCATTAAAACTCACATTACTGAGTTTATGTTCAATCCATGAATAACCCAGTATGTGAGTTAATGCAATGCACATGAGCAATCCTGTGTAAACATAAATCTACATCAGTTCTTATATATTGTTGTTCCTCTGCTCTACAATAACTCATGTATTGGGGAGGACTCAGGTGCTCAGTTTTTTTTTTTTTTTTTAATAGCACCAGAAGTTCTTAGAATACAGACAATTTGACAGTAGTAAACCAAGATCTTAACTAGCAGAGGAGTAAGAAACACTGTATGCCAGATAACATGCCGCAGGTCTATAATCCCAATCTGTGACTTGCTGAGGCAGATGGAGATTGGGTTCTTGGCCAGCTACCGTTATTTAGTATGTTTGATGTCAACATTAGCCACATATATGTTCTGTCTCAAAAAATAATACACATAAGTAAATGAGGAGAAACCATATGTACTTGGTTTTGATGTGATGTATGATTCTGTTACTAAGTTGGGAAAATTTTTTCTTAGTGGCTACGTAGTCCTCAACTCTCAGCATTATATGCTACTGTAATTTAGTCTTATTGCAACCCTCCATATTTGTATATTGCTTATATTGCACCATAAAGTCTTTCTAGTAAAATGGAAAAATGTCATATGGACATGACTGGAAATAATATGCTCTATGAAGGTTATATACATCCATACGAACAATGTCTACATACTTGAAATGTTACCTTGTTACTATAGAGTCTTTCTCTTAACAGAAAAATTATGAGGCAGAAAGAATTTGGAACTTTTACATTTTCAGTTTTGAACTATTTTTTCTCTGAGGAACTAATTTTAAAATCATTGTTAAATAGGTAGGAATTCAAATACTTTATTATCAGGGAATATTTTGAGAGTAATCTTGGTCTTCATTTTGAATTGATGAATCCTCCCTTCTTCTCTGTGTAAGTAGCAATTACTGGTAGATCTTTCAGTTGAGTGAGACACCATCACCCATTTACTCCAACACTGACTGGGTCAATAGTAACAAACACATTTTGATCATCTTAGATGATCCTAAATAGTTGTTTGGGTTTGGCTTGGTCTATACTGATAGCAAGCTGATGTTTATAGTTTGGAAAAAGGGACAGTCAGTTTAAAATAGTACATTTGTTATTCTGTTCCAAATCTCTGGGGAGAGGAGACTCAAGCTTAGTCACATTTCTTTGTTCAATAATTTAGTGTAAATTAGGTTATGTATCTCTCCTAAGGTTGTTTTTTTTTTTTTAAAGGCGGTGATAATTCCTATTATGTAGCTTTGCTTCCACAATCCTTCATACATAAAATATCCAAGAAAAATAAAATTATTTAAAAAATATTTTATTTTTTAATTATTATTCTACCTAGATTTCATTCATTATATTGCATGAGTGAAGAGAATGGACATCCTATCATCTTCCTGAATTTAGAAGAAATTTTTTTAGTTTTTTTTTTTTTTTTAAATTTGGCATGATGTTGCATATAGGCTTGTTGGATATTGCCTTTTTGTCTTGAGATATTTTCTCACCATCCGCAACCCCCCCTCCAAGACTTTTAACTGATAGGGATGTTGGATTTTTCTCAAGCCATTTCTGCAGCTACTGAGATATCTTGTGTATTCTGGGCTATGTCTGTTTATGTTTATGTAGTGCATTGCATTGATTGATTTACATATTGTTGAGCCATTGCTGTTGCTTTGAGATGAAGATGATTCCATTATAAATGATTTTTTTGATGTTTTTAAACCTAGTGTCCCAGTTTTTTATTGAAAATTTTAGAATTCATGTTAATCGGGAATAATCTTGTTTTTTTTTTTTTTGTTTTGTTTTTGTTTTGTCTTCATGGCTTTCATGTGAGTACAAATGAGAAGAATTTTAAAGCATTCCTTTGCTTTAGTAAATAGTTTAAAAAAAAAAAACAACAAAAAAAAACCTCCAAATGCTGTTAGTCCTGAAATAAACCTAGTGAATTGTAGATTTTTTTTTCAAGATTGGAGGATTATATTTTTCTTTTTAAAGATTAATTTTATTTCATTTCACTTTATTTTATTTTTTGGAGTATTTGCCTTGCATATTTGTGTATTCCATGCATTCCTGGTGCTCATCAAGTTCCCTTGGAACCAATTGTTGCGAATTATCAACTGATTGCTGGGATCCCAGGTCATCTACAAGCACAAGTGTACTTAATTGCTGAGCCTACTGTAACTCTAGCTCCATATTGGGAGGGTTTTGTTGGTGTTCTTTTTAACTATTTTACAGTGTTGTTGCTGATGATAATTTGTTCCAATTTATATATATATTTTTTTATTTAAGTTGGGAGGTAATATGTATTCATCCTCTGTTCGGCTGCATTTCTGGAAAGATATTTTGTATATTTGGTTTTGTCATGAAATATCTTGGTTTCTCCATCTATGTTAATTGATAGTTTTGCTAGATATAGTAGCCTGGGCTGGCATTTGTGTTCTCTTAGGGTCTGTATGACATCTGTCCAGGATCTTCTGGCTTTCATTGAGAAATCTGGTGTAATTCTGATAGGTCTGCCTTTATATGTTACTTGACATTTTTCCCTCACTGCTTGTAATATTCTTTGTTTTGTGCATTTGATGTTATGACTATTATGTGACGGGAGGAATTTCTTTTCTGGTCCAATCTATTTGGAGTTCTGTAGGCTTCTTGTATGTTTATGGGCATCTCTTTCTTTAGGTTAGGGAAGTTTTCTTCTATGATTGTGTTGAAGATATTTATTGGCCCTTTAAGTTGAGAATCTTTACTCTTTTCTATACCTATTATCCTTAGGTTTGATCTTCTCATTGTGTCCTGGATTTCCTGAATGTTCTGGGCTAGGAGCTTTTTGCTTTTGCATTTTCTTTGACTATTGTGTCAATGTTTTCTATGATATCTTAAGCCTCTGAGATTCTCCCTTCATTCTCTTGTATTCTGTTGGTGATTCTTATATCTATGACTCCTGATCTCTTTCCTAGTTTTTCTTTTCATATATATATATTTTTTTCCATTGGATATTTTTTATTTACATTTCACAGGTTATTCCTTTTTCCCGGTTTCCCGTCTATTAGTCCCCTATCCATACATCCCCCTCCCCCTTCTCTGGGGTTGTTCCCTCTCCCCAACCACCCCTCTTTCCCACCTCCCACCCTGACATTCCCCTGTACTGTGGGTCCAAACTTGGCAGGACCAAGGGCTTCCCCCCCCTGTTGGTGCCCAATAAGGACAACCTTTAGCAGAAAGGTTGCATGACCTTTGAAAGGGGTGATGTCAGATGGTAGCAGGGGTTCTTTGCTATCATACAGGATGGTCCCCCTGTCCAAAGTTTATAGAGGTTGTGGCCAGTGGGAGCACAGACTAGACAGGCAGTGGTTGGCCAACTAGGAGTAGATCTGGGGACTGGGGAATGGTATACGAAAGAAAGGGAAGAGGAGGCAGATCAACCAGGCTGGGCCCTGGAGCAAGATACATGGTGGTGCTCTGGTCTGAGAGGTTATATGGAACACTGGGAAATAGTAATTTTATTTTTAAAGATATTTATGCTTGATTTAGAATTATCTTGATATTTACAGAAGGAAAAAGAATGATTAAAAAACCTGGGAAAATGACAATCATATAACTCATTTCAATATGAAAAGACAAGATGATTTGAACCTCCATCTACTTCATAGCTCATTATTGATGTTTTTTGCCAAGTTATATGCTCTATGAAGTCATTACACGGCCTCATTACCTCCTCAGTCTGTTAGTGTGCCACAGAACGAAGTATGAGAATCCAGTTTTCCAAGAAACTATTGTACTCTGTAAATCATTCTTCTGAATATCTTCATCGCTTCGCACTATACAACAGATGGAAAAGCTTATACTTCCTGAGTTCCTTTGAATTAATGGTGCTTCAGAATTGTTACTGCTTTATATTTTCTAGCTTTCCAACCCAAAACCTGATATATGAAGCACCAGCATCAGGCTTACTGAGACTGTGACACAAAGTATGTGTGAAATGGCCCTACTCTGCATGTATAGAGTTTTCAGTGGTTAACCATCTGTTTATAGAGTTCCTGGTGTCTCTGATTTTTGCTCCAGTATCTTTTTCTTGAGGCATATAATGTGTCTGTTGAGATTTAGAAGAAACAGGTCATAAAACTCGACTAAAGTCCATTTGAAGGATTCTCTTTAATTCAACCAAAAAAATGAACAGTTTCAGGTTTCTTCCCTGGAAAAATTAAGGCATGACTTAAGGTGATTATCCCATGTTGTCACTGTCAACTTTTTCTTCTTGTGTTGTTTTCTGGAAGTCAGCACTTTTGTAACCTTATACTAAAGCATCCAGATGAGTGCTTCTTTCAGAATCCTCATTTAACTTCTTGAATTTCTTTTATTAATTGTTGCCAAAACATTGCCTTCTCAATGCATCACTGACCCCTGAAACAATGATCTTTTACAATAATTGCCTTGCATTTATATACTTTTCCTGCTCCTAAATGCCTATAATCTCATCCCTCAGCTCTCTTTGCACCTATGGAACATGGTATTGCCATTTAAGACTAGGGAGCCAAGCCTAGTGGCAGAGTCCTGTAATATGGACTACTGGGATTGTGGCTGAAACAGGAGACTTACAGTATCAAGGCCTCTCTGTCCTATAGATCAAATTCAGCACTAACCTAGGAAACTTAGTATGATGTTATATCAAACAAACAAACAAACAAACATCACTGTTAGCTTTCCTGAAGACATGGGTTCACTGATAGCACTGTTTAAAGGGAACTATAAATTTTATGTAAGTGTCTGTCAGCAACAAAACTGTTAACAACAACAACAACAAAAGACATTTCAACCATAGCCTCTTCCTAATATCAGAATCCTAAAGCCTGATCACAATTTCTATTGATTTTTTTAACAGTTCCTTTTCCTCTTTTGTTGTTTCAAAACAGAGGTCAATGATTTTTAAAAATGCCAAAATAACTTATAAAGTAATGCTTTAAAGTTGCATGGATTTTGTTTCCGTTCTATGGTATACTCTCTCTCCACCTATTCCCTTCCTTCTGTCTATTCCTCTTTCTTCTCCTCCCCTCTTCTCTCTCCCTTTATCTCTGCAAGCCTGTAAGCTTGTGAATGTTTTACATGTCACATCTTCAGTGTAAAATATGTGATTTTACATTGAACTTGAGAGTACGGAGAGACAGTGACTTTCTGGAGTCTCATTATGCCCTTGTGAGGATGAGTAAAAATAATACTGCTCTCACTGATAGTGGAGGGGCTTTTGCCAGCTGTGTTCTTCCATGTTATGTTACCACTTTCCCTCCCCTGTCCTAAAAGAAATTAAAGATAAAAAGATGCCGTTGAGGAAGGGACGTCATAGTATTTATGCTGTAAGAAGGTAATTCCTGAGAAGTTCAACTAAAGTGGAATGAAATAGAAGACCATTTCTATTCTTGGCAAGACTACATGAGTATAAGCAGTGGCATTCACCATAGATAGGTGGCAAGAGAGCAGAACAAGATTAAGGGGCAAAGTCATAAGACTGTCAGTAATCAGATGTGAGGACAGAATGGATTTAAAAGTCTAGTGCACATTGATTCTCGAATGACTGTAGTGCCCATATGGCTTTAAGACCTTAAATGCCTTTTTGTTTCCACCCCCACCCCCCCAAAAAAAAAAAGAAAAAGAAACCTGTGAAAGGAGTTCCATTGCACCCTTTGATTTTGTTTGTTTCTTCAGCTTGTAAGCCTGACCCTATGCTGTTGTTGTAGAAATATAAAAATAAAACGGTAATGTTGGTCTTTTACCTCGCTAGGTCCTACACCGCGGTGCCCAAGATATCTGCTAGATATCTTGGCGGAAACACATCCCAACTCCGAGGCGGCCCAGACCAGTAGCCCCACACTCCATTACATTACTTAAATCTACACATTAAAGAACACTCAACACAATAATCTTTGACCCAATTGGTAAGATATAATTGCCCACTTAAACATACAATGCCCGGTACCATCCATCCCTTAGGAACATTGATAACAACCTGTAAATACACAGAGCAGAATCTTACCATCACCTGCCATGGCTTCTCACCCTCTCCGCCTCCGTCTCCTGTCTCTCCTTCTCTTCCCGTCCCTCCTCTTCCTTCAAACTTCTTTCCTGCCCATCCTTCCTTCTCCTCCAATGACAGGCCTCCTTCTATCCTGCACCTGCCCCTCTCCTGTACTTTACAAATTCAATGGGGAGAAGGTTCTGGTGAAGTCACCTGAGTCCCGAGTTCTCGACTGGGCAGTTGTCCTTGGGGCAGTGGAATTAGCATCAAAATACAGATAACTCCAGGGCAAACCACAACACAATGCTGATCCATAACCGACCTCTTTTTCCTAACCCTCAAGTTCCCATATATAAATCTTTTATTATATGAGCCTGTTTGAATTATCTGTCATAACAAATGCTCTGACAATGTTTTAAGGCCTTTGTGTGGAACTTAGTGTTTAGATTATAGTGATTATTACTGTTTGTTTTCATTCTCCATAGCTGTTCATTACATGTTTAATACAAACATGCTGGTTCAAGGTGATTTTAAATTTTCCTACTTTGGGAGGCATTTTTGTTTTAGTCAGGAAGCATGCAGATTTGGATTATTAAATACTTGAGTTCCTAGTTTCCACATTGAATCCTGTTTTGCATTTCATTGTAAATGAAAATTTACTCCCATATATATGTTCAATATTCTCATCTAATGTAAGAGTATCTGTACCTGGGTTCTATTTTAGGTGTACACAAGGCTTGCTGTGTACAGGTCTAACAGAAGTACTCTTGATATTCACAGTCGATCACAGGATCACCCAGTGCCTTCTTCTGATGTTTATGCTAGCCAGGGGGAGCATGTGGGAAATTTGTTTTTTTTTTTTTTCTACTTTTTTTCTTCTGCTTGTTTTTTCTTCTACTTTCACAAAAAGTACTCTGATGGAGTATGACTGTGGAAGTGTATAACTTTTAACGTGTGGAGGAGATTGTATTGCCATAGATGTTATTGCTGATGAGGCCCTGGAGTCAGAACTTGATGTAATGCCTTCTGTGTTATTCATCTAACAACTATTACTCTTTGATTTATGAATGTTTCTTTTAATCCTTCAGAAATGCATATTCTGTAGACAGCGGGTTAAAAGGGTTTCTGGAGCCTGCATCCAGTGTTCCTATGGCCGCTGCCCAGCCTCTTTCCATGTTACATGTGCCCATGCTGCTGGAGTACTCATGGAGCCTGATGACTGGCCTTATGTGGTAAACATCACTTGCTTCCGACATAGAGTCAATTCAAACGTGGTAAGACCTGCTCTCGCATTTACTGACATTTTATTTGAATTCCTTCCTGGACCTGTCACTGGTCTCTAGTACCTTGTGAGTGTTGAATGTCCAGACTGTAGTATAATTAAGACTAGGGACTGAGAACTATTATTTAAACATAGGTGTGTGGAACCCTTCAGTTTCTGGTATGCACTAAATACAGTATTTAGTAAGTTAAATGAGTGAATGAACAAATGAATGCGTCAAGCTCTTTTATTCATCCTAGTTTTTGAACTGTGTATCGGTGTCTGAATAGTTGTATATAAATTGTGTAGTTCATGTATTCAGTGTGTCAACAGATCATTTGAAGTAGAGCAGCATGAAATGTACCTCCTAAAATCTGCAATGCACTCTGCATGCAACTATACACATTTATTTAAATATTTCCTAAAGGAAGGAAATAGTAGCAATATTGTGAAGGGAAAACGGCCAGGAACTCTTGCTCCTTTCTACCTAGCACCAGATAAGCGAGCTCTAACATGGAGGCCCTGGACAATCAGTGGAGTATGACTGTGGAAATATATAACTTTTAGAGTGGGGAGATTATATTGCTGCAAATTATAGAAAGTAAAATTAGAGCAATTTACCAACAGATATGTTTATTTTACTTAATGCTGATATTCCTCTAAGAAAATAGAATTTGTACCAGATAACATGAATTTAATTGTAATTAGTTAACATCTCCTTGGTTAATGAATCCATTCCCTTGACTTCAAACTTAAAAGGATTAGGGCATGCAGAGATTTGCATCCTTACATGATTTTTCTGTCTCTAATATTTTTCTCCTCTACTCTCTTTTAAAAAAAATGGGATGTTTTGTACTGTTTGACAACTTCACATATGTAAAAAATACATCTTTATCATATGTACCCACTAATGACCTTTTATGAGCAGATGCCAAATTGTCCATATTGACTTGTGGAAGTATCTTACCCACACAGCAACCTACAGCCTTTTGTAATGATTCCATTACTTTCTACTAGTGCCTTTAGAGATAGTTGACATTTGTGGCTGGGGATTGTGTAGATATGTAAGAATGTCCAAGTGTACAAACTGATGTTATGAACTCCCTATTTTAAAGTTATTTTCCATTATTTGAAGTTATAGTTTGCATAGAATGCATCCACGCCTTTCACTTATGATCTTTAGTTGATGTAATTGGCCAAAAAGATTGTATTTAGTAAAAACACACTTTACCAAACTAGAAAATTAGTAATAATATATACATTACTGTGGCACTTTCCATTTATAGCCAGAAGTCAATAATGTTACCTCATTAAATAATTCTGGATGTATTTTGTGATATAATAAGATTCTGACCTCTACAGCCACAGTGATCAGTGTTCATTCTTAGAATCTGCCTCTTATATGACTAATATAAGTATTTTTCTTGTTTTAAAAATAATAAACCTAATTTCAGAGGCACTTATTTCTACAAACAAGCTGTTGTAATCATAAATAGCAGGTGATTGCTCCACCTATATCCTTTAGTACCGATTGAATCCCCAACTCCAACGTAAATAGAGCTAACAGTACTTACATGAAATTTTGCTTGGGACCTTATAACCTATTTTAATACTGCAGTTCTCTGTGGCTTCAGTTGATTCTATTGAAATTGGATTTAAGAGCTCTGGAGACTCTGCCTCCTCCTGACTCTGATGAGGCTTAGTCAGGCTTAGGTTGCTAACCATTTTACAAAAGATAGTAAAAAAGAAAACAAGACTTTTGAGGTAATTAAGAAATTACTGCCCTACAGATCCACTTTATGGATGTTATGTTTAAAAAGGAACATAATGTATAGCAAAATCATGGCTAAACTTGTATCTATGCTATGGGATATCAAGTCCTTTGAGCCAAGGAGTAGTATTGTTGGGTCTTACGGTAGATTTCTTTTTAGCTTATTGAACATTCTTAGCCCTGAATTCCAGGAGTGGCTTGGCTTTAATAGTGTGCATTTCCACTAATGGTGAGTGAGAATTCCCCTGTCCCACACTCTCTCCAGTGTTAGTTGTAGTTGTTAATAAAAGCACAAAGTTTTAATTTTCGTGACCCAAATTGCTAATAATACAGAAAATTTTTCAGGTATTTCTTAGCCACTTTATTTCTTCTATTGCAAACTCTGTTTAGATCCACAGCACACTTATTATAGGAGTTTTTTTTTTTTTAATTTTGTTCTTTGGTTTTTTGAGTTCATTATTCTTTAATATTTTATTCTTGGTATTAATTATCTGTCAGATTTATACCAAGCAAAGATTGTCCTCCTCTTTGTGTTTTTTTCCCCCCCCACTGGATTGGTAGCTATGTTGTACATGGTAACACCTAGAAGACTAGGAGGTATGTAGTTAATTTACTTAATTAAAAATGCACTTAAACACTCTCCCTGATTTGTTATCATTGATTAACATATGCTACAGATAATCTGCACTAAACTGTTTTGATGAGGAATAGTAAAACTTCAATTGATTTTCCTTTTATTGTTACTTTAGTCATTACTTCTGAAATCCAAGAAAATTTAGTGAGTTTGTACTCTGTTCCTGTGTCTCACAGCTCAGTGTATCTTTATAGCACAAATATTGCTTTAATCCTATCTTATCAGTGCATCAACAAAGATAAGGATTATAAAAGAGATAATGATTAGCATTTGTATTGCATTTTACATAGTATTGTACATGTTCTGACCTGGACAATTCTTGTGAACAGGTCCTGTAGCCTCTTTTCCCACCTGAATCATAAAAGAAACATTGCTCTCTGAAATGAACCATAATAGCTAGTTATAGAGAAGATGTAAACTTTTCAGGACATATAGCAGAAAACTGCTGATAGATAGATAGATAGACAGACAGACAGACACATACATATAAAGATACATGATGACATACATGTATGCATTTATAGATTCTTATTTGGGTAAATGTGTGGTGATTTGAGCAACAAATAATCTAATATAATGTAATAGGACTTATATATAATTAATGATAAGGAATTAAGGATTGTATATTAATGTAAGAGAATTATAAGGATTATATATCCTCAGATGAAAACACTCTTGTAAAGAATATTGAATTGTATAATACTGTGTATAATCTTGGGGAATATTACACAGATATCTATTAAAATACAGACAGTAAAATTTTATCTTTCTAAAGTATCAGTACCATTAAAAAAAAGGTCTGTAGAAATTAATTTAAATGAGTCTAAAATGATGGAGCAGATAAAACTGAAGTGGAGAATGGATCCTTCAGAGTTTCAGGGAAGAGGATAGAAAAGCACTAAGGTCCCTATGAGTTCAGTTAACCAAGTGGCTGCTTCAAGTGCCATGTCAGTGTTCACCTTCTTCAAGTAGATTACTCTAGAACTGTGATTATATAAAGGAATATCTCATTCTTACAAAGTAAACATGAAGTATTTAGATGATGATCACCCTGCTTCAAAGTAGCTTAAGAAATGCATAGAGGATTGAAGATCCATTTGGACTTAGTGGTACTGAAGACAAGCCACAGAAACAGAATCATAGACACATGAAACATAATCTCTATCCGTCTACTTCGTGCCAAATATCAGACAACAAAGCACAGCATAAGACATTATTATATGTTGGAAACACTGACTAATTGTCAATGAATTTTGATACCTGTCAAAGGATATATGATTTATTTTTATAATAATTGTTTTCTTTAAATTTGAAATTATTCTTTCATACTAAGCTTAAAATATTTAAATCTTGACAAGCTTAGTTTTTGCTTCCCAAATTAAGACTTTTTATTTTCTGTTTGGTTTGCATATCTGTCTCTTGTCTTCCTTTTTTCTCTGTTTCACAGAAGTCCAAAACTTGTGAGAAAGCCATTTCTGTGGGTCAGACAGTCATCACAAAACATCGAAATACTCGGTACTACAGCTGCAGAGTGATAGATGTGACATCTCAAATCTTCTATGAGGTCATGTTTGATGATGGTTCCTTCAGCAGAGACACATTTCCTGAGGATATTGTGGTAAGTAGGTTTTCCATGAGCACCTGATTTCATACAACAGGAATGTACTTGTTTAAGTTGTGGAAGTTCTACCGTTTTTGTCTGTCTGGTACCTTCTTGCTGAACTCTCACATGGCACAGGACAAGATGACCACTTCGTGTGGAGCTTACATAGGTTATTGGTTCCATTAACCAAACACAAGATTTCCTGAGTCTATTAGCCTGTGAAAACTTTTCTGCCTTTGGTAATGTTGGGAGATGGGGCCTTGTTCTATAGCTTAAGCTAGTCTAGCATCACTATGTAGTTCCAGCTGTTGACTAACAGGGAATGATTTTCTTGCCTCAGTCTTGTAAATACTGGTGATAAATAATGTAAGCCATTCTGCTCTGTTTATTAATCTGACTTAGTAATTCGTGCTTAATTTATTGGCTATTTTACACCAAAGTGTTCAGTTTAATGACTATGGTTGTGTGTTGGGATTCACAGAAAGGTGGCTTTACACAGGAAGCTAACCCTTCTGGCACTGCTGTGTTAGTCCTTCTCCTGGTGCAGTTCAGTTTGGGGTCCAAGTCATGTTTCATTTTTGCTTCATTTGGTTTTCTGTGGATGTATTACTTCAATTTGTACTTGGGAAGCAGCTTCTTAATGTTAATAACAATTATTAGTATTACACATTTTATATAATTAAATATAAACTTATGAGATTGCTCATACTATGTCCAGAATTTGAATCTATCTAGAGAAAAAGAAACATTGATTAGGTCAGCTCTATTAGTCTTACATCTCTTTATTTTTAACTGTCTCAGGGATATTTCTTAGCCAGTAAAGGTACTTGTTACCAAACCTGATGAAGTAAGTTCAGTCCCCAGACCCACATGATAAAGGAGAAAACCAGCTCTTACATATTGTCTTCTGACTTCTGACATTCATACCATGGGATGATCAAGGCTTGACCCACTGAATATTGGGGTTGAAGGTGGGAAGGTTGGGGAGAAGGAACACCCTTATAGAAGAAGGTTAGGGGGATGGTATAGGGGGCTTATAGCTGGGAATCTCGGAAAGGGAATAACATTTGAAATATAAATAAAAAATATACAATTAAAAAAAAAAAAAGAGGGGCTGGAGAGATGGCTCAACGGTTAAGAGCACCCGACTACTCTTCCAGAGGTCCTGAGTTCAATTCCCAGCAACCACATGGTGGCTCACAGCCATCTGTAAAGAGATCCGATGCCCTCTTCTGGTGTATCTGAAGACAGCTACAGTGTACTTATATATAATAAAAAAGAAAATAAGATTATTGTGTTTAATTTTTTGTCTGTTGACTGCATTCAGATTTTTTTTGGTTAAACCTTTTTATTTTTTTCTTTATAAATTTTACATTTAAATTCATTCATGAAAATAGATTGCCCCATATTCCTTAGTTGGTCCTTATTCAGTCCTCCAGTGGCCGACCTACACAGACAACCTTACTTCTCTCAAGTAAAGAGTCATTTCTGTCTGTTTTATGTTCCTCCTCAGAGAAACTCTTCAGCTTTCCTGTATCTCTAGCCTGTTCTCAGCAGATCTGGTAGCTTCTCAGCTTTTAGAATTTTGGCGGGCTGTGGTGCAATTTTAGGTTTTTAAATATAAAAAATACACTTTAGGGCAACAAATCTAATTATCATGTGTGACATAAAGAGAACCTACTTTGAAGCCTGATTCTTCAGTAAAGACAGGTATAGTGCTCTACTTTAAAAATCAGTGTTTACAGCTCACTTTTAAAATTCGCTAGACAAGAGTTCTTTAATGTAAAAATTTCATATTTAAAAATATGTTTGTCAGTCATAATGCTATTGGAATTTTGTTATTAGAGAATCAGAAGAACAGCAGGAAATTTCTCTACTGAGGAACTTAATTCTATGTTACAAAAATATACAAAATATTCTCACTGAACAGTGTACCTGTAGAATGAATCAGCCTACTTAGCCTCAGAATGCAATGTGTAGCTGGAAAAGGAAGTAATAATAAATATTACTATATGCTTGCTTCTGCCAGTGTATTTAACATACTCTTCATGAATTTTTGCCTTTCAATATTTTTATGGATATTAAAAATGCCCACCTAAAAGAAATTTATAATGGAGAGCATTGGCCCTCTTTAGCATATGCTGCAGCCTGAGATCTTCTTGATGCCTATGTTGGCTATAAAGTGGTATTTACTTGCTTCTTTCTTCACTTGGAGTTAATTTCAAGGGATAAAAGGGAATAACAGTCACTGGATCTTTCTGGACAGGCAAATAATATGCACCATGTACCACAAAGGCAAAATTGACTGCCTAGAAATGTGATCACAGGAACACATCAGTGAAGTAGAAGTTGTTAAGAAAACTTATTGCTCATCAAGAGGAGTGGATTCAGTTTCCAGCACCCACATGGTAGCTGATAAGTAATTCTAGTTCCTGAGGATCATTTGTGACAGGGACACCCTCATCTGAGCTCTTTTGGCAGAACAAGAATGTGGTACACTTACTACATGTAGGCAACATTCATACACATAAAAAATTAAAAATAAATACAATCAAAAAGAGAAAAGCTACTGAAATAAGGCTGACTTTGATCATAGATCACATGGTGGAAGAAGAAAACTATTTGAACACTAGTAATCATATGATGAAAAGTATGTTGTTGCCTTTATGGCCCATGTATGAGATTAATTGGTTGTTCTGGAGTTCTTCAGATATATGTATATTTGTGTATATGTGTATTTGTGTATATATACTGATCATGAAGCCTACTCCCTGAGGACTAGCGTTCATAGTTTTAGGAGGTAATTTGCAAACTACCAAGGAAGACCATCAAGTTGTCCCAAGTGTGCAATAATGACACTCCGGGCCACTCAATAAAGGGAATGCATGCCTCGTACTGGAGACCCAGCCAACCCCTCATGGCTGCTAAGGTAGGTAGGTCATAAATGCTAGAGAAGACACTATTATTCTCACTTTTCGAAACCATTTACTCCCTAATTTTATTCTAAAGACTTATCCTTATACCCGAGATTAGTGTTGTTCTTACCCTTTATCAACGAAGCTCCTTTTGGCAGCATGTAGAGACTGTTATAAAACCCACAGTTTGCATATATACAGTGTGGTGTCAATTAGATATAAATAGGTAAGGGAAAAATCCTCAAAGTAAATACATCAAACAAAATATTATTATTTATATCTGAAGAGTATCATCAGTCATAGGTAATTATGATTTTAAACTTAATCATTTTTTTGTTTTCCATATGAATGTTTTCTCTTTATAATCACATAAAAGGTTAAATACTTTAATGTTTTGTCTTTATTTTTTTCTTCGGTTTTTCCTACCTGGATCATTTCAGATTGCTTTATCAACAGTTTTATTTTAGATCCATCATCAATTGATATTTCTTTTGTATTCTTTTTTTTTTTTTCTTTTTTCTTTTTTTCGGAGCTGGGGATTGAACCTAGGGCCTTGCGCTTGCTAGGCAAGCGCTCTACCACTGAGCTAAATCCCCAACCCCTTCTTTTGTATTCTTAATTAAGTCTCAGTCATAGAATGTATTTTGAATATATACATCCAGCATTGCCCTCTCTTCTCCTCTTTCCATTCCTGCCTCAACATTTTCTTTTGCAGTCTCTCTATTTCTGAGTCTTTTTGTGAGTGTGAATGTGTGTGTGTGTGTGTGTGTGTGTGTGTGTGTGTGTGTGAGAGAGAGAGAGAGAGAGAGAGAGAGAGAGAGAGGGAGGGAGAGACAGAGGGAGGGGGAGAGGGAGGGGGAGAGAAAGCGAGCACACGGGGTGGGGGGGGGGAGACCTATTGAGTTTAAGTAGGTTTTGTTTCATGATGATACATGTGAGGTAACTTACCAGATTTGGAGCATGTCTAACTTAAAACAAAAAAAGACTCCTTGTCCACAGTATATATTAACTGCAGATATCTTCTTAGAAAGGAGTGTGGCCTCATGAGTCCCTCCCTAGTCTGTCATAGAATGTTGATAGGCTCAATTTAGTACAGCTCTTATGGAGGTTAACCAAGCTTCTGTGATTTCATGACTACTCCAGCGATAGCCTTTTCAAGAAACATTATTTTACAGCATTTCTCCCCCCACCCCACCCCGTGTGTGTGTGAGTGTGTGTGTGTGTGTGTGTGTGTTTACTCCTCGTATTCTATAATATTTCCTGAGCCTAGCATGAAGTTTTATATAGCCCATGTAGAGCTAAATATTCCCTAATTAAACATTTACTTACTCTCAGCTCTTTCACCAGTTGCAAGTTTCTGTATTAATTGCTTTCATGATAAGAAGCTTTTCTAAGCAAAGCTAATAACAATAATCTGCTAGTATAAATATTTGGAAGAAGATTTGTTTCTTTCCAATATATTTTGTTAGCAAAATATCAGTACTATGCTGTTGTTGTAAAATTATATTAAAGGATTCTCTTTTGCCCCAACTAGATCTGGCACCACAGTGCCCCAAGATATCTGCTAGATATCTTGTGAGAAACACACATCCCAATTCCACGGTGACCCAGTGTCTCTGCCACCACACACTCTTCTAACTCAGATCGCTACAAGAAAGAACACACAACACAATAACCTCTGATCTAATTGATAAAATATAATTGCCCACCTAAACATACAATGCCCTATACACATCCATTCCTTAAGAATATAACAACCTGTAAATACTTAGAGTGGAATCTTAACATCAGTATCCATGTTCTCTCCACAGCTTCCTCTTCAGCCTCCTTCATTCTCTCGTCTCCTCCCATTCTAATCTTGTCCTCTTCCTTCAAACTTTTCTCCCTCATCCTTCCTTCTCATTCAAAGACAGGCCTTGTTCTATATTGTACCTGCCTCCCCTGTATGACATCATCCTACACTATGCTCCCTTTCTTAGTCAATGACTTACGCAGCTATGGGGATTTTATATGATTGCAGTAGCAGGCATGAATTCTCTCCCACAAAACAGGCCTTAAATCCTATTAGAAAGCAATTGGTTACCTCCATAACAGTCATGCCACTATAGCATAAGTGGGCACAATTTCCTGGTAGGTTGATATTCTAACACACTGGCACATAGCTAGTTAAGACTGTGGATGACTTCCTCTGTCTGTATCCTGCATACCACCTTCTAGGCACCATGACAGCTAGCTGATCAGGGACAAAGCATCCAGCTCAGTTCTAATTTCATTTCTTCAATCCTGCAACTAAGGTATAGCTCAGCAATAGTCTTTTATCAGTAGGTTCTAATGGGCAACTAAGAGTAATGAGAAATCCCTCTGTTGTTTGAGGAACCTCCAGGGATCTCTCTGACCAACAACTTATAGAGATGTATCCCATGCCTGGTACAGTGATTTTCATTTAATAAACGTACAGCTTCTCGGAGAGGGATTACCTATTATGCAGCTTACTGGTTTTTAATCATTGTATTTTTAGCTACTTTACAAATAGAAATTATTCATATGACTTTTTCATATTTTCTAAATCTGATTACCCACTTCCATCTCTACTTGCTCCCATCCTCATCCGTTCTTAGCCAATTTCAAACTCAATCTTTTCCCTCAGTGCTTTCATGTTACTTGTATACTATTCTCTCTCCTCTCTGTTAAGTTCATACACAAATGCGCATTCCCTCTTCACTGCATGTATATTAAAATAGTAATATCTTATTAATGTTCTTTAATCAGTATGAAGTGACCTTTTCCATCTCTTCTAACTAGTTTTAATTTAAAGCCTATTTTTGTCAGGTATGAGACCAGCCATATTTGTTATTTCCTAGTCCAATTATTTTAGAATAGCTTTTTCCATCCTTTTACCATAAGGTGGTGTCTTTGATGAGGAAGTGTGTTTGAAGTAGGAAAAAGAAGTGAGCTATTTTCTAATTCAGTTTGCCATTCTTATCTTTTGATTGAGTAATTAAGACCATTTACATTCAGGGTTATATTTGAAAGGCATGTTATAAGTCCTGTCATTTAGTTTATTTTGTAATGTTTTGTGTTTCTTAGTCCACATTTGCCTAATAACTGGTCTAGCATTGTTTGCCCCTGCTCCAACCTTCTTGAATGCTTTCATTGAGATATAAGCTGTTCGGATATGCCCATGTACATAATAGATTTAGATTTTCTGTCTTGCAGATTTAAATAAGTTTTCTTTGTTCCATATTCTTTGTGCTTGAAATTGAACAGGGAGTTTCTTTTCTGCCCAGTGTATTTGATAGTCTGCATACCTTTGTAAATGGTTGTAGTTATGTCATAGAAGGCTGAGTCATGGATAGTGAGTTCCCAGCCTCCATTACTGTGATTACACAGTTCCTTATGTGCATTCTATTGCATGTTTGATTACCAAGCTAGATCTGAATCTTTTTACAGAAAGAATTAAGAAAAGGTTGTGTGTTTTTTTTTACCCATTTCCCTAATGGTCAGTATATTTAGTATGTTATTGTAAAACCCAATGGTCACCTTTTCCAGAGAGTTTTGACCTCTCCCCCAACCTCCCATTGGAAGTTGACAGACAGAGAATCAAGGTCATTTGTCTAAGAGTAGCCAGTTCTGCTTCCTCCATTTTCCCCAGCTCAAAAAATGCAGACAGCTTCCCCCAGCACTTCAGATGGCAACCCCTGGTCCAACCTCACTGTACCTGCTGCTGCTCTGTTTCTATTCTCACAGCCCCTTAAAACATCTTGGCTCTCCTGTATCAGTCGTGTTTTTAGTTATTGGCTTTTCTGCTTTTTTTTTCATGGAACCAAAAAGAAAATTTCCTAAAGAAACTGCCAAACTATTACTTATGCATTCAAAGCTGCCAGATGCTCATTATTCTGATACCATAAAGATTGCCTTCTCTCGTAAATAGACCTCAGGCTATTGCTGAAATACTTTTTAAAATAATAATCTCCATCTCGGTATTTCCTGTTCTTTTCCCAGCCCTATATTAACTCTTGACATATGGCTGACGGAGAAGTGCAAACCAACAAACCACTTAGCCTTGAGGACCTCTCCAAATATGTACTAATGTTGTTACGTAGAAGATGATTTGTGTTTATGTTAGGGCCTCGCAAGGTCTATTGAATGGCCAAGAATTTGGTTTCCAGAAGAAACAAGATGGGCGCGACAGTAATATAACAATGACAACAACAGTATTGTGGGAGTATAGGAAGCGGTGTATTCACACATGCATATGAATGTATTTCCTTTTCAAAGGGAAACAAGTTATTAAAAAAGATAGGAAATCAGACTTCTTGTTTTGTAAGAGTTATCCATTAACTCTGAACCTACAATAACAATGATTCTATATGTAACACAGAACATATATATAAGCAGGTAACTCTGGGTAGGAATATTTCAGATTTTTTAGCCTGTTATAAGCCTCTCGGTGTAAAATAGAATTGACTCTGTTTTTATACATACATGTAGTTTTACATCATCACACACATAATATACTTATTTTACATTATTACAAATATGTTTGCAGCCACTGGGGTGTACAATTAATATGAGGGAATGGGTAAATAATTCATGTTCCCTATAAGTCTTCTGTTTGAAATGAATAACAAAAAATCAGAATAGAATTAAACATTTATGAATTAATGTTTGTAAACCTCCATTTTCTCTAAGCTGTATGAAATGACAACAAAGTACATGACTTACTTTACTACCTTTAAAAAATGTTATTTATGTATACACACACACACACACACACACACACACACACATACACACACACTTGCCCCGCTAATAACAAAAGGGCCCTCCCATGCCCAGATATTATAAAATAGACATAAAGTACTGTACTGAACTGTGATAAGTAGCAAACTTATCTCCATCTGGAGAGAGCTCAACTAGGTTTTTATGTGAAAAACAAGAAAGGTCAGACGTCTAAGAGAAAGATCACCTGTGCATTAGTGTGTGTATGCCTGAATAGAATGCCCAAATTCTTAAAAATAAATGTGTATAAGCACAGAGATAAACAAAGTGGTGACAGCAGTCAATTCTATGTGCTGTTTTTCTATTTAAGAAAAAAACAATTTTGGGACTGGAGAGATGGCTCAGCAGTTAAGAGCACTCTTCCTGAGTTCAATTCCCAGCAATCACATGGTGGCTCACAGTAATCCATAATGTAAACTAATGCCCTCTTCTGGCATTGAAGTATCTGGCATACATTTAGATAGAGCACTCATATATATTAAATAAATAAATATATTTAAAATTTTTTTTTTATTAACTTGAGTATTTCTTATTTACATTTCGAGTGTTATTCCCTTTCCCGGTTTCCAGGCCAACATCCACCTAACCCCTCCCCTTCCCCTTCTTTATGGGTGTTCCCCTCCCCATCCTCCCCCCATTGCCGCCCTCCCCTCAACAATCACGTTCACTGGGGGTTCAGTCTTAGCAGGACCCAGGGCTTCCCCTTCCACTGGTGCTCTTACTAGGATATTCATTGCTACCTATGAGGTCAGAGTCCAGGGTCAGTCCATGTATAGTCTTTAGGTAGTGGCTTAGTCCCTGGAAGCTCTGGTTGCTGGGCATTGTTGTTCATATGGGGTCTCGAGCCCCTTCGAGCTCTTCCAGTTCTTTCTCTGATTCCTTCAACGGGGGTCCTGTTCTCAGTTCAGTGCTTTGCTGCTGGCATTCGCCTCTGTATTTGCTGTATTCTGGCTGTGTCTCTCAGGAGAGATCTACATCCGGCTCCTGTCGGCCTGTACTTCTTTGCTTCATCCATCTTGTCTAATTGGGTGGCTGTATATGTATGGGCCACATGTGGGGCAGGCTCTGAATGGGTGTTCCTTCTGTCTCTGTTTTAATCAATAAATATATTTTTAAAAAGAAAAAATACCCAATTCTGCAATTGGCCCTAATATATAAAAATACAAAACAAAAATCGCCTCTTAGAACACAAATTTAAAGTGTATTCTACCTTTTTAAATTTCCATAAGAGGGTGTCCTTACTCTTAAAAAGCAGTACATGTATCCCCATCTGAGCACGTCCCTCAAGAGGTCATTTCTAAAATTCTACCACAACTCCAACGTCTTGATTACTCATCTTCTTTCGTTTGGGATACCTTTGTCGGAATCTTCAGGAAATACATTTCCTTGAATTATTGAGCATGCTTGGGATTTTTTTTTTAATGATTATAAGTCATCAAAGTCCCAGCTTTGTAAATAAGCTCTGCTGTCTTCTTTGCAGAATTAGGGGCTGAATTATGTGCCCTTTCAAGAATTTGATGGTATAGATTCTTCAGTTGTATATTTTCCCATTAATTGGAAGATTTCATTTATTTATTTTTCTATGAAAAGAAGACTCTCCCATTACCAAAACTAGCAGTTTGTCTTTCCATTAGTGACAAAGATACTTTCTCATTTAGGCCATAAAGAGAGTTAGTGGAATGGTATTGAAAAGGTCACAAAACCTCTTTGAATATGGAAAAACAGGAATCAAAAACTATCAAAATATAAAATGGATACTGCTTATCCGTGACTGTGGGTAACACTAAGTCACAGCCTCAGTCTATGAAAGCTGGGCCTTCACCTCTAGTGTGGTCAAAATTTCCCTAGCTGCCACTGTCATATAAAACTAACTCCCATGCTGCCCTCTGAGGCTAGTCTACCCTCTGCTAATTCTCTGTGGTTCTGATTATAGTTTCCAAATCCTAGCCAGATGCAATCAACTAGCCAAGCACCCATTGTTGTCTGTAAGGCCAGTTAACTGTGGAAGAGTTTCTACAAATTAGTATTTCAGACAGGTTAGCTCTGCTTGTCACTGAGACACTGCTAAAAATGCTATCATATGTTGGACTTGGTGGACACCCACTTCAATTATGGCATTGCTTCCAATCTGGTGCTTACTTTTCAACTGTTAGCATCATTATATTCCAAGTCATTCAAGAGGGATTTTTTTTGGTGGGGGGTCAGATGGGATGTCAGAAGCTCCATACAAGATGCTCCTGAACTATTGGGAGTTTGTTTGCATGTCCTTGATGTAGCTTGACTGATAGGTAAGGTGGCCTGCTCTATGGTTCAAATGAGTTAAAACTGATAGACACAGGCAGTCAGGACAAGGCTAAGATGACATTCAAGGGCAGCAACTTCTAGGGAACACATTCATTCATTCATTCATTCATTCATTTGTAAAATTTATTTTTTATTGGATTTTTAAAAATTTACATTTCAAATGTTATTCCCTTTCCCAGTTTCCCAGACATAAGCCCCTTATCTCATTCCCCTCTACTTCTATAAGGGTGTTCCTCTCCCCATCTAACCTCCTTGCCGTCCCCCCCTCCCCCAGACATCCCCCTACACTGGGAGTCCAACACTGGCAGGACCAAGGGCTTCTCCTTCCATGGGTGCCCAACAAGGCCATCCTCTGGTACATATGCAGCTGGAACCATGGGTCAGTCCATGTATATAGTCTTTGGGTTGTGGTTTAGTCCCTGGGAGCTCTGGCTGGTTGGCATTGTTGTTCTTATAGAGTTGCAAGCCCCTTCAGCTCTTTCAATCCTTTCTCTAATTCCTCCAACAGAGGTCTGTTCTCAGTTCAATGGTTTGCTGCTAGCATTCGCTTAGGCTCCTGTCAGTGTGCACTTCTTAGCTTCATCAGTCTTATCTAGTTTGGTGGCTGTATATATATATATATATGGGCCATATGTGGGGCAGGCTCTGAATGGCCATTCCTTCAGTCTCTGCTCTAAAATTTGCCTACATATCCCCCCTTTTTTTCCCCCTTTTAAGAAGGAGTGAAGCATCCACACTTTATTCATCCTTCTTCTTGAGCTTCATGTGGTCTGTTGATTGCATCTTGGGTAATTTGAGCTTTTGGTCTAATACCCACTTATCACTGAGTACATCCCATGTTTGTTTTTCTGTGATTGGGTTACTGCACTCAGGTTGATATTTTCTAGTTCAATCCATTTGCCTATGAATTTCATGACGTCATTGTTTTTGATCTATACCATTGTGTAGATGTACCACATTTTCTGTATCCATTCCTCTGTTGAAGGCATCTGGGTTCTTTCCAGCTTCTGGCTATTATAAAATAGGGTGCAATGAACATAGTGGAGCATGTGTCTTTGTTGTATGTTGGAGAAGCTTTTGGGTATATGCCCAGGAGAGGTATAGTTGGATCCTCACGTAGTGGAATGTCCAATTTTCTGAGGAACCTCTAGACTTATTTCCAGAGTCGTTTTACCAGTTTGCAATCCCACCAACAATGGAGGAGTTAGGGAACATTTTCAAAGCTCTGAATAAGAGTTCTCAGACCCTACAGTTCTACTAAATTCAAGTAAAGACTTGTAGTTGGTCTTTTCTCTTTAATTAATAAAATCTCATTCCCTGACTTTGCTTACTGTGTAGTATGAATTACTCCAGATCAGTGTCTTACCTCAGTCATAACCATAAATTCACTCTTTAGTGGGATTACTGTTTGTCTTAATTGTCACATATGTTTAATATACTCGCTACCAGCTTACTGGCAGGTCCAGACACCCATGTCTTTGGTAGATTTTAGTTGAGTGTACATATCTCTAGAGTATAGCAAGTGACAAAGGTAAATAACCTCAGAGGGTCTAAACAGTACCTGAAAAATACATTAGTTAAGGTTTCAATGCATATAATTTTACAACGAAATAGTTTCTTTGCTCTTAGAACACAATAAGAACTTTAAGTCTACATTGAGAAAGAACTCTTTCACATTATACATACAGTCATATAATTGCTCTTAAATTGTAGAATGTTTAAAGTGAATCACCTGAGTCACATATCTCTGCAGCCCTACAGACTTTGTGTTCTTACGTGGGTCCCATCGTAGGATTCCCACATGTCACACAGGGTGATGTGGTCTGAGTGTTTTGAGAGGAAAAATAAATCTCTGATTTCTACAAAATAAATCCCCCAATTTATAGGCCTCACATGTTTTGAGGACTTTTTATATATTTTCTTATAATCTTTGGAAACATTTTCCTTTGTTTTTGATTTTTTTTATTGACTCTGAGAATTTTGTACAATGTGTTTTGATCATACTCATCCACTCCCTTGATTTCTTTCCGATCAGATTCATTTCTCCTCTACCTGCCCAACATTGTGGCCTCTTTTTTTCCCATTTTTTTCCTAGATATTTTATTTATCTACATTTCAAATATTATCCCCCTTTCCAGTTTCCCCTCCAGAAGCTCCCTATCAAGCCCCTCACCTCCCTGCCTCAATGAGAGTGCTCCTCCACCCACCCATCTGCCCTGCCCTGTCCCACCTCCCTGCCCTGTCATACCCCTATACTGGGGCAAGCCTTCACAGTTTCAAGGGCCTCTCATTCTATTGATGCCCTGCAAGGTCATTCTCTGCTTCATTTGCAGGTGGAGACATGGGTTGCTCCATGTGTACTCTTTGGTTTGTGGTTTAGTCCCTGGGAGTTCTGGGTTATCTGGTTGCTTGATATTGTGTTCTTCCTCTGCGGTTGCAAAATCCTCAGTTTCCTCACTCCTTTCTCTACCTTCTCCATGTGGGATGGATCCCCATGTGTGGCAGTCTCTGCTCTACACTTTGTCTCCAAAGTGAGTATTCCTCCTGTGAGTATTTTGTTCTCCCTTCTAAGAAGTACTGAAGCATCTACACTTGTGCGTGCTTATCCATTCCTTTAAGGTCTTCCAATTTGATAGAATACAGATTTTTTTTTTAAAGCATGTCCTTACAATTCCATGAGTTTACTCCTATCTGTAATAATGTCTCCCACTTTATCTGCAGTTTTAATGTGGATTCTCTTCTTTTGGTTAATTTAGATATATATCTGGCTATATAACTTTTCTCTTATTTTATTATTTCTTGGTCTTTTTGTAGATAGCAGATCACTTTATAGTCTTGTCTGCCCTGGAACTCAGTACGTTGACCAGACTGGCCTCAATGTCAGAGAAATATGCCTACCTTTGTTTCTGTGTTAGAATTAAACACACATACCACCAAGCCTGGATTGTTAATATTTTCAATGAACTACCTCTTTGCTTCTTTGTATCATTTTTCTTCATTTCTATGCCATGAATTTTAGCCTTGATTTTGAAAAAAATATATTGTTATTTGTTCTGTTTTCTGCAGGCTTTTGTTGCATCACTAAATTGTTAATTAGTGATCTCTAAATTTTTTCATGTATACTCTGCTATAAACTTTCCTGTTAGGCCTCCATACTCCATTGATTTTGGTATTTTCATTCATGTATAGGAAGATTTTATAATTTTCTCTCTTGATTTTTGTTTTTCTTTGACCTAATTGTCATTCAGTAGTGTATTGTTTAGCTTCCTGGAGTTTGTGTACTTTCTATAATTCCTATTGGTGTTGATACCCAGCATTATCCCATTGTGGTCTACTAGAACACTTGGTGCTATTTCACTCTTTTCATCTTTATTAAGACTTGCTTTGTTTCCTACCATGAAGTTAATTTTGGAGAACATTTTATGAGCTACTTAGTTTTTGGATGGAATGCTCTGTAGCTATTAGTTAGAACCATTCGAATGATATCAGTGAGTGGCAGAGTTTCTTTTATTATGTTTTGATTACCTATCTACTGGTTCAAGTGAGGTATTGACCCCCTTCCACAGTCAATGTGTTGGGGGTCAGTCTATGGTTTTTAGATCTAATGCTTCCTTTATGAAATTTGATGCCCTGTGTTTTGGTGTATGTAGACTTAGAACTGTAATATCCTGTTGGTGAGTTTTTCTTTTACTAAAAATCAACTGTTCCTCCTTATGCCTTCTCACTAGTTTTTATTTAAGTCTATTTTTCTTGGAGATTAGAATAGCTATGCCTGCTTGTTTCTCAGTCCCATTTCTTTGGAATACCTTTCTCCATGCTTTTACCCTAAGGTGCTCTCTGTCATTGATGTGATTTTTGCTTTCTGGAGGAAGCAAAAATATGAATGTTGTTTTCTAATTCAGTCTGTTAGTCTGCGTGGTTTCTTGAAGAATTGAAACAGTATTCAGTTAAGGAGTGTCTGTTCCTGTCATTTTGTTGGTGTCGTGTTTTCTTGGACCTCATTATTATGTGTCCTGCTGTTCATTTTGTCCTATGACTTCTTGCATGTATCTACCCTTTTCAGTTGAAGTAATCCTTTTAGTGTCTGTTGTAGGGCTTGTTTAGTAGTCATTGCTTTAGTTTGTTTTTAACATAAAATGTTTTTATTTTTCCTTCAGTCTCCAATTCCAACAATGAACATCTGTGCCTTTCCTACTTAGTCCTTAATGACAGTAAAATGACCACTTTATTAATAATAAAAAGGAGTATGTGATGTGTCTTTAGTTGTAAACAACCAAATATGTCTGGTGTGTCTTTCATTTAAATCACAATATTTTCAGGCAGCATTTATAGCTTCATTTGTCAAATATACATTTCTTTCACTCCGACTGATAAACTCGCTGAGCATATTTTATTATTTGACACATATATCCTCTTGGTAGAAGTTAGCTTTCAGAATGAATCCAATTGGGGAGTTTGCTCACAATTATCTTAGAGCCAAGAGACATGAAATAAAAAAGCAGAAGACAGAAAACTTTCAGTAATATTTGTGGGACCACTAGTATACCTGTAGATACAGTATCCAGCTCACTTAACATATACCAATGCAAGAACATTCATGATTGGAAACATAGTTCTTACAAGGTAACTGAAGCATGACACAACCCACCTGCCCCAAGTGTCATGTCCCTTTCATCCCTTGCCTTTTCTGTGCTGCCTGACTGACATTCAGCTTTATTTATGACAGAGGTACTCCTTGGAGGCTCAGTATTGTTGTTAGTAAAATAGATATATAATTTAATATGTATAGATTTATAGTATAAATATAGTATCTCCATATATGCATGTATGTGTGTGTATATATATAAATATATATATATGTGTGTGTGTATATATATATATATAAATAAAATTTGCCACTTCATATGATCTCAGTGTGGGTTGGGGTGGTGGACATATAGTTCTACCCCCGGCTCAGTATCTATTGGTACTTAATAGCTGCTGTGATGGAGTAGTTTTCTTTAATGGTGTGACCCCTGGTAGATCAACCATACTTCAGTACAGTCTCCACACCCAACATAAGTTAAGCAACACAATTTTGACTTCATGGTGTTAAAAAGATCTCTAATGTTGAATGAATCAGAAAGCAGAATAGATCCAGAAAGATTTGTGGAGGAGGGTAAATGTGATTAAAAAATACATTTTTTTGAAATTCTCAAAGAATACATGAAAATATTATGTAAAAAGTCTGTCTAATTTAAAAGAGTAGACAGATCAAGTCATATCTATGCTGAAGCACTTTGGTAATTGCAGATTGCTACAAAAATGTTAGGTATAATGAATCCTAGCTGGTCTCTTCCTCTCAGGCAAAGTACTTTGTATTTATTATTTGAACTTTTGCCTTGACAATTCTTTGTCCAATAGCAAGTGTAAAGTACTGACTGCCTTTTTGTTATTGTTTTGGTTGTTTGGTTTTCATGCTTGCCTTATGGGGTTCCTGCAACTTAATAATACAGGCTAAACTGTTAAGTGCTCCTTTACCTCATATTTCGTTCCTGAACACCCAATCAAGATAATAATCCATAAAACACAGGAACAAGAGTTCATCACTTGTTAAGTTTCAAATGTATTTATTTAGGCACTTGCCTTAAAATGCCTTTCCATTAATTCCATAGAGCCGAAACTGTGTGAAGCTGGGCCCTCCTGCAGAAGGAGAAGTCATCCAAGTCAAATGGCCTGATGGTAAACTCTATGGAGCAAAGTATCTTGGATCAAATGTTGCGTACATGTATCAGGTGGGTGCTGCTCTCTCTGTGGTGCTTGATGAGATGAACAGGAGATACCAGAAGTAGATAACATAAGTGTACTATGGGTGAAAAAGACACATGAATTTTGTGCTTTTCCTTTTATTTTGTGAAAGAGGCAAAATGTCAATGTCTAGCAGCCTGGGTTTCAACTTACAATTTAGTTGCCTGAGAATATCTAACAATTGGTAAATGGTAGTTCAGTATATGGTTCAACTGCTAGATAGGCCATTTTCCCTGTGTTTTCTAGATATATTTATTTATTAGATATAAGTATACTGTAGCTGTCTTCAGACAAACCAGAAGAGGGCATCAGATCCCATTATAGATGGTTGTGAGCCACCATGTGGTTACTGGGATTTGAACTCAGGACTTCTAGAAGAACAGTCAACACTCTTAATAACTGAGCCATTGCTCCAGCCCTCCCCTGTGTTTTTATTATGAAAGTTGGTTTATCTCACCTTAAGCCAGAACATGGAGCTTGGATTATTATAGCTCAGCAGTAGATCACTTGCTTTGCATGTGCAAGGCCCAGAACTATAGGAATCCAACAGACAGACAGACTGACAGACAGACAGATGGATGGATGGATGGATATTTGTATGTACGTATGGATGTAACATTCATTTGTCAAGTTGATACAGTGTTATATATTACTTTTGTATTAACTTTGTGATGGATGTTCAACCAGCAGCCCCTTACTTGATTTCCTTGGGTAGGGAAGCATAACCCAGGCATCTCAGATAAAACTAAGTCAGTAGAGGAACATTGTTATATGTTGTAAGGAACTTAAAGTTGTCATCCACTCAAGTTTAAAGAAATAGTTGTTTAGGAAAAGGTAAAATTATCAATTGTATATCCTGTTCTCTAGGGAATTCTACTTGATAACTAAACAGGAATTTTATATTTTTATCTGAAATAAGGATGAGTTCAACTCAGAAAATGGAAACAACATGGTAGCACATGTGCATTCCTATTCCCCACTGAAGCAACAGATTTGTAACAAATCAACATTCTAGTATAAATGGTATAGTAAAACAGGGAAAACAGAAGATTCAGCTGCAAAACAGTTTAAGAATAATAAGACACTGGTTTGCGAAAAGGAACTTAACCAACTGCCAAGGGCTTAAAAGGAAGAATACATTACAAGATAGGGTACCAGAAATTAGAACAAAATGTAATTAAAGATGCTCAAAGAAGTCTAGAAAAAATAAGAACACTTTTTCATGGTCTAGGAAATCCCACAGG
Source organism: Rattus norvegicus (assembly GCF_021556685.1). NCBI lineage: Eukaryota > Metazoa > Chordata > Mammalia > Rodentia > Muridae > Rattus > Rattus norvegicus. Next base: position 94,047,483 of record NC_141538.1, read on the forward strand.
AGTTGGTATTCTGTCAGGTTTTTGGTCATGTTGATCAGAACTAGAGTTATCAGGGAAGAAGATCCTCAATTCAGAAAATGTTTCCATGAGACTGGCTTGTAGGCAATCTAGGGCACATCCTTTTAATTAGTGGTTGATGGATGGGAGCCTAGCTTATTGTGTGTGTGTGCCATTCCTCTGCAGATAGACTTGTATAAGAAAACATGCTGAGAAAACCAGTAAGTAGTGATTCTCCAATTCTTCATGGTCCCTGTTTTAGTTCCTGCCTTGAGGTTCTGCCCTGACTTCCTTCACTAATGGACTGTAGTGCGGAAGTGAAATGAAATAAAATCTTGCCTTCCCAAGTTGTTTTGATTTCAGCATATGTATTTTAGGGTTATGTATAATGGGGTAAGTACCACAGCATCTTTGCAGCAGATTGAGCACAATTAAGTAAACCTCTGGATAATACTGAAGATTCCTTGAGAAAGTATTAATATAGCATTCAAAAACAAAGTATCATATTAAAAAGAGCAATAGTGAAGCTATGTAACAAAGCTCATTGCTATATAAAAGTATCACATATGAAAATGCAGGCTAATTAGTACTCACTGTGTTAGCCCAGGAACATAAAATTGCAGCCATAAATATGGAGTTAGTGAAAGTTAAAGCTGGTATTAAAAGTATCTCTTTAATTACAAGTAGTATAAAATTCCTCATTAAACCAAGTGCCCTTTGAGACTGCTTTGTGCTTTCTGTTTTTTAGCTTCACATAGAATAAACCAGATATTCATTAAAGTGCAAAGATATAAATATCAGGCACACAGTAATATGCTAAATCTATGTATGTTTTTGTGTGTATATGAATGTATGGGTCTGTGTGCATATTGTGTATGTTTGTGGTTATGTGTATCTGTGTTTATGTGGATTGATATGGCTCTTTGTGTTCATATTTGTATCTGTATATGTTTATGTATATATGTGGCTATATATATCTGTGTATATTTGTGTATGTAAGTTTGAGAGCATCTCTGTATATGTGTGTCTGTAGTATGTGTGTGTGCTTATGTCTGTTTATGTGATTGTATGTGTATGTGAGTGTATATGTTTGTATGTTTGTATACATAAATATTTTATTCTCACAATAGTTCTGCAAAATAGGATTTATTAACTCCTGGTGTTCAAATAAGGAAACGAGATACTTCAGTGAACAAATTTTAACTATTTTAAGGGGAAGAACATATTTTGTCATAGTTTATAAGAGCGTACAGCTAATAAAAAGAAGAGTCGATTACTCTTTTCTCTGTCCCAGTGAGAGGAAACAGCTGTCCATGCTTGTAGTAAAGTTTGCCTGTTTTGAGACTTAGAAAAACTAGGACAGCCAGCATTGTTTTAGGAAAGTTGTCTTCTTTTAAAGTTTCCAAATGACATAAAACAAAAGAAAGTAGTCACAGATAGTTAAAGCTATGTTATCAAATGTATAAATGAGAAGACACCTTGCCTACTTTGATACTAAGGGAGCCATCTTGAAGGTAGAAAAGGCCAGGATGAACCTTATTTTTACTCTCAGCCTTCTAGGCAGTAGCAACAAAGTATTTTTGTGACCACAGCCTGATTAGACCTGTTGTAAAGCTTCATCTTACTTTAGTAGTACATGGATGTAAATGAAAACAAGAACATGTATAATGTGTGCTTCCATCTATTTTCTTGATGTCACAGAACCATTGCATGATTTGACTCATCTTTGGACTTTTGAAGTACCACTATATTCTATTAAAAGTGAAAAATACAGAAAGTCAAAATAGCTGGAGGTTCTAAATCCTCAGCGACTTAAGAGTTGCAACATATCAAATGTCTACTTATCCCACCAATTTTGTTTTCTCCTTAAAAAAAAAAAAGTTGGAATAATTCTTGAGTTCCCACTATCCAGGCCTCAGCTAGGCCAGGATCATGGACTTTCTCTAAGTTTCCTAAGGTCTACAAAAAAATTTCAGGATTAGTTGTCGTTATTTTACTAACATAAGAAAGTTGAATATGTTTTTCTTTTAAAAGATACTGTGCTTTCACATACTTGTGACATTTACCTGCTGTGAACTAGAGGTCTATTTGAATTTGGAAAAATAGTAATAATTATGAAAGCTTTTTATGGTATATTAAAGAGATGACTGAGGCTGTGCTAGCTCTGGGTTCTGTGACTGAAGTTCTGCAACAGGATCTGTTACTCTGATTCTTTACCAATACCCTGGAATGACTAGTTTGAAAGATACATAAAATGTATAGGCACTGGCTAGATGAGCAATCACTGGAGAACATAAGAAGCCAGTAAACCTGACTTAGCTCATCTGCAGGTACAAGTATTCTCAAACAATAACTCTACAGATAAAAGTAAAATCAGCTGGGATTTGACAGGAACACACAATAGCAAATTATCCTAGTGCTTCTGTTTTAGAACCCTATAGAATATAAGTAAAGTACATAATTTTCTTTTACTGCAGGGGATTGCTAATAATTTTTTTCCTGTTAACTATAGTCAGGCTCCTCCCAGAGGAATATAAACCCAATCAAATAAAAGCTCACCAAGAAGACTTACATGAAACATACAGAAAGAGGGAAAGAGAGGGGAAGTAAAGAAAGACTAGAGGGCACATTCATCTCAGCAGATGTACAAAATGCAATAATATCAAAATAAGCCACTCTGACATCTCAATAGCATATTAACATTAAAAATCACTTGCAACCCATCAATATAAAAACCCATAGGTAATGGCATAGCTGAAATGCTAGAATAGATTTCAGGGTCTTACTTATGCAAACACTCAGTGGCTGAATAGAGAACTTAAGAAAAGCAGTTCCAGACCTAGAGATGAAACTTAATAAAATGGGAAAAAGTGAGCAGTTGGGGGAAAAAAAAAGCTCACAGAAAAAGTCAAAGAGAAATGCAAGAAATGAGTGAGCAAATCTATGTTACCTGCTCCTCTTTTCTCCCAGGAGGCTATTCACCACCAACCTGAGAGTACAAAGGGAGCAGAGACCAAGAGCAGGGTTCAGATGGCAGTGAATATAGTAAAATGACCTCCAGAGACTATAGTGAAATAGGTTTAGTTTATTATTTCAAGAGTAGGGTATATGAGGGCTTTCTTTATGGATATGAATGGAAAGGGCTAATTGATCGTGGCATAAAGCAAACAGGAAAGACTGATTGGTTATAATACAGCACCTAATTATCATGCAGGCAGGAAGCCAGAGGAGGATGTACATGCTTAGGTATGCAATCTTGCGGAGAGCTCTGTACAAGGTCACTTTCAGATAATACCAGCCACTTGTGTACAGGAACACTTTCCAGTCAGAGGCAGATAGGGAACCCCCTTCCCCCAAGAACATCCCCCATTTTTGTGCCAAGTTCAGAAAGCCATCATCATGGTGGATTGCTACCTTAATACAGGTTCCTCAGCACAAAACACAATATAAAGTACTGTGTACATAATCCACAGACAAAACCAAGTGAAAGAATGAATATCAAGAATAGAGGACAAAATTGGAACAATATGAAATTAAGTCCTGTGTAAAAGAAAAGAAACAAAGAAAAGAAAAGAAGAGAAAAGAAAAGAACATTGTCCTGACATTATAGTCCTGACATATTTGTTACTCAAGAGCCCTGGAATGTGTTCACAGGGTCATACCTAAGACTCCCACAGGGAGAAGAGCAAACTGAAATAAAAATCTAAAGGCCTTTGAATCGTGCCAAGGAATTTCCGAGAGATATATTATAGTCAAGATGTCAAAAATATAAAATAGATTTTAAAAGATTAAAGAGAAGAACATTGCATATTCATCATAGGAAAATTTTACCAAGAGGAGAAAAGTAATTATAAATATCATCCAGCGAGGTCCTATAAGCAGCTGCTCAGCTCACTCTCAAACCTTCAACTTCCCCTCACTGCCTTCACTCCAGGTGTGACCATGTCCATCAGTGGACTCAGAAATCCTACAAGATGTGCACCTCCAGTCCCTGGACCTTTAGCAGCCATTCATACATGAGTGCAACTAACAGTGTCAAAATCATTGGCCAGAGGGCAACTCTGGAGGCTGCATTGCTGATGCTGAGCAATGTGAGGAGGTGGCCATTAAGGATGCCAGTGCCAAGTTGGGTGAGCTAGAGGCTGCCCTACAAAGAGCTCAGCAATGTATAGCCAGGCAGGTTTAAGAGCACCAAGAACTGATGAACGGCAAGCTGGCACTTGACATTAAGATCACCACTTAACTACAAGCTGCTAGAGGGCAGGAGAACAGGCTAGAGTCTGAGATGCAACACTGAGTATCCATATGAAGATCACTCAGGAGTAATGAGCTCAGCTTATGAGGCACTCACTAGCTCTGGTTTTAGCTGTAGAATGAGCTCCCTCCCAGCTGGGCTCCAGCTCTGCCTAAGGGTCTAGTTTGTTTATTCACACCCAAGCTGTGCTCATGAATAAGATTGAGACTGATAATGGAAACTGGTTTTGGTATCTCTCCTAAGTGAATGGCCACTGAAGTTTCTGCCAGCCGGTGTACCAATAGCTACTCAGGGCTCACAGCGGAGACAGCTAATATGGCAGAATATGGGGAATAAGAGACCCACCTGATCGAGGATCAACCCTAACCCTCTGGCCAACCTTGGGAGGAATGTCCTATCTGGGATAGCCTCTGGCCCTTGCCTTCCACTCAAACCCAACTTAATTGTATTTTCCAAAATAAAGCGTCAACCAGCTCTTAAAAAAATAGCATCCAGCTATCACCCTGTAATTTACAGCAACAGCCTCCTGTAAAAATACTCTGATATGATAATGGCACAAATGTTAGGGGAGTAACTGAACACTTTTAAATTGGACTTAAGACCTGCTCTATGAGATAGAACCCATATCAAAAACCTGAGACTAGATATTCCATGAGCCTAGGGAAAAGACTGCTACTCCTAGCCTACCAAAGGAACATAGTAATGAAATGACTTCTGATAACTTATAGCTATACCCATCAAGCAGAGTATGGATCATCCTCATCAGAGCAACAACTTCTTGCACTGTATAACAACTCAGAGATGCACACCTGGACAATGTACAGAGCGTGTGCAACTGTACTGCTCGGGACAAGTGTTTCAACTCTGAGGAAGAAGTGGTGTTTTTTTGTTTATATTAGTAATCTTCCCAGATAAAACCCTTTAAGTTTTCATAGAGCACTAACTCTTAACTTTCCATTTTTAAATTGCCTTTTAAGTTAGCACACAAGTAATGGATTTTATTATGCCATTCATGGAGATATTCCAATTCACTTTGTTCTTCCACTCTGCTCCTCCATCCCTGGCCTCCATTTTTACACCTCAGATAACTCCCTTCTGGTTTTACATTGCTATGCATTCCATTGCCCTTTCTCCCCGATTCCCTTAACATATCATCTTTACCTGTCAAGGTTCCCTTTCAACATATCAACACTCAGACACCAGACATAAATAAAAAATTAAATCTACATATGAAAGACAATATCTAATATGTGTCTTGGGGGGGGGGTCTGAGTTTCTTTGCTTAACACAATAATGTCCAGTTTCATCCATTCTTCTGGAAATGACATAATTCTATTTTGTTCATGATGAATAAATTCCTTTATATGCTTGTCTTATTTTCTTTGTTTACTGGTGGATATATGTAGTGTGGTTCCATTTCCCTGATAATTTGAATAAATATAGAAATAAACATCGATGTGCAAATATCTCGGTGATATGTTGACTTAGTCCTTCAGAGATGCACCACAAAATGGTATACATAGATTATATCATAGTTCTGTTTCTACTTTTGTAAGGAGCCTCTATGCTGATTTCCACAGGGGCTGTACTAGTGTAGAGCTCTACCTGTAGTGTATAAGGTCTATATACCCATCAAGCAGAGCATTCCCCTGCTTTCTCCACATCCTCCTAGCATCTGTTGTTCTTGTTTATTTGATAATAGCCATTCTAACTGTAGCAAGAATTTCAGACCAGTTTTAATTTGCATTTTCCTGATAGCTCAGAATATTGAACAATTTTTCAAGCATTTATTGTACATTTGTATTTCTTCTGAGGATAATCTATTCATTTTATTAGCCCATTTACTAATGATTTGGGCTTTTTTTTTTTTTTTAACTTGGTTTGGTATCTGTTGTTTTTCAATGTTTGTAGTTCTTTAGGTGTTCTGGATATTGCTGTCTCATGTACAGTTCTCAAATACTTTTTCTAATTTCTATAGGATGTTTTTCTTTCTGCAAATAATTTCTGTTTATAAGACATGAGCCCATCTTAATGTAGGATTTGCCACTTTTCAGATAAATTATCTGATCAGCCCTCATTTTTCTTAGTTTGTTTTGAGCTTTTAAAGATTTCATAGCTCATATTTTGTCTGCCCAGTTCAACAATCTTGGCTGTTTCTCAGCTTGCTTTGATCTTAGTTGGGTAAGAAAATGATCTTCTAATAACCCTGACTTTGGCTCATTTTCTCTGTTGACAGTCCTTTATTTCCCTGCTTCCTACTGCGCTCCCCCATAGTTATTTGGAACTCTGTAAAAAATGGTCAGTACTTGTTTGGTTTTACTACATATCACAATGCCTTTTGTTTCTTTAGGTTGAATTTGAAGATGGATCCCAGATAGCAATGAAGAGAGAAGACATATACACCTTAGATGAAGAGTTACCCAAGAGAGTAAAGGCTCGTTTTGTAAGTGCCAATGACAAATGCTACGTACAGACCCATTCCCGTTAACTCCTCATTCTCTATGCTTTCCCAAGCCTAAAACAACCTTGGCTTCTGGTTAATTTCGAAGAAAGCCATACTAACTTTTCCCTTGTTGTAACCTGATGAATGCAAGTCTCCAACATGAATAGAAACAGGAAAATGATTGTGTACATAGTTTATTTCTAATGAGATCAAATGGCAGTACTTTGTATTAAAATTTATTGACACACAGTCATAGTTACTAAATCTGTCCTCTATACAAAACTCTGGGGGTAAAGAAATATAATATTAAGGTGTTTACTCTCTGTTAGTGAAAATTACATTAAAAGAAAAAAATTCAACAATAGATTAAAGAGGTAGCATTAGACAGTGGTCTCTAGTAATCTTATGTATTGATGAGGTTCTGTGTAACACATTCACTGATGTTTGTGTCTAAGCTCTCACTTTCATAAAAACATAACAAAGCCAGATTATTGGTAGTGGGAATAACAAAAGAGTTATAAGTATACATGTGTATGTACATATATTTTTTGCCAAGTCCAGTGCATGCCACTAAATGATAAATAAATATGGGCGGCCTAAACTTAAATTATTTTTAAATGTAATTCATAATAATGTAGGTTTCATACTATTGTATTATAAAGTATTTAGCTGAATTAAAATTAAGTCTGGTTTATTCATTTGGAGTCATAGCATCTCTCTGAAATAACAAATTTCAACAGAGAAATTAATTTTCTGAATAAATTTGAATTTTTTTCATACAGAGACAGAGTTATGATACATTAGTCTTTTTTGAAAACCAAGGGCTTCTTTTAAGTTGTGAATGAAATGTCAGTTTCTCTGTTGTCAGGTGAGATCCTGACGGCAGGGAACCCATTCCCTCTCAGCTTCACTTTCAGAGGAAGGACTTTAAAAGCAAGGAGAGGACAAGATACAGTGTCAGTGCTGCTGTTCACCCACTGAAATGTAGGGTACTTAGGAGACCTGTATGCACTCTTGAGAACATTCTAGTTAAAAAAGAAAATGATAATACCTGTGAGCAAAGAGAAAATTAAATGCACCAATTACAGAAACAAATGTTCCTGAAACCTGGGTAACTTGTCACTAGGTTTTACGATCTTGAAACCTAGAACTAGAGGATGGCACTACTGTTCCATACCCGTCTTACAGAGAACCTGGGTTTGCTTTTCTACACTCACATCCACATGGTAGCTCACAAGTATTGATGACTCCAGAATCCAGTGTATCCAACCTCTAAGGGCAAACACTCATACACGTAAACTAACAATAACTATTTTTTTAAACAGTAAAGTCTCTCAAGAAAACCTGAAATTGTTTAGAGATGGCTGCCCCTCAGTATATATCCTTATCTCCCATTGGCTCACCTCTACTCTCCCTGTTTTGTTTTGATGTTTTTAACTTTTATTAGCCCCTAAACATTTGGATAGGGAATACATTAGTAAGCCTCTTAGTTTTCTGATATGTATAGCTGGTGTGTGCATACTAAATTGATTCTTAGAAATTTCACATTCATGTTTTTTATAAGTTCACTTTCTTCTCTAAACAGATAAAATCTCTTTATTCCATAGTAGAAATGGTCTTGATTCTATGATGCCTTCTTGGGTATTTTTTTTTTTTTGAACAAGTCTTCTGATGTGTATTTTGTGATGTGTATTAATTCTCAATATGTTTTTCCCCTCTGAGTTTTTTTTTTTTTTTGTTTTATTTCTGTTTTGAAACAGATCCACATGTGAGCTAGGCTGGACTTTAATTAACTAAGAGGCCGAGGATTTCTTTGAGTTCCTGGTCTTCCTCATGCCCTTCCTACATGCCAGGATGATGAGCATTTGCCACATGCCCAACTTCTCTGAGAGTACTTTAACTTTAATAAAATAGTCAAGTAAAATACACTGAATGCAGTCCAGTATACCCAGCAGCTAAGCCCAGTAAAAAATAGTGTCTTGGAGCTACAGCCCTTGCCACTTTTATTACTAGATCAAGGACTGCTACACTCTTCAGTCAGTAACTTGCCTTCAGGTAGGTTGTCTCGTACTGTTCCAGTTGGAGAGTCAAATCTAATTGAATACTCATTAATAGATAGTTTATACTTAGAAAACTTTTTGGTTTGAGGAAGATTGATAAACAACATTTATCATCGAACTTTCATGTTTTAGTGACTTTGCCTCCCTCAGATTATTCTGGCTTGGGGAGAAATGTTTTAAGAGAGCCATCCAACTGCGTAATAACTGTGCTGGGCTCTTTTGTACTCTTTTCAGAAATAGCCCCATTACCTTTTATTGTCTCACAGAGTAACCATGGCAACCATTGCATAATTAACTAGAGCTGCTGGTAAATTGACTTTACTATTGTGTTTAAGAGGCTGACTTCTGCTATTTCCACACAGTAACAACACTTTCGTGGATGTTTTATTCCTTCCTTTGGTAACGTTAGCACTTATAAAAGTGAAATATAAGTCAGAGGACGTGCTTTCTAAGTGTTACTGAAACAAAATGTTTCTTCCTGATGACAGAAAGATCCAACCAACTCACAATTCTAAATTTCCTGCCCAAATGAAATAAGGCACTCTCTTGGGAAACCATAGATTAGCCTCATGAGCTGGTAGGCAGAAAATATATGCATCTGCCAACTTGAAATCTTTCCAAATTTCAAGCTTCCTTCTGTCTGTTCTCTTCCCTCTCTTCCTCACAATGGACCATGCTCCTAAAAGAGTAACAGTTTATCTACTCTGTTATCAACCTCAGGTATTTTAGTCCTTGCTATTGTTAGAATTCATACCTCTTTCCAGTGGAGAACATATTGTAGATTACAAAATAGCCTAGGAAATCAGGAATGAAATTTGGTGTTTTAGTGTAGACTCTAGGTTTATTTTTACCTGAGTATCTCAGCATAGTTTATACTTTTCACTACTCACTTACTGAAGAGTTTCTGAGTTCCACACCTGTTCTTTAGTGTTGGGACATACAACATTTAGTTTATAGTTCCTAATATCTTTTACCTTAAGAAACACCCAATGGGAAGAACATTATCCCTGCATTCATGCTCAGGGCTCAGGAACCTCCAGCTTTACTGTGGTAGAGACTCTTCCATGGAAGAAAAACTATCCCAGACAGAAAACTTAAGGGCCTGATATGTGGCTCATAATATAAAATCTAATCTTCTGAAAGAAGGAAGTAGGATGTGCTAGGTTGTAAAACTCCGGCCTTGGGAATGTTAAGATATTCTTGGAGGCAGGTAGAAGATAATATTAGAGATATTAGAGATCTCTTTAATTATTTAATTAGTAGCCCTCTTTAATTATTTAATTAGTGTGTTTCTAGAGAGCTCTTTTTTTTTCTAGGTGTTAAATGTGAGATAGAGTGGGACTGCTGCATTTGTTGTAGTGGTTCAAATGGAGAAGAGAGAAAACCTACATCAGGATCATGGCTATTTCAAGTCTATGGAGGGCTCCGGGAAGGATGGGAATAATAAGAGGGATCCACAGTACCATTAAAGTTTTGATAAATAATTATACAGATGAGCGTGGTATTGGCATTTAAGAAATTTAAGAAGGGCAGCCATAGAGGAAGTCTTTTAGTTCCATTTTATACAGAATAATTTGGAGTACATCTGAATCAGATTATCTAATGTACTTATTGGGGAGGGGTACATGCAGGTCTTGATGTAAGAGATCTATGCTAGAGTGAGAAATCCAGTCATCATCCCGTATAGGTATTGACGCCAAGAATATGGATCAAAGGCCCCAAAGTTGAACAGATAGTTAAGACAGTGAAGTCTGAACCATCAAAAATGAGCAAGCAGGTAGCCAGTGAAATAGTTAATCAACACAGAACTGCTATAAGACTTAGGAACTAGAGATTTAACCACACTAGCTTCAAGGAAGTGGAGAAAGGCTAAAGGAACAAAGAATTAAGAATAACTGCTGACACTCCCCTCCATCCCCCAAAAGACACGCTCGTTGGGGTAGAAGCCAAGTGGACCTAGTGACTAAGCAAGTGTTAAAGTAAAATTTGCAGCTACCATTCTAAAAGGACGTGACTATGACTCAAGATAGATTTATGGTAACTAAAATTTCATATTCTAATATAGAAGCTATTTCACGAGACTTTATAGTTTTTAGGACAAAGTAAGTACCTCAGTGAGTTTAAAGTACATTAGAGGTCACTATAACACGATGGGGGAAGTTTGCTATAGGCCCAAGATGCTATCTGATGACACCATTGGCTTTGGGGTTGTTGGGAGTCAGTGTTCTGTTAATGGATTCCAAAAAGGTTTTTATCTGTGAGTCACAAGATGTTACTTGCTACACAGAAATGGAAAGGCATAGATGGCTATTCTGAGGGGCTAGAACTATTGATGAGCTATTAGGTCTAGATCATTTTAATCTCACCACAGTACTTCCTCACATTCTAGTCAATTAGTTTCTAATGACAACGCTTCTTTTTTTGGAGTTTTTATTTACAGCAGACTCAATATGAGAAGACTTTAATTTTGTTTTTATTTGGGGAAGCTCCCTCAGTCAGGGTAAAGAAATTGGGACTAAATTGAGCCACAGATCTCTGCCATATGGCATGGGTGAGAACTAGCTAATGAGGAGGAGTAAACTTGGTGGTAGGTTCCTTCTACCATGTGATAGATCCCCAGCGTCTCTTCCCTACCCCTCCATGTCTAGTGTTTCATACTCAATATATTCCTGCATTTAGTCCACAGCCTCCGATATGCGATTTGAAGACACATTTTATGGAGCAGATGTAATCCAAGGGGAGAGGAAGAGGCAAAGAGTGCTGAGCTCCAGGCTCAAGAATGAGTATGTGGATGATCCTGTGTATCGTACTTTCCTGAAGAGTTCTTTCCAGAAGAAATGTCAGAAGAGACAGTAGTTGCTAACATGCAACAGCCACAGTGCAGCTCAGACCAGAAGAGGGAAGACAAAGGGACAGCCTTGGGGTATGCACTGGGACCCGTGGATGGGTGCTTCTGTGGTACTGGTAATAAATCAGGCTTCTAGGATTTGATTACCAAGCAACCAAGAAGAGACCTATTACTTGCTTCTGTCATCTGATTATCCCTCAGTCATTTGTTTGACCCCAAAGAATATTACTACGTGAAGGGAAATAGCAGTGAATGGCCCACTAGATAAAACTCCTGCCAGAAAAGAGGTTGTTCCCTCTCTTTGGCTCAGGTCCCTCCTCAGGGAACATATATGGAGGCTCCTTTGCCCCAGCTCCTTTAGTGGAAGCCTCATCACCCTAGAGGTAGGGTGATAATTTATATATTTTCCACAGCCAGGGAAAGATTCTCACTCATATTTGTTTTAAGTGGCAGTTTTTATAAAACATTTTTAAAACACAAATGGCATGTATGGTAATGGGATTTACCTGTGTGCTATCTCTATCCCCTTGTACAGAACTTTTCCATTTTTTTATATTATTGCTTTTGATTGTGTCTGAAAACTGAGTTGACCTTTATAAGAGGAAATTTTTTGCTCTTGAAGAGGAATTCATATGAAGTATATGGGAATTTTATATATTTACAGAGGAAAAATCTTGGCCTGATATTTTGAACACTTCATAATTCCTGTTCAGAATAGATATTTATAAAATATATATTTCTTTCATTATGTGTTTGTAAAAATTAGAGTTTAAAGAAATATACTTAATGCATACTTTTAAACTAATGTAACATGATTTTTCTTTCCAAAAGCCTGGAAATGTATTAGTATTTAAAAATTAAAATCTGTTTTCTCCTGTGCTGTCTTCTGTCTTTGCTCATTTGTTCAGGTTTAAGCCAGTAGATAATGAGCTCTCGGGAAGGTGTGGTAGTGCATACCCTAGTCTCATTATTTGGGAGACCGTTGCCTGTCAATTTTCTCTAAATTAAAATACCTCCGCCCCCAAAGGAGGGGCTGCTCATGAAACTTCAGAGGTAAACAGAAGTCTGCTTTTACATGTCTGTAAAAGCAGAAACTGGGAAGGTTTTCAAAGGCCCCTTACTAGCTTGGCAAGTAGACTTTGACCAACCAAGATACAAAGGAGAGCACCATACATTTTGTAATGCAGTGGGAGGGGTTGCCTCAGCAGGCCCATGCTGAGGCATCCTTCACCCCCACCCCCCCACCCCTCACACAGGTACCAGTCATAGGACCATGGGTCTACTATAGAATGAAGTTTATTTGGGGGCATAGAGGGATGAGAAGGGAGTGTGGGAAAGGGAACAGAGGGACAGAAAGAGAGGAGAGAAAGAAGGGAAGAGACCTACAGGAACACATGAAGAGGGGCAGAGAGGATTGGAGGGAACAAACTTCTTTTATAGCAAGCCAGGCCCCTACCTGGCTATTGATAGTTAACTGTTGGGCAGAGCCTACAGGAATTGCTAACAGAGTATCACAGGACTACCTACGTGCAAGCTGTGCAGAATTTCAGGTTCGAAATTTTTCGATTATAAAGCTGCTTTTGAGTCATCTCTCTTTTAAGTAACCCTCACCCATACTCTTCTTAAAAAACTCCATAAAACTCATTGGATAGCCAAGTCATATACATTGGTCTATTGTGGATTCCCTTTCTTGGATGAATAGATGTGTATGGTGCTCACATGTATGTGTGCATATGATATGTATATGTGTACATGATGGTGATAGATATGGTATATGAAATGTGTGTGCCTGTTGCATCTTCCCAGGAAAAGTCATCACACAATAGGCTGAGGCAGGATTATTCCTGTCTAGTCAATAGGGAAAACTTAGTCTCCAAAATTCAAAAGCAGAGAAAAACAGTTGTTATTGGGGAACACTTAACACATTTTGTGGCCCATGCTTTTAGGTCCTCCTTTTATAGCTGAATACCTTCATGGCAGTGTCACTGAAAAGAAGGTATCAGCACATTTCCAGTGCTAGCTAAGATGTTGCCCCAACTTCTAGAACTTTAATTGTCTGAGTCCCTTCAATATGGAGTAAACTTTCATAGTCTCAGTTACATCCTTCATTTTACAAATGAGTGAAAGACAAATGAGGAAAGGAAAGATGATCCCAAAGCACACAGAATAAATGAGTATTCATTTTCATTCACCTGCGGCAATGGCAGCATTTAGTTTGCCAATAGCTTTTGAAGTTGGCTGACTTATGCTGGATTTAACTCACAACTGCTTCATGTGGCTCTCTATGAGCTATCCTGGGTATAGTCTCAAAATAACTATAGAGACAAGCGAGCAGGTGGGCCCAGATGAAGTTCATTTCAGTCCCCATGTGAGGAGTCTCCATGAAATCTCCCATATGCTATGTGAGGAGTCACCCAAAATCATGGATTGACTGGACATTTCAACCATTTCAGGGCAAAGGGTACAGTGTGTTCTGTTACTGGGGAGAGAGAGTGAAGTACGTGACAGCCACAATTCAAACAGTTCTCATTTTCTGGAGTGACTCATGGGATGACCTCAAAGCTAGAGAAAGCACACAAACCTAATTTCACATTTCATTCAACCTTTTCTGCTGGTATTATGGATTTATTTTATTAAGTTATCAGGCTTGAATTTTCTGTCTTTTAGGTTTTAAATGGAAATGAACTTTCACAATAGTGTAAGACATTAAGAGGAGTTAATCTATTTAGGATCATTTGTTGTGTACAAGTTTTCCTGACAGCAAAATTCAGATTGACTGCCACAGTGGGAAAATGTGCAAATTCTTGCATGATCTCAAATATAGTTTTCTCTTTTGGTCTCATTTAAATAATGTTTCTATAACCCAGAACAGCCTTTGCAAAGTCCTGGGCACAGATAAGACTTGTGTTCACTGTATTCTTCATAAACTAGCTATTGGCTCTCTCACTAGACAGAACATTAAAACTTTTCCCTTACTGTCTGACACTTTAATTGTAATTTTAATTCCTGTGTATTGCACTAAGTGCATGTTCAGTGTGTGCATGTAGCACAAAATCAGTTAACGTCCTCCTACTGATTTATAAATTGCTTAGCTGTGACAATTCTAATGTAACACTAATTGCAAGTCATTTCTCTGCAGGTTAAGAGCTTAGTAAAACTGGTTGGCATATTTCACAATATTTAATTCTTTATGTGTGCTTGAAATGAGGGCAGCATGATCATTGTCAGTTGAATTTTTGTTTTTAATTCATCTAGAGAGAAATCGAGACAAAACATCTGTTGAAATACCACTTGACTTCTCAGAATGTTATTAATTCCCACTAGTTATAGACACAGTACAAAATCTTGTAGGAGAAAGTAGGCAGGATGCAAGTGCTACTTTTAGATTTTACTTTTAGGAAAAGGAGTCTGAAGTGAAACAGCCTCCATTTTGGATATGTCAGCTGCCCCATTAACTCAAAGATAATCCTGTTTCTTTCTTCAGAGGCTTAAAGCTCTTTTCATACAAAGTCTTTAACTTACTTAGTTAGACTTACACCAGATATTTTATATTATTTGTAGCTATCATGAAGGGTATTGTTTCTCTGATTTCTTTCTCAGCCCATTTATCATTTGTATAAAGGAGGGCTACTGATTTTAGTCTTTTTTTTTTTTTTTAAGGTAAGTTTGTTTCTAGCCACTTTGCTGAAGGTGTTTATCTGTTGTAAGATCCCTCCGGTAGATTTTGGGGGGGGGGTCACTATGTATACTATCATTTCATCCGCAAATATCAATACTTTGACTACTTCCTTTCCAATTTGAATCCACTGGATTTCCTTTAGTTGTTTACTGCTCTAGCTAGAACTTCAGTTACTGTGTTGAATTGATAGAGGAAGAGTGTACAGCCTTGTCTCTGATTTTAGTGAAATTGCTTTATGTTTCTTTTCATTTATATTGATATTGGCTATGGCCTTGCTCTATATTGCTTTTATTGTCTTTAGGTATACATCTTGTATCCCTGATCTCTCTAAGACTTTTATCATGAGGCATGTTGGATTTTGTCAAAGGCCTTTTCAGTTTATAATGAAATGATCATTTAGTTTTGTTTTTCTGTTTGTTTATATGGTCAGTTACTTTGATGGATTTTCATTTATTGAACCAGCCCTACATCTCTGAAATGAAGCATACTTGATCATGGTGGATAATGTCTTTAATTTGTTCTTGGATTCAGTTTTTATAGCAATGTTCAAAAAGGGAAGTTGGTCTGAAGTTTCTTTCTTTCTTTCTTTCTTTCTTTCTTTCTTTCTTTCTTTCTTTCTTCCTTTTTTTTTTTTTTTTGTTGAGTCTTTGTGGTTTAGGTGCCAAGGTGATTATGGCCTCATGGAATGAGTTTGGCAGTGTTATTGTTTCTATTTTGTGGAATAGTTTGAAGAGTATTGTCATTAGGTCTTTGAACATCTGGTAGAAATCTGTGCTAAAACCATCCTTCTCCGGGCTTTTTTTTTGGGGGGGGGGGAATAAGAGATATTTAATGACTACTTCTATTTCCTTAGGGATTGGTTGTAGGACTATTTAGTTTCCCTGAGCGTGACTTAACTATGGTCAAAAGTATCCATTTAGAAAATCATCTGTTTTGTTTTGATTTTCCACTTTTGTGGAATATAGGCTTTTGAAGTAAGATGTAATTGTTTTGTTTTGTTTTGTTTTTTTTAATTTGCTCAGTTTCTGTTGTTATGTCCCACTTTTCATTTCTGATTTTGTTATTTTGGATACTGTGTCTCTGCCTGAGTTTGGTTATTTCCTGCCATCTACTCCTCTTAGATATGATTGCTTCATTGTATTCTAGAGCTTTCAAGTGTTAAGTTGCTAGAATGAGATATCTCCAATTTCTTAATGAAGCCACTTAATTTTATGAAATTTGTGCTTAGCACTGCTTTTATTGTGTCCCATAAGTTTGGGTATATTCTGACTTCATTTTCATTGAATCCTAGAACCTCTTTGATGTCTTTCATTTCATCTTTGACCTGGTGGTCATTGAGTACTGAGTAGTTCACTTTCCTTTAGTTTGTAGCCTTTCTTTTGTTTCTATTGTTGTTGAAGTCCATCTTTAATCCCTGATAATCTGATGAGATGTAAGGGGTTATTTCAATCTTTTATCTGTTGATGTTTGCTTTGTGAAGAAGTTTCTGATCTATTTCTGCTAATATTCCATGAGGTTCTCAGAAGAAAGTATGTTTTTTCTGTGTTTGGGTGAAATATTCTATAGTTATCTGTTAGGTTTGTTTGATTCATAATCCCAGATTGTTTCATTATTTTTGTCTAGTTTCTGTTTCAATGACCTATCAGTTGGTGAGAGTAGATTGTTGAAGTATCCCACAATTAATATGTGGGGTTTCATGTGTGATTAAAGCTTTAGCAGTATTTCTTTTATGAATGTGAGTGTACTTAAATTTACAGCATAGATGTTCAAAATTAGCATGTCTTCTTGGTGGATTTTTCCTTTGAAGTCTCCTTATAAATCTCTTTTTATTACTTTTGGTTGAAAATCTATCTTATTAGATATTTGAATGGCTATTCCAGTTTATATTTTGGATCCATTTGCTTAATGTCTTAATTAGGGTTTTACTGTTGTGAAAAGACACAGTGACCAAGGAAACTGTCATAACAGACAACATTTAATTGGGGCTGGCTTACAAGTTCAGAGGTTTAGATCATTATCATCAATGTAGGAGCATGAGAACATCCAAGAAGACATTGGGTTGGAGGAGCTAAGAGTTCTACATCTTCATTTGTGGGTAGATAGGAGAAGACTGGCTCCCATGTAACCAGGAGGAGGGTCTCACTGCTCACTCCTATATAGACACACTTCTTCCAACAAGGTCACATTTACTCCAACAATGTCATGCTTGCAAATAGCTTGGAATAAGAATACTCAAACAATCATATTTGGAAAACCTTTTTCCAGCCGTTTACTCAGTGGTAGTGTCTATCTTTGTTGTTGAGATGTGTTTCTTGTATGCCACAGAATGATGGATCCGTGTCTTTTTTGTGGGTGGGGGTAGATTGTTTCCATTGATGTTGAGAGATATAAATGGCATATGATTGTTAATGCCTGTTATTTTGATGTTGGTAGTGTTTGCATATGTGTGCATGCACATGTGTGTGTATGTGTGTGTGTACGTGTGTTTGTGTGTCTGTGTCTGAGTCTCTTGTTTTTCCGCGTGTGAAAATTTTAATTTCTCATGTTTTCTTGATTTTAGTTATTCTCCTTGTGTTGGAGTTTTCCTTTTATTATCCTTTGCAGGGCTGTATTTGTCCCCCCCCCCTCTCTCTCTGTGTGTGTGTGTGTGTGTGTGTGTGTGTGTGTGTGTAGGGAAACTACACCCTAGAAAAAGCAAGAAAGTAATTTTCTTGCAACAAACCCTAAAGAAGATAGCCACACAAACATAATTCCACATCTAACAACAAAAGTAACAGTAAACAATCGCTATTCCTTAGTATCTCTTAACATCATTGGACTCAATTCCACAATAAAAAGACATAGACTAACAGACAGAATATGGAAACAGGACCCAGCATTTTTCTGCATACAGGAAACACACCTCAGTGACAAAGACAGACCCTACCTCAGCATAAAAGTCTGGAAAAAAATTTTTGAAGCAAATGGTCAGAAGAAACAAGCTGGAGTAGCCACTGTAATATTGAATAAAATGGATTTTCAACCAAAAGATATTAAAAAAAAGATAAGGAAGGACACTTAATACTTGTCAAAGGAAAATTTTACCAAGATGATTTCTCAATTCCCAACATCTATGCTCCAAATGCCAGGATAAAAGAAACTTTACTGAAGCCTAAAACATATTGCACCTCACACAATAATAGTGGACACCCCACTATTATTGGGGTCAACACCCCACTCCCATCAATGGACAAATCATGGAAACAGAAAATGAACAGAGACACAGGTGTCATGATCCAAATGGTTTGACAGCTATCTATAGAACATTTCATCCTAAAACAAAAGAATATAAATTATTCTTCAAACCTCATGACAACTTCTCCAAAACTGACCATATAATTGGTCACAAAACAGGACTCAACAGAAACAAGGCGATTGAAATAATTCTATGCATCCTATCAGATCACCATGTACTAAGGCAGGTAGTCTTCAATAACAACAGAAAGCTCACATACACATGGAGGTTGAACAACACTCTCCTCAATGATAAATTGGTCAAGGAAAAAATAAAGAAAGAAACACTTCTTAGAATATAATGAAAATGAAAACACAGCATACCCAAACTTATGGGACACAATGAAAGCTGTACTAAGGGGAAAACTCATAGCTCTGAGTGCCTCCAAAAAGAAACAGAAGAGAGCATACATTAGCAGCTTCTTGACAGCACACCTAAATGCTCTAGAACAAAAAGGAGCAAATACACCCAAGAGGAATGGACAGAAGGAAATAATCCAACTTAGGGCTGAAATCAACCAAGTAGAAACAGAACTATACAAAGAATCAGCAAAACCAGGATCCTTACCCAGACTAATCACAGGGCACAGAGAGTGTATCCCAATTAACAAAATCAGAAATGAAAAGGGAGACATAACAAAAACAGGAAATTAAAAAAATTATCAAATCCTATTACAAAAGGCTATCCTCAACAAAATTGCAAAATCTGGAGGAAATGGACAATTTTCTAGCCAGATACCAGGTACCAAACTTAAATCAGGATCAGTATACCATCTAAACAACCCCATGACTCCTAAGGAAATAGAAGCAGTTATTAAAAGTCTTCCCAATCAAAAAGAGACCAGGACCAGATGGGTTTAGTGCAGAATTCTATGAGACCTTCATAAAAGACCCCATACCAATACTGTCCAAACTATTTCACAAAATAGGAACAGATAGAACTACCAAATTCCTCCTGTGGAGCCACAATTATGTTTATACCTAAACTACACAAGGACCTAATGAAGAAAGAGAACTTCAGACCAATTTCCCTTATGAATATCGATGCAAAGTAATAAAATTCTTGCAAACCAAACCCAAGAACGCATCATTAGCCATAATCCAGAGGCTTCATCGTGTGGATGCAGGGATGGAAATCAATCAACACAATCCACTATATAAACAACTTAAAGCAGAAAAGCCATATGATCTTCTCATTAGAAGCTGAGAAAGCATTTGACAAAATTCAACACCCCTTCATGTTTAAAGTCTTGGAAAGATTAGGAACTCAAGACCCATATATAAACACAGGAAATACAATATACAGCAAAACATCAAGCTCAATGGAGAGAAAGTTGAACCAATCCCACTGAATCAGGGACTAGACAAGGCTGCTCACTCTCTCCCTACCTATTCAATATAGTACCTGAAGTCCTAGCCAAAGCAATTGGACTGAGAATAACCAACCATTAGAATGAGAATGGGGTCTCCAAAGGAGGAGTTACAGAAAGGACTGGGGTAACAGAGTGGGTTTGCAACCCAATAGGAAAAATAATATCAACCAACCAGATACTCCAGAGCTCTTAGGGACTAAACCACCAACAAAATAGAATACATGGAGCAAACCATGGCCCCAGATGCATACGTAGCAGAGGATGACTCTGTCAGCCATCAATGGGAGGAAAGTTCTTTGGTTCAGTGAAGGCTCCATGCCCCAATTTTGGGAAATGCCAGGATCAGGAGGTTTGGAGGAGTGGGTGGTGGTTGTTGGGGAAGTACCCTCAGAGAAGCAGGGCAATGGGTATGGAATAGAGGGTTTTTGGAGGGGAAACCAGGAAAGGTGATAACACTCAAAATGTAAATTTAAAAAGTCCAATAAAACAAAAAACTTAATGTTTGGTTTTACAAGATTATCTTGTGCCTTGGTTGTATTAGGATATCCAGGCTTGTTGTAGTCTATTAGGTATTTTCTATAGGTGCCTTCTCTGGCTCAAGTTGATTGTATTCTTTTTTTTTTTTTTATTATTAACTTGAGTATTTCTTATATACATTTCCAGTGTTATTCCCTTTCCCGGTTTCCGGGCAAACATCCCCCTAATCCCTCCCCCTCCCCTTCTTTATGGGTGTTCCCCTCCCCATCCTCCCCCCATTGCCGCCCTCCCCCAACAATCTAGTTCACTGGGGGTTCAGTCTTAGCAGGACCCAGGGCTTCCCCTTCCACTGGTGCTCTTACTAGAATATTCATTGCTACCTATGAGGTCAGAGTCCAGGGTCAGTCCATGTACAGTCTTTAGGTAGTGGCTTAGTCCCTGGAGGCTCTGGTTGCTTGGCACTGTTGTACATATGGGGTCTCGAGCCCCTTCAAGCTCTTCCAGTTCTTTCTCTGATTCCTTCAGCGGGGGTCCTATTCTCAGTTCAGTGGTTTGCTGCTGGCATTTGCCTCTGTATTTGCTGTTGATTGTATTCTTAAGCTGGCCTGTAGCCATCTGATTGTTCTTGGATGTTCCTGTTATAGCAATTATCATGATTTCTGGCTTTACCTGTGTGTTCCTAGTACACCAGGCTTACTGTTGGCAGTCTTGGGCTGGAACAGTAGAATTTAGGAAATACTTCATGACTCGGAGCAGGGGATATAATGGGTTGGGGACTGGGAGTAATGGGATTGGTCTACCCTGTATCTTCCTAGTTTTGCGGGCCAAGTGAAGGCAGATGGCATGTTGGCCAGACAGTGGAGCATTGGGAGATGGGGCTGCAAGATGAGGATCATGACAATTGAAGAGGCCCTGGCATACTCGGTGGGCAGTCTGATGGGGGTGAGGGTGAGACCTAACCTGGATTTTCTTCATAGAGTGGAGCTCAAGGGATAGCACACAGTTTTGGGTAACTGAGTGTGTCTCAGGGGAATTGGTGGTTCAAGGAATGGCATGGGGGGATTTAACCTGGGTCTTCTTAGAGACCAGAAAATGGATTGCATGGGCTAGTATGTGCAGCATCTATTCTTACTGTCTGTGGAGCATGTATAATGTCACCTTGGCTTTGAAACATCCTTGTAGAATGTGTCTCCAGTGAGTCAGCTCACTAAATAACATTAACCTCTTAAAAAATGACAGTAATGAAAACCCAAGAAAGAGCTAAGTAACTTAAAATCATTCATCCTCAATCCTCCCCCCCTTCTCTGTTTCTCAGAGAGAGACCTGCTGAGTCTTATGTTGTCATGGAAGGGATCATGTGACTATGACATGATTCACACCCTTAGAACAGAGGCACCAGTGGGTGGACCTCCATGAGTGTTAAAAGTTACTGGGTGTGAGGCATGTGTGTGTGTGTGTGTGTGTGTGTGTGTGTGTGTGTGTGTGTGTGTGTGTCTGTGTGTGTCTGTGTGAGTACACTTTTTTTCTTTTATGCTTCATGCTCCTCCTTTGGGGAAAATTTTACTTTCCAGGGTTATCAGGGAATGTCCTCTTTCCCGAGGTCAATGACTCCTTGATACAGAGACAGCATGAGTTCAGGAAGTGTGGGTGTATCTGTTTCCTTAGAAAACTGACCTTTAGGACAACCCTTAAGTCTGTGGGAAAGAACTCTGAAAACATGGGTTCAAAATTATATAAAAAGTAATTCTCAACTATGCAAAATATAAGGATACAATATGAATTATATGAGGGATTTCATGGACCTAAAAGAACCGAGGCAGCTGCACTGTTAGCCAGCTTGTCAGGCAGATACAAGAACAGGCAGATTTCTCAGTTCAACGTTAGCCTGAGACAAATCAAATTTAGGCTATGGCATGGTGGGATGGGTGATCTCAGAGCCTGATCTCACCCAGATAGATTATTGTTTGTGCTTACAAAGGCAGGCAGATCTTTGAGTTTATTTACAATGTTAAGAAAAATGTGCTTGCTGTCTTTTCCTAGGAATCAAGGGGCTAAGGTCAAAATATGCTGATTTGGAGGTAATCCAAAGGAAACCTGGAGTAAATGACTGAATTTATATGCAAATCAAAGGTTGAGCTTTGGTCTGAGAGGGATGGTCTATCTCGATGAGCTCTCTGGAGCTTTGTTGAGAGCTGTCTTAAGCATGATGCAAGGCTGTCAGCTTATGCCCCACCACTGACTTCAAGTAATTCTTTTTCATGCTCCCAAACCCCTCTTCCTCAGAACCCTTTTTCAAGCCTAGGCTGGTCTTTGGCACTTACCAAAGTAAAGAGAGCAGATGGATGATTCTAAACTTCAAAAGAAAAGTTAGTGCTAGACGTACAGATGGAATCACAGTTATTCATAGAAAATTTAGTTCTTGGAGTTTTCTAATGTTCTTCTGCTCTGCCTTGTATATGACGTGGTAATATAAATATTCTGAAAATTGCATGAAATTCAACTAAAAAGTTGATTCTATTATCTTAGACAAGTTAGTATAGGTCTACTTCATGTGTGTTACTCATCAAGATGCTGTATGGGTTTATTCAAACCCTATCACCTTCTCCCCTCTCTGAGATAATTCTTTCATTTGGTACTTGGAAGAAGGGTCCTTGCATTTGCTGGGAAATCTCATATAGTCATCTGAAAGAGTCAGAGTTGGAGTCAATCTAAGGCCAGTGGGAAAATTCCACCACACACCTCCCAGCCCAAGGATCCTTCCCTTCCAGGAAGAAAGAAAAAAAAAAACCTAGTTTTTTTTCCTGGAACAGGTGCAGCCAAACTGTTAAACAAAACCTCCTGTGACTCCTAACCAACCCTCCTGGGAAAGTCCCAAATGGTATACTGATTTGCTCCATCAGTAGCACATAGTACCCTGCCTAGTTACAATTGCTCAAATTCTGCCCCAATTGTTTGAATTCTGCTCTGATTGTTTGAAAAGTATATAATCCCCTGTCAGAATCTGCTCAGGGTTGTCTCCCTCCCAAAGCAGGGCAACCCCAATGCATTGGAACAATAAAGCTCCTCTTGCTTTTGCATCAATCAGTCCATCAGACTCTTTCAAGAGGTCCCAGAAGAAGTTCGATTTGGACCTCAAATTTCAGCAACCCAAGACCTCTACATAAAGGATGCAAATTTTAGATCTCCTTCACTTTCTAAAAAAACACAACACTAGAAAATTCAGAGGCATGTATCACCCTAGGTCAGGACACTGGTTACCATCATTTGTGGAACAGAAATAAATTCTCTACTTGTTCTCTATTAACATGGCTTAAGTCATGCATTGTCTTAGTATCTTCACTTAGTTTGTATTCAGATAAAAAATTTCTGATGTGAATAACATGTATGAGGTTCTGTTTGGTTTGCACTTCTGACAGCCATCACAGTGCCAGAGAAGCTAAAACAGAAAATAGCTAACTGCCAAAGAGGCCAAGCCTTGCTTAATAACAACCTAGCTACTTAATGAAACCGAAGTCAGCACATGTATGAGTATAGAAACCCTGTATGATACTTACTTTTTGCTTGGCTTCACTACCACAACACCCCCCATGGAAGACCAAGTTTTTAACGTATGAACCTTTAGGAAATGAACCATGTCCAAAATGTCACTATTAAGAGAGAACATTATTGTTAAAAAAGGGTTGTATCCTACTCTTCTGTTTTTGTTTTTTCTGTTCCTCTGACTAGAAACAAAAAGGTTATTAAAACACTTTCTTATTTTTAATATCCTTTTTGATAGTTTTAGATTATAGGCTCTACAGAGCTCAAGATACATGGGACAAAGAGACACCAGTGAACTCATTTCTGTGTGATCTCTTAAATCCTGTCCTGATGTCCCTAGATTGTACCTCATATCCCTCATATTCATATGTTCAATGTTTTTAATTCAAAGTAAAAAGTCCTTAATATTTTACTGGATGGGAAAAATTGGAAAGGAACTGTAGGTGTTTAAAAATGCAGTAATGAAAAATCCAATTGATAGAGTTATCTTTAATAAAAGCAAAGGGATGGAGAGTATTTGAGATGATAGGCATCAGTGCATTCAGTGTATGTATCCCACAAATATGTATAATTATTATGTGTCAGCTTAAAAGCAAGATATTTTAAAGGATGGAGGTAAAATGGTTAATCTTACACAAGAACAAAGATTCTTATCCAGAAAAGCGATATTCAGGTTGTATGAGTAATGACAGTACATTATATAATTGCCCCAGAATAGGGCTTCCAAGCATGTTTGATGTAAGTGATGGGAACTGACAAAATGGAAGATGCTAGAGAGCAAATTATTTCTACCAGTATGTTAACTGTAGTTCATATCAAGGTAGGAGCTGATTGAAATAAAATGGATAAATTGCTAGGAAGTGGACAGCTATAGAAGACTGATTAATGTCTATAAAGAAGTCCACAGCCTAGTTCCAAACACCAGTAAACATACCGTCTTATGTGGCAGAGGACTTTAGAGATGCTATTGCATCACACATATTGGGATTGGAAGGTTATCCTGTTCACCTGAGTTCTATGTAATCACCCAGATCCTTCTAAGATGGAAGGTTGATGGAAGTAATCTTCTTCAGAGCTATGGGAAACAACCAGAGCAAAGGAATGTAGAAACTTCTAGAAAGTAGAAAAGAGTGAGAGAATGGGGTTTTCTCCAAATATCTATGAAGATCCAGTCTTTTGGAAACTGACTTTAAGCAGTGAAAAATTTCAGACTTCTGACTTCCAGCTTTTTAATAGTGTTGTTTTAGTCTACTAAATTTAAGGTAATTTTTTATTGGATATGTTTTTATTTACATTTCAAATGTTATTCCCTTTCCGGGTTTTCCATCCATAACCCCCCTATCCCGTTCTTGCTCCCCCTTCTGGTATGAGGGTGTTTCCCACCCCCACCCCCATCCCCACCACTTCTGGCCTCCCCACCCTGAAATTTCCTTACACTGGGGCTTCCAGCTTTGGCAGGACCAAGGACTTCTCCCAGTGATGCCCAACACGGCCACCCTCTGCTACATATGCAGCTGGAGCCATTAGTCTGTCAACGTGTACTCTTTGGATGGTGGTTTTGTCCCTGGGAGCTCTGGTTGGTTGGTTTTGTTGTTCTTATGGGGTTGCAAGCCCCTTCAGCTCCTTTATTCCTTTCTCTAACTCCTCCAGTAGGGACCTGGTTCTTGGTTCAATGGTGGACTGCAAGCATCCTCCCCTGTATTTGTCATGATCTGGCAAAGCCTCTCAAGAGACAGCTACATCAGGCTCCTGCCAACATGCACTTCTTGGCATCAGCAATAGTGACTGGATTTGGTGGCTGTATGTATATGGGCTGGATCCCCATGTAGGGCAATCTCTGGATGGCCCTTCCTTTAGTCTCTGTTCCAAACTTTGTCTCCATATTTCTTCCTATGAATATATTTTGTTCCCCCTTTAAGAAGGACTGAAGCATCCGCACTTTGGTCATCCTTCTTGAGCTTCATGTGTTCTGTGGATTGTATCATTGGGTAATCTGAGTTTTGGGGCTAATACACTGATCAGTGACTACATACCATGTGTATTTTTTTGTGATTGAGTTACTTCACTCAGGATATTTTCTAGTTCCATCCATTTGCCAATGAATTTCATGAAGTCATTATTTTTAAGCTTAGTAGTACTCCATTGTGAAAATGTACTACATTTTCTGTATCCATTGCTGTGTTGAGGGACATCTGGGTTATTTTCAGCTTCTAGCAATTCTAAATAAAACTGCTATGAACATAGTGGAGCATGCATCCTTGTTATATGTTGGAGCATATTTTGGAGAATATGCCCAGGTGTGGTATATCTAGGTCTTCACGTTCAATTTTCTGAGGAACCTCTAGACTGATTTCCAGAGTGGTTGTACCAGTCTGCAATCCCACCAACAATGGATGCGTGATCCTCTTTCTCCACATCCTCCCTGGCATCTGACTGGTGTGAGGTGGAATCTCAGGGTTGTTTTGATTTGCATTTCCCTGATGACTAAGGATGTTGAACATTTCTGTAGGTGCTTCTCAGCCATTCAATATTCCTTAGTTGAGAATTCTTTGTTTAGCTCTGTACCCCATTTTTAATAGTTATTTGATTCTCTGGCATCTGATTCTTGAGTTCTTTGTATATATTGGATATTAGCCTTCTATCAGATGTAGGATTGGTAAAGATCTTTTCTCAATGTGTTGGTTGTCATTTTGTCCTAATGACAGTGTCCTTTGTCTTACAGAAGCTTTGCAATTTACTGAAATTCCATTTATCGAATCTTAATCTTAGAGCATAAGCCATTGGTGTTCTGTTCAGGAAATTTTCCCCGGTGCTCATGTGTTCGAAGCTCTTCCCCTCTTTTTCATCTATTAGGTTGAGTGTATCTGGTTTTATGTGGAGGTCCTTGATCCACTTTTGACTTGACCTTTGTACAGGATGATAAGAATGGATCAATTTGCATTCTTCTGCATGCTGACCTCCAGTTGAACCAGCACTTTTTGTTGAAAATGCTATCTTTTTTCCACTGGATGGTTTTAGCTCCTTTGTCAAAGATCAAGTGACCAAATGCGTGTGGGTTCATTTCTGGGTCTTCAATCTTATTCCATTGATCTACCTGCCTGTCTCTGTACCAATACCTTATGGCTTTTATTACGATTGGTCTACAATACAGCTTGAGATCAGGGATAAATGGTGATTTCCCCAGAATTTCAAATGTTATCCCTCTTTCCAGATTCCCCTCCACAAGCTTCCTATCTCCCCCTCCTAACCCCTGCCTCTGTGAGGGTGCTCCCCCACCTACACACACACTCCTGCCTCAGCAGCCTAATGTTCCACTATCCTGGGTCATCAGGTCTCCACAGGACCAAGGGCCTTCCCTCCCACTGATGCCAGATAAAGAAGTCCTCTGCTACATATGCAGCTGGAGCCATGGGTACCCCTTTTACTCTTTGGTTGGTGGTCTAATCCCTGGAAGCTAATATATTTTTTTAAAACCCATAGTGAGCTACTTGAAGGAAAAGAAAAGCTTTCCTTTAAAACCTTGGGAGAAGCTTCATTAAGGGTCAAAATAAATGACAGAGCAAGAGATAGCTCTTCTTCAAAAGAAATAAAAATGTTCAGAGGAGCCTCTTCAGGAAACCTACATGAGCATTTTTCTGAGGCCCAAATCAAATTCCCAGAACAGATGTCAGATTTCTTTAAATTTATATGTGTGTCTTGGTGCGTAGTTAGAGGGACAGGAAGTTCTACCTAACATGATTTAGTTCAATGTAGTAAACTAACAAGGAACATGGAAGTTTGAAGTATTATTAAAAACTGTGAAGTCACAGCAAAGATTGCATCTTAACTCCATCTCAGAGAGAGGTGAAGAAAGTCATGTCTTGATAGCTTCACATTGTTAAATCTGAACTTTAAATGGTGACTACTATCTTATTCTTTTTGCTCTGAATTGTTTTGACTAGCTGAAGTCTTTTGCAGTTCCATATGAATTTTATGATAGTTGTTTCTCTTAAGGAATATGATGGGGATTTTGATTGGATTGCATTGAACTTTTAAATAGTTTTTGTTAAAATCGTCATTTTTACAATATTCTACCAATCTGTGAGCATGGGATTTGTCTTTCTATTATCTAGTCCATCTCTTTAGAGGTATAAAATTTCAGTGTAGAGGTTCTTCACATGCTTGGTTAGGTGTATTTCTGGATGTTTTATTTTCTTTGAGGCTAGTGTGAATGGGAGTGTGTCCATAATGATCTTCTCTGTATGTTTATTATTGGTGCATAAAAAGTTATTGATTTGTACAGTTATTTCTATATCCTGCCACATTGTTGAAATTGCTTATTATTTCTAGAAATTTTATGGTTGAATTTTGGCATCTCTAATGCACAATATCACTTGATCAGCAAATAGGATAGTTGAGTTCCTTTTCTATTTGTATCACCTTAATTTCCTTCTTATCTTTAGCAAGTATTTTGAGCAGGGAATAGTGAACATCATTCCTGTTTCATTTCTGATTTCAATGAGATTGCTTTAAGTTTTCCTCCATTTAGGATAATTTTGGCTATAAATTCCTCATATTTTATTATATTGATGTTTGTTCTCTCTAGTCTATATTATCTAGGATGTTTATCATGAAATGTGTTAGACTTTGTGGCAAGCCTTTTCTGTATTTATTGAGATGATCACATATTTTTTGCCTTTAAGTCCATTTGTGTATTTTATTATATTTTTGACTCCATATGTTAAACCACCCCCACTTCTCAGAAAAAAAGCCTGAATTCTGGTGCTTGATGAGGCCACAAGAGAGTGACAGATCCCCTGGAGATGAACTTACAGGTGGCTCTGAGCCATCAAATGTGGGTGATTGGAACTGAACTCAGGTACTCTGAAAGAGCAGCAATAGGTTGTAATCACAGTGCAAACTCTTCACCACCAGAATATTTTGTTCTTAAAGTTGCTGTTTGAGGAGTTGGTTTCCATTGCACTAAAATATATTTACATGAACTTTAATTTGTAATTACTACAGAATTTTCCAAAATGTTCTGAAATGGCTCTAATATGTCTGTGCCATTTTGTGCTACTTATATGAAATGGCATTCTTATACTGCCAATAGAAAAATCAAATTACTCACGAAGACTAAAAATCAAGTGTCAGAACATGATCCATGAATGAAGCAACATGAGTTTTCTGAGACCTTATGAGAAAACCCCAGAGTAAACATAAAAAGATTCTTGTAATCTCTTTTCCTCCATAACATGGACTTGTTCTTGGGATGTGCTTTTGTGCTCCCTCCCAGCTTTAGGAGTGTGTTTTGCTTTGGATAACTCACCATATACCCATTATTATTCAAAAGTATATTTCCAATTATTAGTTTTTCACATAGTTATATACATCTTAAACTCATATGACCTTGCCCTTGTGCCAGTATACAATTTAAACTCTAATGAACTGTGTTCACATTACCTTGCTTCAGGATGCCCTCTGAATATAAATTGTCTGATTTCCTAAATAAATTGACTATTGCATGGAACTTTAATTTCTGTCTCATTTTTAGGCTATACTCTTCCATGTTCATAACACCAAATAGAGTGATAATATCATATAGTCACCAGTGTTCACACACGGTTTAATTACATAATAGTAAATAAGCAAATCCATCTCAGTAGCTTCCAAATGTTGTTTTAATTTTAATAAATGGCATAACTATATTTATACCTCAGAATTATTTTAAAATCAATTTCTTGACTTATTCACAGCAAATGTTTGGTTTGTATTACATATTTTAGCCAGCACATCCTGTGCAGTTTGGGCAACCAACCTTCTTTATAGAAATGATAATACATAGCTTGTTATCTTACAAGAACAGCAGTCCCCGACATTCTAGGAAGTTATCTGTCTTTGGGCTTACATATTAGAGGCATGTTTGTTGTATAGATCTCTTAAGCACAATAATGAAAAATTGAAACATAACTTTTACCCTAGTAGTTTGCTTACAGGATCATATAGGTAACAGAATTATAGGTGAACTCCAAGCAGCTATATCATAACAAAGTCCCACTCCATTGTGGATGACTTTGTGGAGGTTGTATTATGGAATGTTATCTTTAATTAATCATCCTTCTATATACTCAAGCCTTCTATGATCATATGCAATGAGGAGGGAAGAGGCAGTTATAGAATCCCAGGTAGGCATTCCATGACCCTATTTCCTCAACTAGGCATTGTTAACCCCATCACCATTAGCTAGCTGTTACTTTGTTCTAATTATTTTCTTCATCAGTGTCAACTCTGCTCTATAATACCTGGTAGTCACATCAGGCCAGGAAAATTATCTATAGAATAGCTACGCATTTTGCTGTTTGAAATATACAACCCATCGAACCCAGTATTTTTCAGTGTATTTATGCTATAGTGTTTATATCATCACTATCTAATCTCATAATCTATATGGTTTCCAATGTGAAGGTTCTGTTCTTTTTCAGAGCATTGTTTTTCTGTTTCATTTTTTATTAATTTATTCTTTAATATATTACATCCTGCCCACAGTTCCCCCCCTTCTTTTCTCAAGTATCCTACACCTTCTCTTCCACATCTTCGTTTCCTTTCAGAAAAGAACAAATCTCCAAGGGATATCAACCAAACATGGCATAAAAAGTTGTAATAAGATTAGGCATCTCTCTCACGTTAAGGCTGGACAAGGCAACCTGGTAGGAGTATAAGGATCTTACAAGTAGCAAAGGCATCAGAAACAGTCCCTGCTGCCTTGACTAGGAGTCCCACAGAAACACAAAGCTATTCAACTATAACATATATTCAAGGGCCTAGGTTAGGCCCATTCAGGCTTCCTGATTATTGGTTAAGTCTCAGTGATCTCCTATGAGTCCAGGTTAATTGATTCTCTAGGTCTTCTTTTAGTATCCTTTTCTCTATGACTCCTACAATCCTTCCCTCTTTGGCAGGATTCCCCTAGCTACTCCTACCGTTTGGCTCTGGGTGTCTGCATCTGTTTCCACCAGTTGCTGATGAAATCTCGGTGATGACAATTGAGTTAGCCACCAGTCTATGAGTATTGAAGATTATCATTTAGCAGAATATCATTTGATGTTGGAAGCAATACCCTTGAAGCCCTTCATTGTCGATGCTATTATTATGGTTAAAATTAAGTATGACTGGGTTCATGGAAAATCCCCAGCCAGCTGCAGAAGACTAATACAAATCTGGTGGTCAAGAAAAATAATAATATGATAAAGTCATCCTGCTGACTAATAGATATGACAAACCTGTGACCTTTCTGACATCCTGTCAACATCTGCCTATTCCCTGACCACATGAGTACTGTGTTCTTGGCCTGCGTAAATGTTTCACACTGCCCCCCTCCCTCTGTTACCCATGTTATGGTATAAATTCAGCCTTGGGAAAAAATAAAATTGTCGGCTTGATCAGACTCTTGTCTTGGTGTCCTTCTTCGCCTCCCTTGTCCCCCATTCTCTTCCAGGTACTCTTAGACCCCTCCTGTAAAATTTGACATCATGTTTTTCCCAGTCCTTTCGGTTTTATCCTAGGTCTTTGGACCTTCTGTCCTCTGGTTTCTAGTCCTCACGACAGTGTATAGGATGAGCTCCCTCTAGTGGCCTGGGTCTCAAGCAGGACCAGTCATTGGTTCACCACTTCCACCATTTCCATGCCACCTTTACCCTAGCACATAATGCTAACAGAACAAATTGTAGGTTGAAAGTTTTGCGCTTAGGTTGGTATCCCAATCTCTCCACTGGAAGTCTTGTCCAGTTTGGAGTTGACTGGTTCGGCAGAGCATTGTTTTTCAAAACAATATTTTTACTGTAATGCCCATAAAATAACACCCATAAGATAATATTTTCATAATACAATCTTGAGTATGAGAAATTCTTCTGTATATATTGTTTACTATACTTATCCATAAATATGTAGTTGGTCAAATGGAACCTGGATTTTTCTTGATTTTGGCAGGTTTGCAATTGTGGAGTAGTCATGATTTTTTTTTTTTTTTCGTGTAGGCTATATATTCCCAAGGGAAAGGCACATCCTGGCTACGGAACTGCCCTTACTGTCTTGTCCTAGAGAAAATGATAGTAGTGACAGCCTGGTCTTCAGCTTCAATATTAAAAGGTACACTAGAGAAAAACTTTATAGAAGCTCCATCTTTTTAACAATAAGGCCACCGGCTTATCACTCATTAAAAGGTGTCTAATGACCTTCCCATAAGAGTTCCAAGGATCCTAAGAGAATTTATCCTTTCAATTTATTGCACCTATGGCTCTTCTGGGTGCAAGGTGTCTCCAGAGGGTGGAGTTAAAATGATAGAGCCGTACATAATAGCTTCAAATCTAGACTGTGGTTCCCTCCAGAGTTGATTTTTCTTTACTCAAAAGGCGTTTTAAAACTCCTTTTAAAAGATTTATTTATTTTCATGATACATGGATGAGTGTTTTCCCTGCACGTATGATTTTGTGCCATATCATGCTTGGTGCCTTGGAGATACAGGTTTTAGCAGCACCTCCAGATAAGTGCTCTCGATTGAACTTAGGACCTCTGGAAAAGTAGTCAGTGCTCTTTTTTTTTTCCCCTGGAGCTGGGGACTGAACCCAGGGCCTTGCGCTTCCTAGGCAAGCGCTCTACCACTGAGCTAAATCCCCAACCCTGTAGTCAGTGCTCTTATCCACTGAACCATCACTCCAACCATTTGAAAATTGTAACTCAATTAAAACCAAAACTTGACCCAAATTGAAATTTTTGATGCTATATGTGTTTCTTATTGATTTAATATGAATATTCAAACACATTACAGGAAATTTTTCTGTGAATTGTTAGGTCATATATAATATTATATGATAAACTGTCCCTCTAAAATCCTAAAATATTTGAATTTATAAAAAAATGCTAACCCTAAAAGCTTTCAATAAAGAATTGTGGAATTGCACATTTATTTTATGTTTTATTTTCTGTTCTTTAAATTTTTTTCCTGGTTGCTGCCCTCGCCAAGAGCTGAAAGCCATATGCCAGGAGCGCATACATGCCTGAGAGCTAAGGTAAGACCAATTTTTCTTCTCCAAGTCTGGTGGACACAAGACACACAAAGGCAGAAGTCCTCTGGGACAGGGAACTTCTGGTTTCTGGCTGTGCCTGGAGCTGATCAGATCCTATTCCAGAACTACCTGCTCACAAATCCTGTAGGAGAGAGAGCTGAATACCCAGAAGTGTGGACAATCCTGAGACCACAGGACAGGCTGCCACATCTGCTCAACTTTGCCCACATCCCTGGCCCAAGAGGAAACTGCATTCCTCTGGACACAGGAATAGAGGAGCAGTCAGCAGCAGGAACACGCAGTCCAGGTCAGTGCCTGGAACTGAACTGAACAGGTCAAACAGCTCCCTGCAACAAAACCCCTTGGGATTGGGGTGGGAGCTGCACCCTCAGAAGTGTGGACATTGCTGTGAAATCAGAGGAGACTACTCTCTGCCCACATTCCCAATCCAAGAGGAAAACATCTAGTGTCATCTGTGTTCCCTGTACACAGGGACCTAGAAGTGGTCATGGGGCAGGACCCTTCTAGTTCCTGCCCTTGCCAAGAGCTGAAAACTAGCTGTCAGGAGCAACTACACACCTGGGAGCAGAACACTCAGTTACCAGAACTGGCTGAAAGAAAATAGGAAAACAGATCTACAGGAGTGCTGACACACAGGCTTATGGGAATGTAAAGCCACAGTCAGAAACAGCAAGACAAGCTAATACCAGACACAACCTGTTGGCAAGAGGCAAGCATAGGAAGCCAAGCAACAGAAACCAAGATTATTTGGCATCATCAGAGCCCAGTTATCCCACCAAAACAAAAACTGGAAACACACCAGAAAAACAAGATGTAGATTTAAAATCACATTTTATCGTGATCATGGAGGACTTTAAGGAGGTCATAATTAACTCCCTTAAGGAAATACATGACAACACAAGTAAATAAGTAGAAGCACTTAAAAAGGAAGCACAAAAATCCCTTAAAGAATTACAGGAAAACACAACCAAACAGGAGAAGGAATTGAAGAAAAACATCCAGTAGTTAAAAATGGAAATAGAAACAATAAAAAAGGACAGAGGGAGACAACCCTGGAAAAAGGAAACCTAAGGAAAAGATCACAAGTTATAGATGAGAGCATCACCAACAGAATACAAAAATTAAAAGAGAGAATCTCAGGAGCAGAACGTACTATAGAAAACATCAACACAACAGTAAAGATAATGTAAAATGGAAAAAGCTCCTAGCCCAAAATATACAGGAAATCCAGGACACAATGAGAAGATCAAACCTAAGGATAATAGGTATAGAAGAGAGTTAAGACTCCCAACTTAAAGGGCCAGTAAATGTCTTCAACAAAATTATAGAAGAAAACCTCTATAACCAAAAGAAAGGGATGCCCATGAACATATAAGAAGCCTTCAGAACTCCAAATAGATTGGACCATAAAAGAAATCCATCCCTTCACATAATAGTCAAAACACCAAATGCACAAAACAAAGAAAGGATATTAAAAGCAGTAAGGTAAAAAGGTCAAGTGACATATAAAGGCAAACCTGTCAAAATTATAGCAGACTCCGCAGCAGAGACTATGAAAGCCAGAAGAGCCTGGACAGATGTTATACAGACCCTAAGAGAACACAAATGCCAGCACAAGCTACTATATCCAGCAAAACTCTCAATTAACATAAAGGGAGAAACCAAGATATTCCATGACAAAATGAAATTTACACAGTATCTTTCTAGAAATTAAGCCCTACAAAGGATAATAGATGGAAAAGCACAGCACAAGGAAGGAAACTACACCCTTGAAAAGGCAAAAAAGTAATCTCCTGGCAAAAAAACAAAAGAAGAGAGACAGGAAAACATAATCAGACCTCTAAATATCAAAATAACAGGAAGAAACAATCACTAATCCTTAATATCTCTCAATATCAATGGACTAAATTCCCCAAATAAAAAGACAAAGATTAACAAACTGGATACTTAATGAGGACCCAGCGTTTTGCTGTCTACAGGAAACACACCTCAGAGACAAAGGCACACGCTACCTCAGAGTAAAATGCTGGAAAACAACTTTCCAAGCAAATGGTCTGAAGAAGCAAGCTGGATAAGCCATTCTAATATCGAATAAAATCAATTTTCAACTAAAAGACATCAAAAAAGATAGGAAGGACACTTCATATTCATCAAAGGAGAAATCCACCAAGATGAACTCTCAATCGTAAATATCTATGCTCCAAATACAAGGAGACCTACATACATAAAAGAAACCTTACTAAAGCTCATAGCACACATTGCACCTCACACAATAATAGTAGGAGATTTCAACACTCTACTCTCATCAATGGACAGATCATAGAAGCAGAAATTAAAGAGAGACATAGACAGACTGACAGAAGTTATGAACTGAATGGGCTTAACAGATATTTATAGAACATTCTATCCTAAAACAAAAGGATATACATTCTTCTCACCACCTCATGGTACTTTATCAAAAATTGACTATATAATCAGGCACAAAATAGCCCTCAACATATAGAGAAATATAGAAATAATCCCATGCGCCCTATCAGACCACCACGGGCTAAAGCTGGTCTTCAATAATAATAAGGAAAGAATGCCCACATATACATGGAAGGTGAACAGTGCCCTACTCAATGATAACCTGGTCAAGGAAGAAATAAAGTAAGAAATTAAAGACTTCTTAGAACTTAGTGAAAATGAAGGTACAACATACCCAAACTTATGGGACACAATGAAAACTGTGCTAAGAGGAAAACTCATAGCTCTGAGTGCCTGCAGAAAGAAACAGAAGAGAGCATATATTAGCAGCTAGACAGCCCACCTAAAAGCTCTAGAACAAAAAGAAGCAAATACACCCAGGGGAGTAGAAGGCAGGAAATAATCAAACTCAGAGCTGAAATCAACGGAGTAGAAACAAAAAGGACTATACAAAGAATCAAAAGAAACAAAAGCTGGTTCTTGGAGAAAGTCAACAAGATAATAAACCCTTAGCCAGACTAAGCAGAGGACACAGAGAGTGTGTCCAAATTAACAAATACAGAAATGAAAAGGGAGACATAACTACAGATTCAGAGGAAATTCAAAAAATCATCAGATCTTACTATAAAAACCTATATTCAACAAAACTTGAAAATCTTCAGGAAATGGACAATTTCCTAGACAGATACCAGGTACCGAAGTTAAATCAGGAAGAGATAAAAAAATTTAAACCACCCCATAATTCCTAAAGAAATAGAAGCAGTCATTAAAAGTCTCCCAACCTAAAAGAGCCCAGGTCCAGATAGGGTAAGTGCAGAATTCTATCAGACCTTCATAGAAGGTCTCAGACCAATACTATCCAAACTATTCCACAAAATTGAAACAGACAGAGTGGTACTGAATTCGTTCTATGAAGCCACAATTACTCGTATACCTAAAACTCACAAAGAACCAACAAAGAAGGAGAACTCAGACCAATTTCCCTTATGAATATCGACGCAAAAATACTCAATAAAATTCTGGCAAACCGAATCCAAGAGCACATCAAAACAATCATCCACCATGATCAAGTAGGCTTCATCCCAGGCATGCAGGGATGGTTTAATATAAAGAAAACCATCAACGTGATCCATTATATAAACAAACTGAAAGAACAAAACCACATGATCATTTCATTAGATGCTGAGAAATCATTTGACAAAATTCAACACCCCTTCATCATAAAAGTCCTGGAAAGAATAGGAATTCAAGGCCCATACCTAAACATAGTAAAAGCCATATTCAGCAAATCAGTAGTTAATATTAAACTAAACGGAGAGAAACTTGAAGCAATCCCACTAAAATCAGGGACTAGACAAGGCTGCCCACTCTCTCCCTACCTATTCAATCTAGTTCTTGAAGTTCTAGCCAGAGCAATCAGACAACAAAAGGAGATCAAGGGGATACAGATTGGAAAAGAGGAAGTCAAAATATCACTATTTGCCGATGATATCATAGCATATTTAAGTGATCCCAAAAGTTCCACCAGAGAAGTAGTAAACCTGATAAACACCTTCAGCAAAGTGGCTGGGTATAAAATTACCTCAAATAAAGCAGTAACCTTCCGCTACATAAAAGAGAAGCAAGGTGAGAAAGAAATTAGGGAAATGGCATCCTTCACAATAGTCCCAAATAATATAACATACCTCAGTGTGACTTTAACCAAGTAAGTGAAAAATCTGTATGATAAGAATTTCAAGGCTCTGAAGAAAGAAATTGACGATCTTAGAAGATGGAAATATCTCCCATATTCATGAATTGGCAGGATTGATATAGTAAAAATGGTCATTTTACCAAAAGCCATCTACAGATTCAATGTGATCCCCATCAAAATACCAATCCAATTCATCATAGCGTTAGACAGAACAATTTGCAAATTCATCTGGAATAACAAAAAACCCAGTATAGCTAAAACTATCTTCAACAATAAAAGGACTTCCAGGGGAATCACTATCCCTGAACTCAAGCAGTATTACAGAGGAATAGTGATAAAAAACAAAAAACAAAAAACCTGTATGGTATTTGTATAGAGACAGGGAGACAGACCAGTGTAATAGAGTTGAAGACCCAGAAATGAACCCACACACCTATGGTCACTTGATTTTTGACAAAGGAGTCAAAACCATCCAATGGAAAAAAGATAGCATTTTCAGCAAATGGCGCTAGTTCGACTGGAGGTAAGCATGTAGAAAAATGCAGATCGATCCATTCTTATCACCCTGTACAAAGTCTAAGTGGATAAAGGACCTCCACATCAAACCAGATACACTCAAACTAATAGAAGAAAAAGTGGTGAAGAATCTCGAACACATGGGCACTGGGGAAAATTTTCTGAACAAAACATGGCTTATGCTCCACGATCCAGAATCAACCAATGGGATCTCATAAAACTACAAAGCTTTTGTAAGGCGAAGGACACTGTTGTTCAGACCAAACTGCAACCAACAGATTGGGAAAAGATCTTTACCAGTCCTAGAACTGATAGATGGCTAATATCCAAAATAAACAAAGAACTCACAAAGTTAGACTGCAGGGAGAAAAATAACCCTTTTTAAAAAATAGGGTTCAGCGCTAAACAAAGGATTCACAGGCGAGGAATGCTGAATGGCTGAGAAACATCAAAAGAAATATTCAACATCTTTAGTCATAAGGGAAAGGCAAATCAAAACAACCCTGAGATTTCACCTCACACCAGTCAGAATGGCTAAGATCAAAAACTCAGGTGACAGCAAATGCTGGTGAGGATGTGGAGTAAGAGGAACACGCCTCCATTTTTGGTGGGATTGAAGACTGATACAACCATTCTGGAAATCGTCTGGAGGTTCCTCAGAAAATTGGACATTAAAGTACCTGAGTACCTAGCTATACCTCTCTTTGGCATATACCCAAAAGATACCCCAACATATAAAAAAGACACGTGCTCCACTCTGTTCATAACAACCTTCTTTGTAATAGCCAGAAGTTGAAAGGAACCCAGATGCCTTTCAACAGAGGAATGGATACAGAAAATGTGGTACATCTACACAATGGAATATTACTCAGCTATCAGAAACAATGACTTTATGAAATTCATAGGCAAATGGATGGAACTGGAAAATATCATCGTGAGTGATGTAACCCAATCACAGAAAAACATACATGGTATGCACTCATTGGATATTAGCCCAAATGCTTGAATTACCCTAGATGCATAGAACCCATGAAACTCAAGAAGGATGATCAAAATGTGAATGCTTCACTCCTTCTTTAAAAGGGGAACAAGAATATCCTTGGTAGGGAATAGAGAGGCAAAGATTAAAACAGAGACAGAAGGAACACCCATTCAGAGCCTGCCCCACATGTGGCGCATACATATACAGCTACCCAATTAGACAAAATGGATGAAGCAAAGAAGTGCAGGCAGACAGGAGCCGGATGTAGATCTCTCCTGAGAGACACAGCTAGAATACGGTAAATAAATAGGCGAATGCCAGCAGCAAACCACTGAACTGAGAACGGGACCCCCGTTGAAGTAATCAGAGAAAGGACTGAAAGAGCTGAAGGGGCTTGAGACCCCATATGAACAACAATGCCAACCAACCAGAGCTTCCAGGGACTAAGCCACTACCCGAAACAATTCATGGGTGATCCTGGGCTCCAAATGTATAGGTAGCAATGAATAATCTAGTAAAGGCACTAGTGGAAGGGGGAAACCATTGGTCCTCCCAAAGGTGGACCCCCATTGAACAGGATTCTTGTGGGGAGGGCGGTAATGGAGGGATGGGATGGGAACACCCATATAGAAGGGGAAAGTTGGGGTTAGGGGGATGTTGGCCTGGAAACCAGGAAAGAAAATAACATTTGAATTGTAATTAAGAAATACCCAGTTTAATAAAGGTGGAAAAAACAAACAAACAAACAAAAACAACAACAGAAAATTAGTCTATAGTAGACAACAAATTAAAGTGAAAAATATTTTGTCAAATGTGAGACGTAAGAAACTGAATTAAAGTCAAGGTGTCTATATGTACATTTAATTTCTCTTCAGAATATATCGTGTTATCATGGGAAGTTTGTTGTATGCTGTTTCATGTGACATATTTGTTGTTGCGTTTGTTTTTATTCATTAAAACATGTGTTTATAGAGATGTAATTGTTTTGCATGTGGTCTCACAGATGTATTCATGCATTTTTGCCCATATTATTTTAGATATCCTTATCATTCCAAAATAAATGGTTTTCCTCATTTTTTTTATTAACTTGAGTATTTCGTATATACATTTTGAGTGTTATTCCCTTTCCTGGTTTCTGGGCAAACATCCCCCCTCCCCTTTTTTAAGGGTGTTCCTCTCCCCATCCTCCCCCCCTTGTTGCCCTACCCCCAACAATCTAGTTCACTGGGGGTTCAGTCTTAGCAGGACCCAGGGCTTCCCCTTCCACTGGTGCTCTTACTAGGATATTCATTGCTACCTATGCAGTCAGAGTCCAGGGTCAGTCCATGTATAGTCTTTAGGTAGTGGCTTAGTCCCTGGACACTCTGGTTGCTTGGCATTGTTGTACATATGGGGTCTCGAGCCCCTTCAAGCTCTTCCAGTCCTTTCTATGATTCATTCATTGGGGGTCATATTCTCAATTCAGTGGTTTGCTTCTGGCATACGCCTCTGTGTTTGCTGTATTCTGGCTGTGTCTGTCAGGAGAGATCTACATCCGGCTCCTGTCGGCCTGCACTTCTTTGCTTCATCCATCTTGTCTAATTGAATGGCTGTATATGCATGGGCCACATGTGGGGCAGGCTCTGAATGGGTGTTCCTTCTGTCTTTGCCTCTCTATTCCCTACCAAGGGTATTCTTGTTCCCCTTTTAAGGAAGGAGTGAAGCATTCACATTTTGATCATCGGTCTTGAGTTTCATTTGTTCTAGGCGTCTAGGGTAATTCAAGCATTTTGGCTAATAGCCACTTATCAATGAGTGCATACCATGTATGTCTTTCTGTGATTGGGTTAGTTGACTCAGGATGATATTTTCCAGTTCCAACCATTTGCCTATGAATTTCATAAAGTCATTGTTTTTGATAGCTGAGTAATATTCCATTGTATAGATGTACCACATTTTCTGTATCCATTTCTCTGTTGAAGGGCATCTGGGTTCTTTCCACTTTCTGACTATTATAAATCAGGCTGTGATGAACATAGTGGAGCATGTGTCTTTTTTATATGTTGGGGCATCTTTTGGGTATATGCCCAAGAGAGGTATAGCTAGATCCTCAGGCAGTTCAATGTCCAATTTTCTGAGGAACCTCCAGACTGATTTCCAGAATGGTTGTACCAATCTGCAACCCCACCAACAATGGAGGAGTGTTCCTCTTTCTCCACATCCTCGCCAGCCTTTACTGCCATATGAGTTTTTGATCTTAGCCATTCTCACTGGTGTGAGGTGAAATCTCAGGGTTGTTTTGATTTGCATTTCCCTTATGACTAAAGATGTTGAACATTTCTTTAGGTGTTTCTCAGCCATTCAACATTCCTCAGCTGTGAATTCTTTGTTTAGCTCTGAACCCCACTTTTTAATAGGGTTATTTATCTCCCTGCGATCTAACTTCTTGAGTTCTATGTATATTTTAGATATAAGGCATCTATCTGTTGTAGGATTGGTAAAGATCTTTTCCCAATCTGTTGGTTGCCATTTTGTCCTAACCACAGTGTCCTTTGCCTTACAGAAGCTTTGTAGTTTTATGAGATACCATTTGTCGATTCTTGATCTTAGAGCATAAGCCATTGGTGTTTTGTTCAGGAAAATTTTTCCAGTGCCCATGTGTTCCAGATGCTTCCCTAGTTTTTCTTCTATTAGTTTGAGTGTATCTGGTTTGATGTGGAGGTCCTTGATCCACTTGGACTTAAGCTTCGTACAGGGTGATAAGCATGGATCAATCTGCCTTCTTCTACATGTTGACCTCCAGTTGAACCAGCACCATTTGCTGAAAATACTATCTTTTTTCCATTTGATGGTTTTGGCTCCTTAGTCAAAAATCAAGTGACCATAGATGTGTGGCTTCATTTCTGGGTCTTCAATTGTGTTCCATTTGTCTATCTGTCTGTCTCTGTACCAATACCATGCAGTTTTTATCACTATTGCTCTGTAATACTGCTTGAGTTCAGGGATAGTGATTCCCCCTGAAGTCCTTTTATTGTTGAGGATAGTTTTAGCTATCCTGGGTTTTTTGTTTTTCCAGATGAATTTGCAGATTGTTCTGTCTAACTCGCTGAAGAATTCGACTGGTATTTTGCTGGGGATTGCATTGAATCTGTAGATTGCTTTTGGTAAAATGGCCATTTTTACTATATTAATCCTGCCAATCCATGAGCATGGGAGATCTTTCCATCTTCTGACGACTTCTTCAATTTCTTACTTCAGAGTCTTGAAGTTCTTATTGTACAAATCATTAACTTGCTTGGTTAAAGTCACACCGAGGTACTTTATATTATTTGGGTCTATTATGAAGGGTGTTGTTTCCCTAATTTCTTTCTCGGCTTGTTTCTCTTTTGTGTAGAGGAAGGCTACTGATTTATTTGAGTTAATTTTATACCCAGGCACTTTGCTGAAGTTGTTTATCAGCTTTAGTATTTCTCTGGTGGAACTTTTGGGATCACTTAAATATACTATCATATCATCTGCAAATAGTGATATTTTGACTTCTTCTTTTCCGATCTGTATCCCCCTGACCTCCTTTTGTTGTCTGATTGCTCTGGCTAGAACTTCAAGAACTAGATTGAATAAATAGGGAGAGAGTGGGCAGCCCTGTCTAGTCCCTGATTTTAGTGGGATTGCCTTAAGTTTCTCTCCATTTAGTTTAATGTTAGCAACTGGTTTGCTGTATATGGCTTTTACTATGTTTAGGTATGGGCCTTGATTTCCTCATCTTTCTAGGACTTTTATCATGAAGGGGTGTTGAATTTTGTCAAATGCTTTCTCAGCATGTAATGAAATGATCATGTGGTTTGGTTCTTTCAGTTTGTTCATATAATGGATCATGATGATGGTTTTCCGTATATTAAACCATCCCTGCATGCCTGGGATGAAGCCTACTTGATCATGGTGGATGATTGTTTTGATGTGCTCTTGGATTCGGTTTGCCAGAATTTTATTGAGTATTTTTGCGTCGATATTCATAAGGGAAATTGGTCTGAAGTTCTCTTTCTTTGTTGGGTCTTTGTGTGGTTTAGGTATAAGAGTAAATGTGGCTTCATAGAAGGAATTCGGTAGTGCTCCATCTGTTTCAATTTTGTGGAATAGTTTGGATAATATTGGTATGAGGTCTTCTATGAAGGTCTGATAGAATTCTGCACTAAACCCGTCTGGACCTGGGCTCTTTTTGGTTGGGAGACCTTTAATGACTGCTTCTATTTCTTTAGGAATTATGGGGTGGTTTAAATTTTTTTATCTCTTCCTGATTTAACTTCAGTACCTGGTACCTGTCTAGGAATTTGTCCATTTCCTCCAGATTTTCAAATTTTGTTGAAGGATTTTGTAGTAGGATATGATGATTTTAGAAATTCCTCTGATTCTGTTGTTATGTCTCCCTTTTCATTTCTGATTTTGTTAATTTGGACACACTCTTTGTGTCCTCTTGTTAGTTTGGCTAAGGGTTTATCTATCTTGTTGATTTTCTCAAAGAACCAACTTTTGGTTCTGTTGAGTCTTTCTATGGTCCTTTTTGTTTCTACTTGGTTGATTTCAGCTCTGAGTTTGATTATTTTCTGCCTTCTACTCCTCCTGGGTGTATTTGCTTCTTTTTGTTCTAGGGCTTTTAGGTGTGCTGTCAAGCTGCTGACATTTGCTCTTTCCTGTTTCTTTCTGCAGGCACTCAGCGCTATGAGTTTTCCTCTTAGCACAGCTTTCATTGTGTCCCATAAGTTTGGGTATGTTGTACCTTCATTTTCATTAAATTCTAAAAAGTTTTTAATTTCTTTCTTTATTTCTTCCTTGACCAGGTTATCATCGAGTAGAGCATTGTTCAATTTCCACGTATATGTTGGCATTCTTCCTTTATTGTTATTGAAGACCAGTTTTAGGCCGTGGTGGTCCGATAGCACGCATGGGATTATTTCTATCTTTCTGTACCTGTTGAGGCCTGTTTTTTGACCAATTATATGGTCAATTTTGGAGAAAGTACCATCAGGAGCTGAGAAGAGGGTATATCCTCTTGCTTTAGGATAGAATGTTCTATAAATATCTGTTAAGTCCATTTGGCTCATGACTTTTCTTTGTCTATGTCTCTGTTTAATTTCTGTTTCCATGATCTGTCCATTGACGGGAGTGGGGTGCTGAAATCTCCTACTATTATTGTGTGAGGTGCAATGTGTGTTTTGAGCTTTAATAAGGTTTCTTTTACGTATGTAGGTGCCCTTGTATTTGGGGCATAGATATTTAGGATTGAGAGTTCATCTTGGTGGATTTTTCCTTTGATGAATATGAAGTGTCCTTCCTTATCTTTTTTGATGACTTTTAGTTGAAAATTGATTTTATTTGATATTAGAATGGCTACTCCAGCTTGCTTCTTCTGACCATTTGCTTTGAAAGTTGTTTTCCAGCCTTTCACCTTGAGGTAGTGTCTGTCTTTGTCTCTGAGGTGTGTTTCCTGTAGGCAGCAGAATGCAGGGTCCTCGTTGTGTATCCAGTTTGTTAATCTATGTCTTTTTATTGGGGAGTTGAGGCCATTGACATTGAGAGATATTAAGGAATAGTGATTATTGCTTCCTGTTATATTCATATTTGGATGTGAGGTTATGTCTGTGTGCTTTTCTTCTCTTTGTTTTGTTGCCAAGATGATTAGTTTCTTGCTTCTTCTACGGTTTAGCTTGCCTCCTTATGTTGGGCTTTACCTTTTATTATCCTTTGTAGTGCTGGATTTGTAGAAAGATATTGTGTAAATTTGGTTTTGTCATGGAATATCTTGGTTTCTCCATCTATGTTAATTGAGAGTTTTGCAGGATACAGTAACCTGGGCTGGCATTTGTGTTCTCTTAGTGTCTGTATGACATCTGTCCAGGATCTTCTGGCTTTCATAGTTTCTGGCAAAAAGTCTGGTGTGATTCTGATAGGTCTGCCTTTATATGTTACTTGACCTTTTTCCCTTACTGCTTTTAATATTCTTTCTTTATTTTGTGCGTTTTGTGTTTTGACTATTATGTGACGGGAGGTGTTTCTTTTCTGGTCCAATCTATTTGGAGTTCTGTAGGCTTCTTGTATGCTTATGGGTATCTCTTTCTTTAGGTTAGGGAAGTTTTCTTCTATGATTTTGTTGAAGATATTTATTGGTCCTTTGAGCTGGGAGTCTTCACTCTCTTCTATACCTATTATCCTTAGGTTTGATCTTCTCACTGAGTCCTGGATTTCCTGTATGTTTTGGACCAGTAGCTTTTTCCGCTTTACATTATCTTTGACAGTTGAGTCAATGATTTCTATGGAACCTTCTGCTCCTGAG
Source organism: Rattus norvegicus (assembly GCF_021556685.1). Taxonomy (NCBI): domain Eukaryota; kingdom Metazoa; phylum Chordata; class Mammalia; order Rodentia; family Muridae; genus Rattus; species Rattus norvegicus. The sequence goes on from NC_141538.1 coordinate 94,092,454, forward strand.
ATTCTCTCTTCCATCTCTTGTATTCTGTTTTTGAAGCTCGTATCTACAGCTCCTTGTCTCTTCTTTTGGTTTTCTATATCCAGGGTTGTTTCCATGTGTTCTTTCTTGATTGCTTCTATTTCCATTTTTAATTCCTTCAACTGTTTGATTGTGTTTTCCTGGAATTCTCTCAGGGATTTGTGACTCTTCTCTATGGGCTTCTACTAGTTTATTTATGATTTCCTGGAATTTCTTCAGGGATTTTTGCGATTCCTCTCTGTAGGCTTCTACTTGTTCTCTAAGGGAGTCCTTCACGTCTTTCTTGAAGTCCTCCAGCATCATGATCAAATATGATTTTGAAGCTAGATCTTGCTTTTCTGGTGTGTTTGGATATTCCGTGTTTGCTTTGGTGGGAGAATTGGGCTCCGATGATGCCATGTAGTCTTGGTTTCTGTTGCTTGGGTTCCTGTGCTTGCCTCTCGCCATCAGATTATCTCTAGTGTTACTTTGTTCTGCTATTTCTGACAGTGGCTAGACTGTCTTATTAGCCTGTGTGTCGGGAATGCTGTAGACCTGTTTTCCTGTTTTCTTTCAGCCAGTTATGGGGACAGAGTGTTCTGCTTTCGGGCATGTAGTTTTTCCTATCTACAGGCCTTTAGCTGTTCCTGTGGGCCTGTGTCTGGTGTTCACCAGGCAGGTCACTTGTAGCAGAAAAGTTGGTCTTACCTGCGGTCCTGAGGCTCAAGTTTGCTTGTGGCTTGCTGCCTAGGAGTTCTCCGTGGTGGCAGCAACCAGGAAGATCTTCACCGCCGTTTCCGGGAGCCTCCATGCACCAGGGTTCCAGATGGTGTTTGGTGTTTTCCTCTGGCGTCAGAGATGTGTGCAGAGTGCAGTCTCTTCTGGTTTCCCAGGCTTGTCTGCCTCTCTGAAGGTTTAGCTCTCCCTCCCACTGGATTTGGGTGCAGAGAACTGTTTATCCGGTAGATCGCTTCAGGTTCAGGTGGTGTCTCAAACGCAGTGGTCCTGCTGCTCTTGGGCCCTCCTCTACAGGAATCCAGAGGCCGTATACAGTTTCCTCTTGGGCCAGGGATGTGGACAGGGGTGGGCAGTGTTGGTGGTCTCTTCCGCTCTGCAGCCTCAAGAGTGCCCACCTGACCAGGCGGTGAGGTCTCTCTCCCACGGGGTTTGGGAGCAGAGAGGTGCTGTGGGCCGGTATCCGCAGGTTTGGGACTCCTGGTAAACACAGAAAGTGCCCAGTCCTAGAGGAATTTTGCCTCTGTGTGTCCTGAGTTCACCAGGCAGGTCTCTTGCAACAGAAAAGTTAGTCTTACCTGTGGTCCCAAGGCTCAAGTGTGCTCATGGGGTGCTGCCTATGAGTTCTCTGCAGCGGCAGCCGGTTTTCCTCATCTTAAAGAATAAAAAAGGGGCTGGGTATTTTGCTCAGTGGTAGAGCGCTTACCTAGGAAGCGCACGGCCCTGGGTTCGGTCCCCAGCTCCGAAAAAAAGAACCAAAAAAAAAAAAGAATAAAAAAAATGGTGTTCAATGGAAAAAAAATGATCATCTCATCAGATGCTGAGAAAGCTTTTGACAAAATTCAACACCTCTTCATGTTAAAAGTTGTGGAAGGAATAGGAATTCAAGGCCCATACCGAAACATAGTAAAAGCCATATACAGCAAACCAGTAGCTAAAATCAAACTAAATGGAGAGAATCTTGGAGCAATTCCTCTAAAATCAGGAAGTAGACAAGGCTGCCTACTCTCTCCCTACTCATTTAATATAGTACTTGAAGTCTGACCCAGAGCAATCAGACAACAAAAGGAGGTCAAAGAGATAAAAATTGGAAAGGAAGAAGTCAAAATATCACTATGTGCAGATGATGTGATAGTATACTTAAGTAACTTAAAAGTTCCACCAGAGAACTACTTAACTTGATAAACAACTTAAGCAAAGTGTTGGGGTATAAAATTAACTCAAACAAATCAGTACCTTTCTGTACTCAAAGGATAAGCAAGTTGAGAAAGAAATTCAGGAACGACACCCTTCATAATAATCCCAAATAATTTAAAATACTTCCTTGTTGCTTTTAACAAAGCAAGTGAAAGATCTGTATGATAAGAACTTCAAACCTCTGAAGAAAGAAATTGAGGAAGATCTCAGAAGATGGAGAGATCTCCCATGGAGAGGCAAAATTAGCATAGTAAAAATGACCATTTTTTTTCCAAAAGCAATCTACAGATTCAATGCAATCCCCATCAAAATTCCAACACAATTCTTCATAGAGAGAGAAAGAGCAATCTGCAAATTCATTTGGAATAACAGAAGACCCGGGATAGCTAAAACTATTCTCAACATTAAAAGAATTCTGGGGGAGAATCACCATCTCTGACCTCAAGCAGTATTACAGGGCAATAGTGATAAAAAACTGTATGGTATTGGTCCAGAAACAGGAAGATAAATCAGTGGAAAAGAATTAAAGAACCAGCAATGAACCCATACATTGACAAAGGAGCTAAAACCATCCAGTAGTAAAAACAGCATTTTCACTGAATTGTGCTGATTCAACTGGAGGTCAGCATGTAGAATAATAGAATAGATCCATCCTTATCACCATGTACAAAGCTTAAGTCCAAGTGGATCAAGGACCTCCACATCAAACCAAATACACTGAAAATGATAGAAAAAAAAGTGGGGAAGAGTCTCGAACACATGAACACTGGGGAAAATTTCCTTAACAGAACACCAATGGCTTAGGCTCTAAGATCAAGAAATTTCAAATGGGACCTCATAAAACTGCAAAGGTTCTGCAAAGCAAAGGACACTGTCATTAGGACAAAATGGCAACCAACAGATTGGCAAAAGGTCTTTTCCAATCTTACATGCCATAGAGGGCTAATATCCAAAATATACAAATAATTCAAGAAGTTAGACTCCAGAGAGCCAAATAACCTTAGTACAAAATGGAGTACAGAGTTAAACAAAGAACTCCTAGCTGAGGAATATCGAATGTCTGAGAAGCAGCTAAAGAAATGTTCAGAATCCTTAGTCATCAGGGAAATGCAAATCAAAACAACCCAGAGATTCCACCTCACACCAGTCAGAGTGGCTAAGATAAAAAAACTCAGGTGACAGCAGATGCTGGGGAGGATGTGGAGAAAGAGGAACACTCCTCCATTGTTGATAGGATTGCAAACTGGTACAACCTCTTTGGAAATCAGTCAGGAGGTTCCTCAGAAAATTGTACATTGCATTACCTGAGGATCTAGCTATATCTCTCCCTGGCATATACCCAAAAGGTGCTCCAGCATTCAACAAAGACACATGTTCCACTGTGTTCATAGCAGCCTTTTTTTATAATAGCCAGAAGCTGGAAAGAACCCAGAGGCCCTTCAACAGGTGAATGATTACTGAAAATGTATATTACATGTACACAATGGAGTAGTACTCAGCTATCAAAAACAATGAGTTCACGAAATTCATAGGCAAATGGATTGAACTAGAAAATATCATCCTGAGTGAGGTAACCCAATCACAGAAAACCACACATATATGCACTCACTGATAAGTGGATATTAGCCAAAAAGCTCCAATTACCTAACGTGCAATCCACAGAGCCCTTGAAGTTTAAGAATAAGGATGACGAAAATGCAGATGCTTCACTCCTTTAAAAGTGGAACAAGAAAACCCATAGGAGGGGATAAGGAGGCAAATTTTAGAGCAGAGACTGAAGGAATGGCCATTGTGAGCCTGCCCCACATGTTGCGCAGATATATACAGCCCCCCAAACTAGATAAGATGGATTAAGCTAAGAAGTGCATGCTGACAAGAACTGGATATAGATCTCTCCTGAGAGACTCAACCAGAACATGCCAAATACGGAGGCAAATGCTAGCAGCAAACCACTGAACTGAGAATGGGACCCCCGTTGCAGGAATTAGAAAAAGGATTGAAAGAGCTGAAGGGGCTTGCAAACCCATAAGAACAACAATGCCAACCAACCAGAGCTCCCAGGGACTAAAACACTACCCAAAGACTATACATGGACTGACACATGGCTCCAACTGCATATGTAGCAAGGTATGGCCTTGTTTGGGCACAAGTAGAAGGGAAATTTCTTGGTTCTGCCAGGTTGGACCCCCAGTGTAGGGGATTGTCAGGGGTGGGTGGCAGTAGGGTGGTGGATGGGGAGGAGAACACCCTATAAAGGGTGACAGGGAGAGGTTAGGGGGCTTTTGGACAGTAATCTGGGAAAGGGAATAACATTTGAAATGTAAATAAGAAATACTCAATTAGAGAGAGAGAGACAGAGAGAGATAGAGACAGAGAGAGAGACAGAGAGAGACAGAGAGAGACAGAGACAGAGTCAGAGAGACAGAGACAGAGAGAGAGAGACAGAGACAGAGAGAGACAGAGAGAGACAGAGAGATAGATAGAGAGTCAGAGAGAGACAGAGAGAGAGACAGACAGACACAGAGATAGAGACAGGGACTCAGAGAGAGAGAGAGAGAGACAGAGACAGAGACAGAGACAGAGACAGCGATAGAGACAGACAGACAGAGAGAGAAAATTTGCTTTGTCCATGTGTCTGTTATGTTCTGATGGTTTCTGCCCTCAATTTACCTCCCTCCAACTCCACTCAAATCGTTCTTCCAACGTAACTCTTCCTATCTTAATATTTTCTTTTTCTTTTGTGTGTGTGTGTGTGTGTGTGTGTGTGTGTGTGTGTGTGTGTGTATCCCATTCAAGGTAGTCGTGGCACATTCCTTTAATCCCAGCATTCATGTGGTATAGGTAGATGGATTGCCAACTTTGAGACCCTGGTTTACAAAGGGAAGTCTAGGCCAGCCAGGGATCCACGGAGAAGCCCTACCTTGAAAAACACTGTATATTCCAGTTAGTGCCAACTGTATAGGTGGATGTGAGGTCATCCATTGGCGCATGGGCAACCTACCAGTGACTAGATCCGCAAAGAAAAATGACTGTCTTTTGCTTAGCTGCCATCAACTTTTAGTAGGTTTCTAGCTGTGGATAAGGTGCCATGAGCTTTTTTCATATCCATGCTCGAATTTTGACTGGAATGGTCTTGTACAGGTTTTAGGCGGGTAACTATAGGTGCTATGAGTGCAGTAGCTGTGTAATATCCAAAAGACAGCACTTCCCAGTGCTCTTACCTACTGTCTGGCTCTTATATTGATTCTGTCTCCTTCCCTCGTATGTTCCCTATGTCCTCATAATCATTTGTTCTCTGCTTTGATTATTGTACCTGCATATAAGGTACCTGCATCAGAACTTGTTGTCTCTTAATTATAATTTGTAAATAACTGCTAACTATTGGGTTTCTTAGAGATCTTTTAATCCATCCTACATTTTAGTTAACCTGTTCCTTATCTTTTTTTCCCCATTCCCACTTGAACCATTACCCCCAAGTTAAAGGTGTTTAAATCAGATTCCAGGATGATAGGTTTTTATTTGGCTTTTTCATACAAGCACCCTTTCAATAAACACTCTCTCTATCTCTTGAATTTCCCCATAGTCCCATCTTCCTCCCAATTTAAACATTTATATTCTCAGCATGCTATTTCTCTTTAGTTTTTCCTATAGTCTACTATCACTGATCCCTAAATGAACTTCCTAGTAACCCCATTCTAGTTGCCTGGCTTCTACATATACTCCAAATTAAACATGCAAAACAAAACTCTTGAAAGTACAATCTGCATATGAGAAAGAATATGTGGCATTTCTCTTTCTGAGTCTGAATTGCCTCACTATAATTATTTTCCAGTCCCATATACTTCCTGAAATTTTTCATTAACTCGTTTTTCTTATGTATTCATCTCTTGATGGGCATCTAGGTTTATCCCATTTCCTAACTATTGTGAGTAAAACAACAAATGACCATGAATGTACAAGAATCTCTACAGTATGATATAAGGTCCTTTGGGTATATCTACAAAGGGGAAAACCACTTATAGAGGTTCTAGTTCTAGTTTTTAGAGAAACACTCCCAGACTGATTTCCGAAAGTAGTTGCAATAGTTTACACTGTCTCCAACAGTGTGCAGGAGTTGCCCTTTTTCCATGTCCATGTCAGTGTTTGCTGACATTATCATAACACACATGCTTTACTTTTGGAATATAAACATGGAAGATTACAGCTATGCATGAGCTTAGATTGAATGAATTAATTATATGAGAAATCTAAGGCAAATAAGGTGTGCTCTCCCACTAGTCTCTCTCTCTCTCTCTTTTTTTTTAATTAACTTGAGTATTTCTTATATACATTTCGAGTGTTATTCCCTTTCCCGGTTTCCGGGCAAACATCCCCCTAATCCATCCCCCTCCCCTTCTTTATGGGGGTTCCCCTCCCCACCCTCCCCCCATTGCCGCCCTCCCCCCAACAATCTAGTTCACTGGGGGTTCAGTCTTAGCAGGACCCAGGGCTTCCCCTTCCACTGGTGCTCTTCCTAGGATATTCATTGCTACCTATGAGGTCAGAGTCCAGGGTCAGTCCATGTATAGTCTTTAGGTAGTGGCTTAGTCCCTGGAAGCTCTGGTTGCTTGGCATTGTTGTACATATGGGGTCTCAAGCCCTTTCAAGCTCTTCCAGTTCTTTCTCTGATTCCTTCAACGGGGGTCCTATTCTCAGTTCAGTGGTTTGCTGCTGGCATTCGCCTCTGTGTTTGCTGTATTCTGGCTGTGTCTCTCAGGAGAGATCTACGTCCGGCTCCTGTCGGCCTGCACTTCTTTGCTTCATCCATCTTGTCTAATTGGATGGCTGTATATGTATGGGCCACATGTGGGGCAGGCTCTGAATGGGTGTTCCTTCAGTCTCTGTTTTAATCTTTGCCACTCTCTTCCCTGCCAAGGGTATTCTTGTTCCCCTTTTAAAGAAGGAGTGAAGCATTCACATTTTGATCATCTGTCTTGAGTTTCATTTGTTCTAGGCATCTGGAGTAATTGAAGCATTTGGGCTAATAGCCACTTATCAATGAGTGCATACCATGTGTGTTTTTCTGTGATTGGGTTACCTCACTCAGGATGATATTTTCCAGTTCCAACCATTTGCCTACGAATTTCATAAAGTCATTGTTTTTGATAGCTGAGTAATATTCCATTGTGTAGACGTACCACGTTTTCTGTATCCATTCCTCTGTTGAAGGGCATCTGGGTTCTTTCCAGCTTCTGGCTATTATAAATAAGGCTGCAATGAACATAGTGGAGCACGTGTCTTTTTTATATGTTGGGGCATCTTTTGGGTATATGCCCAAGAGAGGTATAGCTGGATCCTCAGGCAGTTCAATGTCCAATTTTCTGAGGAACCTCCAGACTGATTTCCTCTTAAAGGCAGCTTAAACAGGTTGAATGCATAGTATGATTAGACTGGTAAGTCTTAAGTGACCTCAAGGTCTATTATTAACTTTGGTTGTGAAGTCCAGCAAAAGTTTCAGTCTTTTAGAATGTAAGAGATATTTTCATCATAATAAATTCCCACAGGTTTTGTTATTCAGGTTTGAAAGCCTTCTTCCTTTTTCTTTTAGCCTTAGCTTTACCTCTCAAGTTCTGGTAGACTTCTGCAGACCATCTAGTCCTGAGCTGTTTATAGTTGAGAGTTTTATTATTGCCTGAATGTCATTTCTGATCATATATTTATTAATATTATTTATATCCTCTGGTTTAATTATAGTTTGACATTTGCATCTGTAAGTTTATCCATTCCTGTCCTGTTGTTTTCTAACTTAGTGGAAAAATAGATTTTAAGGCATATAATCGTGATGGTCTGAATTTCATTTCTACCTGTTGTAATGTCTTCTTTTTCATCACTACTTATATTAATTTGGATCTTCTCTATTTTTCTTTTAGTTATTTGTCTAATGGTTTATCAATCTTGTTTATCTTTTCAAAAATAACTCAAAAATAATTTCAAAAATAATTATTTTTATTTATTTTAAAGTTTGTATTTAATTAATTGTAACCCTGATTTTTATTATCTTCTTTGGTAATTATTTGGGAGTTGTTTGTTCTTGTTCGTCCCCAGACTTATGTTGAATCATTAAATTATTCAATATCTCTCTAATTTTTATGTAGTCATTTAATACTGTAAACTTTCCTCTTAGGACTGCTTTCATATGTCACATAGATTTTCATATGTTGTGTTTTCACTTTCATTCAATTTTAGATATTTTCTTTTTGTTTCTTTATTTATTCAGTGGCACATTCATTATTCAATGATGCATTATTTAATCTTAATTAGATACATTTGGAGTTTTCCTTACTTACATACTCACTTACTGGTAGATACCTTTATTTCATTGTAGTCAGATGGAAAGCAGGGTATGATTTCAGTTTTTCTATATTTGTTGAGATTTTCTTTGTCTCATAAATTTTGATTAATTAAAAAATTTAATGGGCTGCTACAAAGAACGTGTGCTCTTTATTTTGTATAGGTGGAATGTTCTAAAGATGTCTGTCAGATCCATTTGATTTATGATATCATTTTGACTTCATTGTTTCTTTGCTTAGCTTTTGCCTAGATGACCTGTCTTTTAGTGAAAGAAGGTATTGAAGCCAACTGCTATCAGTGTTTTGAAAGTAATCAGCATCTTTTTCTCTAGCAGTATTTGTTTTATGAAACTCAGTGGTGTATATTTAAAATTAATAATCTTCTTGAGTATGAAGTGACCTTTATCTCCTCTAACTAATTTTGATTGGTTGATTTTTATCTGATTTAATAATAGCTATGCTTGTCTACTTCTTAGATTTATTTGTTTGGAGTAACTTCTCCCCCGCCCCCATCATTTTACCCTAAGGTGGAGTAAGGCTAGGCTTTCCATTGCTGTGAAGAGACACCATGACCAAGACCACTCTTATAATTGTAAATATTTAATTGGGACTGGCATATACTTTCAGAGGTTTAGTTCCTTATCATCATGGCATGAAACATGGCTGCATGTAGACAGACATGGTGCTGGAGGAGCAAAGAGTTCTACATTTTGATCTGAAGGCAGACAGGAGAAGACTGGACATGTTTCACACTGGGCATAGTTTGAGCATTTTAAACCTCAAGTATCTGCCTTCACAGTGACACATTTCCTCTAACAAGGGCATACCTCCTTTAATAAGGACACAGCTCCTAATAGTGTCACTCCCTATGGCCTAGAATTCAAACACATGGATTTCCAAACCTATTTAAATCACAAAATTCTACTCCTTGGCCCCCATAGGCTTATAGCCACAACATAATGCAAAATGCATTTCATCTACCTTCAAAAGTCTCCATAATCTATCACAGTCCCAACAATGTTTAAAAGTCCAAATTTCAAGCGTTTCTGAGATTCCTGTAATCTCTTAATTATAATCCCCTATAATATCAAAATCAAAAACAAATTGCATACTTCTAACATACTATGTCACAGGATTTGCATTACTGTTCCAAAACATAGGGAAGGGAGCATAGTGAAGAAATACTGGACAAAATCACACCAAAAACTAGTTGGGCAAATGCCAAACACTGTATCTTTACGTTAGATGTCAAAATATTCTTTAGATCTCCAGCTTTGTTGACTGAACACACTTCTTTCTCTTGGGCTGGTTCTACTTTTTGTACAACAACTTTCCTCTGCAGATATGCCATGGCTCAGGCATCTCTAATATAATGGGGTCTCCAGGCAACCAGGCTTTAACTTCACAGCTTCTTACCAGGGACTCTCAGGGCCTTCACGCAGGTATACCCCTGACATTTTCATGTCCTCAGCAGCTTTCCTTGGTTTCAGAAGGAAATTCCATCCTTGATTCTACAGCCAGAACCATGTGGTCAAAGCTGCCAATTTCTTCTGCTTTCTGTGGCTAGAATGTGCCCCCCACCCCACACCCTGTTCTATTACATCTTCACCAGCTTTCTGTTTTTGATGATTTATTTCACTGCCTAAACTTAGCTGGTTTGGAACTTGCTTTGTAGACCAGGCAAGCCCTAAACTTAGGGATCTTTGTGCTTTTGTCTCCTGAGTACTGGGATTAAAGGCATGTACCACCGTGCCTGGAACTAAACTTTTCTTTAATTACTTTTCATTATAGATCATTATAAGCATGGTGACTGTTGGTATCAGGAACTGTCTTCAGCAGCAACACTGTTTGGTCACTGTTGCCATGGCAATGGCCATACAATCCCAGTATTCCTTTGGTTCAATTCCCACCTCCACCTGGGAATAGTTATGTAACATTCCAAATAAAAGGCAGACTTCTTCTGCCCTCCTCCTCTTCTTTCTCTCGTCCCTTCTCATGTCTTGTTCTCCCTTTAAATCTCTCCATGTGGAACCATGTTGGTTTGGTGTGCTCTATCTGGACAGGCATGGGCTGTTATTTAACAACAATGAGATTTCCCATACCCATTTTTCTTGGTTCCTTAGAGACACGTCACCCAAAAGCAAGCAGGAAGTAGTCAGAGATCATGATGACCCTATTCCTGTTCTTTTTAACTAAACCAAAATGGCAGAATGTTGGTATTCTGTCTAAGCTCCACCCCAACAGCAACCTGGCAGCAGCCAGGTATGCACTACCCCACAGTTGCCTAGTATCAGCCACCTGTGCCTGACTATATAAGGGGGATGCTTGCCCTCTCCTTCCTTTCTTACTTTCTCTTACTTCCTTCTTACCCCCTCTTGCTCTTTGTTCTTCGCTGCTCTTACTCCCTTCCCCATACCCCCTCCACATGCCCATGGCCATCTGCCTTTTTGCTCTTCTACTCTTCTCTCATTAAACCTCTCCACATGGAACCACGATGGCTGGGTGTTCTGTCTGGGCATGGACTGAAATTCAAAACCCTAATATTGGCACTGTGACTTGGATGCCCCGTTTGATTTTGATCTCCCCATGCTCACATGGCCTGGCACCCCTGATGCCCTGCAGCCCACCCACCCTGCGCCACCTCAGGCCCAGGGCGTGGAGCCTTGGTGGAGATAGATGGAACCGCGCACTCCTGCCAAATCGCCACATTGCTACATTGCCCTCACTCTACCCTGGGCCGGGGGCACAGTCGCGGGCACAGGCACAGTCACAGTCCCTCGCCATGGGCTGCACTCTCTCACCGGCTGTGGCGAGGAGAACTGGAGATGGGAGGAGAATTGGAGATGTGTGCTGCTTCTGCGTGCACGACCCGAGATTGCTGCCTTGTATCCTGTTGTTGGGCCCTGCCATTACATCTGCTGCTGCTTCTGCACGCATCACAGGGATTTGATGGCACCATCTATGCCATCCAACCACCACCACCTACTGGCTGCTGTGGGACTCAGGACTTTCACCACTCCAGCAGGCCTCCCCATCGCCATGATGCCCTGCTTACAGCTGCCAAGGAGAGAGCCATCTTCAAGCATGTTCTGGTGGGAGGTACCTACTCAACCTCTGTGTGCTTTCTTTACCTCAGAACTTGACTTTCCATGCTGTACACATGGCTTCAGGGGAGCATTCTTGAGCTTGGAGTTACCCGTGCTGCCCCTGGGGATAGATCCTTTGACTGACCCTCATTCTAGGACCTTTTCCCTTGGGTGAGACTTTTTCTCCCTCTCTTTTTGAGACAGTTCAATGCCAGGCCAGGCCTGGATAAGCTGCTCTCTGACTCAGGAGCACTGGCTCTAAATCTAGCCCCAGCGCTGGTAGTAGCAATTAATTCCTGTTCTCACCCATGGGTTTATCGGTCTTTGCCGCCTGTCCCCATTTCCTGGGATGTTTTGGTCTAATTTACACTAACCAGAAAACAATATCTCTGTCTGACCCCATCCACAGTCCTCCCTCTTTTCCCTTCCTTGTTGTTGCTATAGCTCCTGGTTTGTGCCTGTGAGCAGCAGGTCTGACCCTGTTCTGCAGGAACCCTGTCTGTGAGGCCTGCTTTTCCACGGGTGTGAGACCCCTAAGACCCTTTTACAAGTGAACTGTCTCTGTGTGCACCAGTGTTCCAGCTGTGTGCACCTTCGCGCACTCACTCATGCTTCTCCCTTGCTCTGCAGATTTTAAAGAACGTAAACATATAAGCTACAGGAAACCCACTCAGAACTACCTCTTATGGACCAAATAGACTCCACTGAGATAAGTACATCTGCCCAAAGTTCCCACTTACTACCTATTCCAAAGGGTGGGATTCCTCTGGGTTTCAAATGAACATCTAAGAAAATATTTCTTTTTTCTCAAATGTGTTTAATATTATTCTCTGCCTATAATAAATATATATGTGTATTCTAGCGTCTTGTCAAGTCCAGGTGCTTACTACATCCAGGAACGCTCCAGAGAAGCGACTTCCAGATGTTCTAATTTCCTCTCACAGACACAGACACTTTTATTGGACCTGTTCCTTCTGACCTATCCTCAGATGGTTCCACAGACCCTGGACAACAAGGAAATAGCCAACTCTAAGACTGGACAAACATCCCCCTCATAAATGACACCAACCTGTCATTCTGCCTTTTGCTCTAGACCTTTACCTTAGCATACCAACTCCTTAAACTCACCGGACCTGGTGCTTCAAAGATTACTAGCTATGTGCCCATCCCCCAACCCCCAGGACCTAACTTACAGCTGCCGCTTATGGCTTCTCCAGTGATACATCCCGATAACCTTATCTCACCCTTTGTCAGCTGCCCTGAAATCTGATGTCTCTACGACTTCATACCTTTCCTCTATTTTTCTTTTTGGTGTAGCAAACTGTTAAAAAAAACCCAGGACACATTCTGTAGGAACACTAGGCCCCCTAGACTGCAATAGAACCACAACCCTTGATACCCAATCTCTGCCACAATGCCCTGCATTCCAAAACACATCAATCCTCTGTGGCACGCAGGTATATTATTGTTTACCTGCCAGGTGGTCAGGGATTTGTACATTGGAACTCCTTTACCCTGAACTAGGGGTAATCCAGGGAAATGAGACTCTGTCAGTTCTGGCTGTAGATATGATAGCTGCCTGACATAAGACGGCATTTCAGATCGTGCCTAACCTGGTCACTGCAGGAATAGCCATAGGTGCTGGCCCTGGGGTTGCAGAGATAACTACTTCCATGACCCAATATAATAAGTTGACTTATGACCTTGACAACGGTTTTCAAAATGTCCTGAACCATGCTTACCATCCAGAAACAGATTGATTCTTTAGCCCTCAGGGGTTGGATGGAACTGCACACTCCCTGCACATCGCCACACTGTTACATTGCCGGTACTCCATCCTGGGCCCGACAGGGGTTGGATGTATTATCAGCTAAGGAACATGGTCTTTGCCTTTTTCTCCAAGAAGAATGCTGTTTCTATATCAACCAATCCTTGATAGTGAGAAATAAAATCCAGGAGCTTCCATCAGACATGCAGAATTTCAAGGAATGTGAGGCCTCCAGTTCCTGGACTTTCAAAAACCCTATGTGGGAGTGGATACTCTCTTTCATAACACCTTTACTGGAATTACTATTTACTCCCTGTTTCATTAATTTTGTCTCTACATTCCTTCAATGACAGATACAGAAAATTTCTAATCAAACTATTAATCAGTTCCTGTTACAGGATTACCAGCCACTGTCCACTGAAGAGCCTGATGTGACCATTTACCAAGTGGGCCCTGATGGTGAAAGTCAGCTGTACCCCAACATTGACAATGCCCCAAGACAGCAGGAAGTAGGCTGCCCTTATCTCCCTTTCACCATCAGCTTCCCCCTCCCCTTTTTCCTTCTTATGATAAGAAAAAGAGAGGTATGTTGGTATCAGGAATTGCCATCAGCAGTGACACTGTTTGGTCGTTGTTGCCATGGCAATGGACATACACTCCCAATATTCCTTTGGTTCAATTCCCACCTCCATCTTGGAATAGTTATGTCACATTCCAAATAAAAGGCAGACTTCTGCCCTCCTCCTTTTTCTCTTCTTTCTGTCGCCCCTTCTCCTTGTCTTGTTCTCCCATTAAATTTCTCCACATGGAGCTGTGTTAGTTTGGTGTGCTCTATCCAGACAGGTACAGGCCAATATATAATAACAACGAGATTTTAATAACAGCAGTGACTATTCCTCAAGACCTGGACCAAAAACCTGTATCTTCCAGCCTAAAGAGCCAGATTGAAGGCATGTTGTCTTCCTGCCTCAAGATCTGGATCAAATGTGCCCTCCATTTCTGGATTGTAGCTCATTTCAGATACAGGCAAATTGATAACTGAGAATAGCTATTACAGGTGGTGTCTATCTTCTATGAAAGTATGCCTTTTTGAGGAAGTGAAAAGTCGGATCCCATTTTCTAATCTGTTGGCTTATGTATTTTTTCTTAAGGTCTACTTATATTTATTTTCTGTGCACATGTATGTGCCTGCTTGTCTGTGTGTGCACTACATGTATGCTGGCATTTAATGAAAGAGAATGCAGAAGGGGACCCTGTATACCTTGACTTATAGTTAAGAGTTACTAGTGATTATGAATCACCATATATGAATGCTGGGAACCAATCCCAGGTTCTATGCAAGAGCACATGCTACTCTTAAATGTTTGATCATCTCTTCCACCCCTAGTCTGTGCCTTTTGGTTGAGTCACTGAATCCATTAACATTTAGAGTTATTATTAAATGATGTGTATCAATTCTGGCCATGTTGTGCACTTTATGTTGTTTCCTTAGACCTCTTTTGATTAATTGTTCTGGTCCTATTTATATATCCTCCGTAACTTCTTGGGAACATTTGCATTTCTTTTAATCTAGAATAGCCCTTCCAATATCTGTTCTATAGCTGGCTTAGTAGTCACAATTTCCTATTTTACATCACCCACTTATTACTATTATCATAGGACTGTTAAATGAATTATTTTTAATATAAATGTAAGCAATTAATTAATACAGCAGCTATATTTCTTTATCCTAGCTAGTTCCCAATAACCACACAGAGAGATGAAGATTTATTTCAAAACATCACCTTAGTACCTGGGAAGTACTGATATAATAATCCTCTAAGCTACTTTGGCAACCTCCCAGCCATGAAGTACCTGCAATTACAACTTCTGTTGTCCAGATGAACTCTAAAAAAAAATTCTTTATTTCTCCTTCCACTTGGTCGATGTGCCCACAGACCCCTTCCTCATGTCTCCTCCTCTTCCTCATTTTTGTCTCTGTCTTCTGTTTCTGTTACTGTTTCCGTGTCTCTGTCTCTGTCTCTGTCTCTGTCTGTCTCTCTCTGTCTCTGTCTCTGTCTCTGTCTCTGTCTCTGTCTCTGTCTCTCTCTCTCTCTCTCTCTCTCTCTCTCTCTCTCTCCCTCTCTCTTCTTCCCCCTGCTTGTGGAACTTCTACCCTATTCTCTTATTCTCTTTTATGCCCAGCCTTTGGGTGACCATCATTTATTTACAAGGCAGAGAATAAATGGTTAAGTATTGTTTGCCTAAATTTGAGACAGGAGATTCTTGACATGAGCATTTAACATGTTTTCCAGATTGAAACATGATATGAGGGCAAAGAAATCAGCATTTGAATAATACAAATATAACCTATACCCAGTGCACAAAAACAGTATGCCTACATAGGACCTTATTAACCTACCCTCATATCTTTATACATATATTACAACTTCTAAAAGATTGGCTGAATGCTAGCTACTTACTTGGTTGAATATCATAAATTTTCAATATGTGCAATTGTTAATTTTAGGTGTACACTTCACTAGGTTAGGGAACTTCTACATAATTAATGATTATGCTATTTCTGGGTATGATGGTAATTGTGTCTGTGGAAGTGATGGGCTTTTGAATCTGGGAAATGAGGAATAGAGGATTGCCCTGATTTAATGTTTTGGTCTTTTTGATTTTATATTTCACCATTAGAACTCTGTGTTCTCTGGATATTTTACTCTGAAACTCACACCAACATTTTCAAACCTGGATTGAGCCACTCCATCAGTTTCTCTAGCTCTCTAGTTTTCACATGGCATATGTTGAGAGATCTCAGATGCAATAATTATGGAAATTAATGTCTTTAGTATATCTTCTCTCATCTGTCTGCCTGTTTTTCACCCATAATATTGCTTCTGTTTTAGTGAAGAACTCTAATTACTCTGTGGACCTAGGACCAGGAAACGTTTGTCTTAGTTTTGGACATAAGATTAACAATGCCAGGTGTGAGCATCATAGTACTGCTTACTGGGTTTACTTTGAACACAGAAGGCCCTGAGCACTTCCATTTTGGTAACTGCTCATGAAAAGGACTATGTACCACCAAAAACTGAGAAGGCTTGTCTACAAAGAAGGCAAGCTCACTCTATAGATAGACTGATCCTTGCAACCTTGATCCTAGACGGGTAAATGAGTTATTTTTCAAGGATGCAAACAGATAAGGTAATTGTGCACCTGGGGAAGAAGAGCTTCTAGAAGAGTATTCTGAGTTTGAGAAGGGATTGTCTGAGACCTACAAGCTATAAAATGAACTATCTCCTCAATCAATAGAAAGCCTTGCATTTAAGGCTTTCTTGTGTTAAGGACATGAACTTCCAATGTGTGATATTAGTGTGATTAAAAAGCTATTCTCTGGCCCCATCTACTGTGAGAATGAAGACCATTCTCAGCAATCAGACTGTTGACATTCCAGAAAATGTCGACATCACTCTGAAGGGGCGCATAGTCATTGTGAAGGGCTCCAGGGGGCACTCTGAGGAGGGACTTCAATCACATCAATGTAGAACTGAGTCTTCTTGGAAAGAAAAAGAAAAGGCTCTGTGTTGACAAGTGGTGGGGTAATAGGAAGGAACTGGCCACTGTCAGAACCATCTGCAGTCATTTTTACAATATGATCAAGGGTGTGACACTGGGCTTCTGTTACAAGATGAGTTCTGTGTATGCTCACTTCCCTATCAACGTCATTATTCTGGAGAATGGGTCTTTGGTTGAAATCCGAAATTTCTTGGGTGAAAAATACATCCGGAGGGTTCGGATGAGGACAGGTGTTGCTTGTTCTGTTTCTCAAGCTCAGAAGGATGAGTTAATCCTTGAAGGAAATGATATTGAACTTGTTTCAAATTCAGCGGCTCTGATTCAGCAAGCCACAACAGTTAAAAGCAAGGATATCAGGAAGTTTTTGGATGGCATCTATGTTTCTGAGAAGGGAACCGTGCAGCAGCCTGAAGAATGAGACCTCAGTTTCCTAGCACCAGAAACAAGATTCAGATTAGAAGTACAATGTGGGCTTTATGGGAACAATAAAAGACTTATATATTGAAAAAAAAAGCTATTCATTTCATATGTTCTCACCCCTTCCCAATTAAAAATGAGAAAAATAGGCTTCATAATAATTTCTGTATACATTGGTAACATCGAAAATAGGTTTTAAGGATAATTAAAAAAAGCCCTGCTGCTCATAAATATGAACTCTTTGTTGCCATTTATAAAAGCGGCCTCATATTGAGAGCTCATTAGTAGTTTGAACTTAATTTTGTCAAAGGAAATAGTCATGAAAGATTATGTTTCATCTTTAATATGTTCAGCAACAATGCCATTATCCCAAATTTCAGATGAATTTAATTGAAACTTAATGCACAAAATTAGTTGTTTTGTGCAATTAGAATCCCATTTAAATGGGTTAGGAAATGAATAGGATGGTAAACTCATGATTTTTTTTTCTCATGAACGATTTGCTAGGTCTCCTTGTTCCTATGTTTTCTCTCCATATTAAATAAATGCCTTTTTTCTCAGTTTAATAGGATTTTCATTTTACAGTTTTATTGCCACTAGGCAATATATAATACCCAGCACCTCCAAGGAGGTGAATGGGAAATGGAGCTGCCCAGTGATAGTTACAGAAAAGTAAGATTGAAGTTCTTGGGATTCACTGTGTCCAGCCTCTTCCATATTCTTCCATTCTGCAGATGAGAAGGATACGGGTCACATGTACCAGAGAAATTTGGAAGACTTGGCTTTAAAAGCAGACATAAGTATAAATGTTCCTCTAACCAATAATGCTTTTGTGACTTCGGGTTCATCTCTTGACATTTGAACCTCAGTAATTTGCTGGAAATATATTTTTCAGTGCTACTCATCAAACATACAACCTCTGTTATTCTATATATGACCTGATACAAGTCAACATACTGAGCCCAGTGATTATCTCTTAACGTTCTTGTTAAACATTAAATGAGAGAAGCTATACAAGTGTTTAGTATACTGGCACATTTAAAAAGTATCAGCAGCTGTGGTTATTAGTACTGTCCTTTTTTAAAATCATCCATATGTTTGTAATCATCATTATTCTTAGAACATTTTGTGCCCCTGATATAATAATAAGCTTTCCCAACTGTTAACCTGAGCATTCAAGTGGAATAAGAGGATGAAGAGATAGGTAATTGCTTACGGAGCTGAGATGGTGATGTGTAACAACATCTTCCAAAGTGACATATTTCCTTCCAAAGGCTCATGAGGCAAAGGAAGTTCCTGAAATTAACCAGATTGGTAGACAGGTCTCTCCTCCATGGTTAGAGAAGCAGTAACCAACTCCCCTGTAGGTGCCTTTCACACTGTTCCAGTGGCCTAAGGAGAGTCTCTGACATCTGAACTGCCTGTAACAAGTGCATGCAGAGAATTCCAGGGTCACAGCTTTCGTTAGTCATCATCCACACTGAAGTGGACTTATTATGCAGCTCTTTTTGCATTATGCTCTTGTGAGTTCACACAACTCATGGATTTTCCAAGTTAGTCTTCTGTTGCATCATCATACTCTCATCATTTCTCTTTGGAATGAGTAGATATTCTGTTCATATTTCCCAAGAAAATTTGACAAAACATGATTGATTTGTTTCTTGGGAAAGCAATATAACTTGATAAGGCTCAATATGATAGAAACCATGGTCTTAGAAAGTTCTGTAGATATATTTGTAGACGAGGATAAGACTTTTGGCCAGAAAGTAGCTTTGTGCCAATACTGAATCAGCAGATTCATAACTAAAGGCTGAGTGAGGTCTGGGCATAGTAGATCTTTGCATTGTGTGCATTTGTAGTTCCTCTGTTAGCCTAATATCGCAACATACATTATTGTTGAGTACTTTATGACTGTAGAACTATGTCACTGAGGCTATATAAATGTGATTCCACTGCTGTGACATTGAGGCACAATGCAATAGGGTTGCCAAGGCACTGAGGACATCTAGTAGCTTCAGTGTTTCAGATTTAACTTAGCTCTTTGAGCCTTTTTCAGTTGTTTCTGTGTAAGACGGTAGATAGAGGTCTAACTTAATTTTCTTGGCTGTGGACATCTAGTTTTTCTGACTTTGTTTGTTAAAGATACTTTCTTTTCTTAAGCTTACGTTTTTAGCATCTTTTGAAAAAGATTCCAAGTAACTTTGTAGTTACAAAGACTCGTGTTTGGGTCTTCAATTTTATTTCATTGGTCTACATGTCTGTTCTTGTGCCCATACCATATTGTTTTTCTTAATATATTTCTGTAATGATTTTAAGATCTAGAATGGTAACTCCTCCAGCATTGTTTGTTGTTATTTGTTTGTTTTGTTCAGGATTACTTTGGCTGTCTAGGGTCTTTTGTGATTTCCTATGATGGATACTTTTTTTCTGTTCCTGTGAAAATGACATGATGATTTTTATTGGGATTTCATTTAACCTGTAAATCACTTTCGGTAAACATGACTATTTTCACAATATTAAACCTATCAGTCATGAGATTGATTTTTTCATCTCCAAAACATGGGATTTGTTGTCCCTTTTTCTAGTGTCTTCTTCTGTCACTTTCTTCAGGAGCTTAACATTTGCATTGTAGAAGTTTTTCACTTCTTCAGTTAAATTTATTCCTAGATATTATATATTTCTTAAGGCTATTGTAAATGGGAATGTGTCTTTAGATGTTTTCTATATTTTTGTTCTTCATATGTATAAAGGCTATTAGTTTGTGCTAGTATATTCTATATCTTGCCACATTGCCCAATTATTTTTATTATGTGTAGAAAAATTTCAGTAGAATTTTCAGGATCTCTATTATATAGTATTATGGCATCTGCAAATAGGATACTTTGATTTCTTCTTTCCCTGTTTGAATCCTTTTTCTTCACTTCTTTTATTGTTCCAACTATGACTTTAAGAACAATTTTGAAAAATAGTGGGAATAGTGGACATTCCTGTCTCATTTCTAACTTCAATGGTATGGCTTCAGGCTGTTCTCCATTTAAGAGACAAATACTCATATGAAGCTTTTATTATGTTGAGGTGTGTTCTCTTTAGTCCAATATTTTCAACTTTTGTCATGAAAAAGTGATGGATTTTTGTCACAAGCTATTTCAGTATCAATTGAGACAGTCTTGTGGTTTTTGTCTTGAGTCCATTTATGTGGTTTATAAATCAACTGGATAATCATTTGGATGTATGTCTTTGTTCTTTTTGCAAATATTTTATTGAACATTCAAGTCTGTTTTCATGAGTCATAGTGCCCTGTAGTTTTCTTTTTTTGTTATTTCTTTCCCTAGTTTTAGCTTGAGAATGATACTGCCAGTGTGGAAAGAGGTTGGGAGTGCTACTTCTGTTTCTGATTGCTTTTTGTTAACACTTTTAGGACTGGATGTAGATCTTCTCTGAATGACTGGTAGAATTCTATGATGAATTTATCTATCCCTCAACTTTCTTTCAGTTGCAATGGTTATTAGTATTATTTCAATTTCCACTTTTGCTATGTGTCTATTTGGTTACTGACTTCACTTTAAATTGTGGTTTGGCTGAATGCAGAAATTCATTAATTTCTTTTAGATTTTCCACCTTCTTGGAGTAAAGATTGTAAAAAATATTTTCTTATAATATCCTGAATTTCTTTGTTATGTGTTGTAATGTTTCCCTCTTCATTTTTTATTCTGTTAATTGAGCTTCCCCCCTTTTCTTTGGGTTAGTTATGTCAAGGGTCTGTCAATCTTGTTTATCTTCTCAAAAACTAGCGCTTAGATTAGCTGATTCTTTGTACTGTATTTGTTGTATCTATTTCATTTATTTCTGATCTGATTTTCATTTCTTGTCTGGATTCAGATTTGATTTGATCATACTTTTCCAAATTTTTAGTTTGATCATTAAGTTATTTATTTATGCTTTTTCTGATTTCTTAAAGTCTAGGCACTTGAAGCTATCGATCCCTTGTAGGACTGCTTTCAATGTATCCCAGAACTTCTCTTGAGTTCTCCACTAAAAAAACCATTTGACTCTGGGTTTTTTTTTGGGGGGGGGAAGGAGGGACTTTTAATGACTGCTTCAATTTCCTTAGGGATTAAAGGACTACTTAGATAGTTTACCTGATCTTGATTTAACTTTGGCAAGTGGAATCTGTCTAGAAAATCATTCATTTCCTTTAGATTTTACAATTTTGTGGAGTACAGGTTTTTGAAGTAAGACTTATTGATTCCTTGAATTGCCTTAGGCCATACTTATGTCTCCGTTTTCCTTTCTTTTTTTTTTTTTTTTTCTTTTTTTCAGAGCTGGGGACCGAACCCAGGGCCTTGCGCTTGCTAGGCAAGTGCTCTACCACTGAGCTAAATACCCAACCCCTCCGCTTTCCTTTCTGATTTTGTTAGTTTGGGTACTGTCTCTCTGACTTTTAGTTAGGTTAGCTAAGGATTTGTCTATATTGTTGATTTTCTCAAAAAACCCCAGCTCTTTGTTTTGTTGTTTCTTTGTATTATTTTCTCGATTTCTAAATTACTGATTTCAGCCCTGAGTTTGACTATTTCTTTGAGTTCTGTTCTCAAGTCACCGATTGTCTTCATAATCTCCATCAGCCTGGTGCTTGAGTTTTCTTGGGCATTAGTTAGGTATTTATTCTTCTGGCCTTCCCTTTTTCTTCCCTGCTGTGGACTTCCCTGCAAGATGCTGCCAGAAACTATGGTGGCAGCAGACATGCAGGCAAGGCCTGCAGTGATATTGATCTTCCTTACATAACTTGCTACTTATTTTTTCTTTTTGAGACAGGATTCTTTGTGTGGTCCTGATTGTTCTAGAACTCACTCTGTACACCAGGCTGGCCTCAAATTCAGAGATCCATCTACTCTGCCTCCCAAGTGGTGGGATTAAAGGTGTATGCCATCACTCCCCAGCTCTCCTTGAGTTCTTTTTCCTTAATCTCCTTCAGGTGTTTCTTTGTGTCCTTTTTAAAATTCCTTGAATTCATTGATGACATTTATGGATATTCTTTTAAAATTTGTGTCCTGTGGTTTATCTGGGTAATTTTCATTGGCAAACAGTTCTTCTGGCCTGGTAGGTTTTGGAAAAAATATACTGACTTGATCTTCACATTGCTGGCATTTATTTATTTATTTATTTATTTATTTATTTATTTATTTATTTATTTATTTATTTATTTTTGTGATGTGGTCTGGGTATGTGTACTTCTTTTCCTAGTTCTAATTCAAACCATTCCTAACAGAAGAAAGATGTCTGCCTGGGTGGAGAGGTTTAGATGCCAGTGGGAAAGTTGGAAGCATATGGGACGTGAGAGTGTTGGCAGATAGAGTATGTCCAGGCCAAACTATGGGGTAGGGCAGGTCATGGTTAGTAATTGAAGAAGATTGCAACTCTGACAAGAATATTTTTCTGTAGTTTGTCTTTTGTTTTGTTTTTCCTTTTTTGGCCTTCTTCCATTATATATTTGTTTTTTTTAAAATAATTTTTATTGGATTTTAAAAAAATTATTTACATTTCAAATTTTATCCCCTTTCCCGGTTTCCCATCCATAAACCCTCTATCTCATCTCCCACCTTCTTCCATGAGGGTGTTTCCCCACCCATCCACGCACCCCTTCCTGCCTGCCCTGACATTCCCCTATTCTGGGGGTCGAGCCTTGGCAGGAGCAAGGGCTTCTCCTCCCATTGGTGCCAAATATGGTCATCCACTGCTACATATGCAGCTGGAGCCATGGGTCTGTCCATATGTACTCTTTGGAGGTAGTTTAATCTGTGGTAGCTTTGGTTGGTTGGTATTGTTCTTATGGTGCTGCAAACCCCTTCAGCTCCTTCAATCCTTTCTCTAACTCTTCCAATGGGGAACCTGTTCTTAGTTCAATGGTTGGCTCTTAGCATTCTCCTCTGTATTTGTCTTTTTCTGGTAGAGCCTCTCATGAGACAGCTATATTAGGCTCCTGTCAGCATGCACCATTTAGCGACTGGGTTTGTTGGCTATATGAATATAGACTGGATCCCCAGATAGGGCAATCTCTGAGTGGTCACCCCTTCGGTCTCTGCTCCAAACTGTATTTTTATTTCCTCCTATGAGAATTTTTGTTCCCCTTTCTAAGAAGGAATAAAGCAGCCACACTTTGGCCATATTTTGTCTTGAGCTTCAGGTGGTCTGTGGATTGTATCTAGGGTAATCTGAGCTTTTGGGCTAATATCCACTCATCAGTGAGTGCATAAAGTGAGTATTTTTGATTGGGTTATCTCACTCAGGATGATATTTTATAGTTCCTTCCATCTATTTGCCTAAGAATTTCATGAAGTCATATTTTTAATAGCTGAATAGTACTTCAATGTGTGAATGTACCACATTTTCTGTATCCATTCCTCTGGCGAGGGACATCTGGGTTATTTCCAGCTTCTGGTTATTATAAATAAGGCTGCAATGAACATAGTGGAGTACGTGTCCTTATTATGTTAGAACATCTTTTGGGTGTATGCCCAGGAGTGGTATACCTGGGTCCTCTAAAGAATCTCAAGATTGATTTAAAGAGTGGTTGTACCAGCTTGCAATCCCACCAACAGTGGAAGAGGGTTTCTCTTTCTGTAAATCCTTGCCAGCATCTGCTGTCACCTGAGTTTTTGATCTTAGCCATTCTGACTAGTGTGAGGTATAATTTCAGGACTGATTTGATTTGTATTTCCCTGATGACTAAGGATGCTGAACATTTCTTTAGGTGCTTCTAAGCCATTGATATTCCTCAGCTGAGAATTCTTTGTTTAGCTCTGTACTCCATTTTTTCTCCATCTTTATTAAATTGGGTATTTCTTATTTACATTTCTTTTTTTAATTGAGCTTATTGAGTTATTTTTATTTAAAAATAGATAAATATCCCTTAAACATTTTTTTATTTGATTTGGCTTCTTTTTTTTCATCTTTATTAACTTGAGTATTTCTTATTTACATTTCAATTGTTATTCCTATTCCCGGTTTCCAGGCCAACATCCCCCTAGCCCCTCCCCCCTCACTTCTATATGGGTGTTCCCCTCCCCATCCTTCCCCCATTACCACCCTCCCCCAACAATCACTTTCACTGTGGGTTCAGTCTTGGCAGGACCAAGGACTTCCCCTTCCACTGGTGCTCTTACAAGGCTATTCATTGCTACCTATGAGGTTGGAGTCCAGGGTCAGTCCATGTATAGTCTTTGGGTAGTGGCTTAGTCCCTGGAAGCTCTGGTTGGTTGGCATTCTTGTTCATATGCGGTCTCAAGCCCCTTCAAGCTCTTTCAGTCCTTTCTAAGATTCCTTCAACGGGGGTCCTGTTCTCAATTCAGTGGTTTAATGATGGCATTCGCCTCTGTATTTGCTGTATTCTGGCTTTGTCTCTCAGGAGAGATCTATATCCGGTTCCTGTCGGCCTGCATTTCTTTGTTTCATCCATCTTATCTATTTTGGTGGCTGTATATGTATGGGCCACATGTGGGGCAGGCTCTGAATGGGTGTTCCTTCAGTCTCTGTTCTAAACTTTGCCTTTCTATGCCCTCCCTAGGGTATTCTTGTTCCCCTTTTAAAGAAGGAGTAAGGCATCTGCATTTTGGTCTTCCTTCTTGAGTTCCATGTGTTCTGTGCATTTAGGGTAATTCAAGCATTTGGGCTAATATCCACTTATCAATGAGTGCATACCATGTGTGTTTTTCTGTGATTGGGTTACCTCACTCAGGATGATATTTTCCAGTTCCAACCATTTGCCTATGAATTTCATGAAGTCATTGTTTCTGATAGCAGAGTAATATTCCATTGTGTAGATGTACCACATTTTCTGTATCCATTCCTCTGTTGAAGATCATCTGGGTTCTTTCCAGCTTCTGGTTATTATAAATAAGGCTGCTATGAACATAGTGGAACATGTGTCTTTGTTATATGTTGGAGCATTTTTGGGTATATGCCCAAGAGAGGTATAGCTAGGTCTTCAGGTAGTTCAATGTCCAATTTTCTGAAGAACCTCCAGACTGATTTCCAGAACGGTTGTACCAGTCTGCAATCCCACCAACAATGGAGGAGTGTTCCTCTTTCTCCACATCCTCGCCAGCATCTGCTATCACCTGAGTTTTTTATCTTAGCCATTCTGAGAGGTGTGAGGTGGAATCTCAGGGTTGCTTTGATTTGCATTTCCCTTATGACTAAAGATGTTGAACATTTCTTTAGGGGTTTCTCAGCCATTCGGCATTCCTCAGCTGTGAATTCTTTGCTTAGCCCTGACCCCATTTTTAATAGGGTTTTTTGTCTCCCTGCCATCTAACTTCTTGAGTTTTTTGTGTATTTTGCATATGAGCCCTCTCTGTTGTAGGATTGGTAAAGATCTTTTCCCAATCTGTTGGTTGCCGTTTTGTCCTAACAACAGTGTCCTTCGCCTTCCAGAAGCTTTGCAGTTTTATGAGATCGCGTTTGTCGATTCTTGATCTTAGAGCATAAGCCATTGGTGTTTTGTTCAGGAAATTTTCTCCAGTGCCCATGTGTTCGAGGTTCTTCCCCACTTTTTCTTCTATTATTTTGAGTGTATCTGGTTTGATGTGGAGGTCCTTGATCCACTTGGACTTAAACTTTGTACAGGGTGATAAGAATGGATCGTTCTGCATTCTTCTACCTGCTGACCTCAGGTTGAACCAGCACCATTTGCTGAAAATGCTATCTTTTTTCCATTGGATGGTTTTGGCTCCTTTGTCAAAAATCAAGTGACCATAGGTGTGTGGGTTCAGTTCTGGGTCTTCAATTCTATTCCACTGGTCTTTCTGCCTGTACCAATACCATGCAGTTTTTATCACTACTGCTCTGTAATACTGCCCAATTTCAGGGATAGTGATTCTCCCGGAAGTTCTTTTATTGTTGAGTATAGTTTTAGCTATCCTGGGTTTTTTGTTTTTCTAGTTGAAGTTGCAAATTGTTCTGTCTAACTCTTTGAAGAATTGGATTGGTATTTTGATGGGGATTGCATTGAATCTGTAGATCGCTTTTGGTGAAATGGCCATTTTTACTATATTAATCCTGTCAATCTATGAGCATGGGAGATCTTTCCATCTTCTGAGAACTTCTTCAATTTCTTTCTTCAGGTGCTTGAAGTTCTTATCATACAGATCTTTCACTTGCTTGTTAAAGTCTCACCAAGGTATTTTTTATTAATTGGGACTATTATGAAGGATGTTGTTTCCCTAATTTCTTTCTCAGCTTGTTTCTCTTTTGTGTAGAGGAAGGCTGTTGATTTATTTGAGTTAATTTTATACCCAGCCAGTTTGCTGAAGGTGTTTATCAGGTTTAATAGTTCTCTGGTGGAACTTTTGGGATCACTTAAATATACTATCATATCATCTGCCAATAGTGATATTTTAACTTCTTCCTTTCCAATATGTAGCCCCTTTGATCTTTTGTTTTCTGATTGCTCTGACTAGAACTTTGAGAACTAGATTGAATAAGTATCGAGAGAATGGGCAGGCTAGCCTAGTCCCTGATTTTAGTGAGATTGTTTCAAGTTTCTCTCCATTTAGTTTAATATTAGTTACTGGTTTGCTGTATATGGCTTTTACTATGTTTAGGTATGAGCCTTGAATTCCTATTCCTTCCAGGACTTTTATCATGAAGGGGTGTTGAATTTTCTCAAATGCTTTCTCAGTATTTAGTGAAATGATCATGTGTTTTTTATCTTTCCATTTGTCTATATAGTGGATTATGTTGATGGTTTTCCATATATTAAACCATCCCTGCATCCCTGGGATGAAGCCTACTTGATCATGATGGATGATTGTTTGGAAGTGCCCTTGTATTTGTAGCACCGTTATTTAGGATTGAGAATTCATCTTAGTGGATTTTTCCTTTGATGTATGTGAAGTGTCCTTCCTTATCTTTTTTGATGACTTTTGGTTGAAAATCGATTTTATTCGATATTAGAATGGGGACTCCAGCTTGCTCCTTCAGACCATTTGCTTGGAGCGTTGTTTTCCACCCTTTAACCTTGAGGTAGTATCTGTCTTTGTCTCTGAGGTGTGTTTCCTGTAGGCAGCAAAATGTTGGGTCCTTATTGCATATCCAGTTTGTTAATCTGTGTCGTTTTATCATCTGCTCCTGAGATTCTCTTTTCTATCTTTTGCATTCTGTTGGTGATGCTTGTATCTATGGCTCCTTGTCTCTTCCTTTGGCTTTCTATATCCAGGGCTGTCTCCCTTTCTGCTTTCTTTATTGCTTCTCTTTCCATTTTTAATATCTTCACCTGTTTGATTGTGTTTTCCTGGAATTCTTTCAGGGATTTTTGCATTTTCTCTCTATAGGCTTCTGCCTGTTTATTTGTGTTTTCCTGCATTTCTCTAAGGGAGTTCTTTTGTCTTTCTTGAAGTCTTCCATCATCATGATCAAATATGATTTTAAATCTAGCTCTTGCTTTTTCTGGGGTGTTTCAATATTTAGTGTTTGCTTTGGTGGGAGAATTGGGTACTGATGATGCCATGTAGTCTTGGTTTTTGTTGCTTGGGTTCCTGTGCTTGCCTCTTGCCATCACCTTGTCTCTGGTGTTACCTTGTTCTGCTATTTCTTACACTGTGTAGGACTGTGTGCCAGGAGTTCTGTAGACCTGTTTTCCTGTTTTCTTTCAGCCAGTTATGGGAACAGAGTGTTTTGCTTTCAGGCGTGCAGTAGTTCCTGTCTACCGGTCTTCAGCTGTTCCTGTGGGCATGTGTCCTGAGTCCACCTGGCAGGTCACTTGGCGCTGAAAAGTTGGTCTTACCTCTTGTTTCAAGCCTGTAGTCACTTCTCAGAGTGGGGTGTTGGCTCTCCCTGAGGGCAGTAACCAGAAGTGCCTGCCTGCTTTAGCTCAGGATCCTGTGCACAGGGGGCCCAGATGGCTCTAGGCATTTCCCTCTAATGTCAGAAATGTGGGCAGAGAGTAGTCTCCTCTGGCTTCCCAGGCTTGTCTGCCCCTCTGAAGGTCTAGCTCTCCCTCCCATGGGATTTGGGTGCTGGGAGCTGTTTGATTGGGTCCCCTCAGATCAGGGCAGTGTCTGAACCTCAGTGATGAATGCCTCTATCTTACTGTTCCCAAAGGCCCTATACAGTTTCCTCTTGGGCTAAGGATGTGGGCAGGGGTGGGCAGGGGTGGGCAGCACAAGTGGTCTCTCCTCTCCTGCAGTCTCAAGAGTGCCCACCTTTTTGGGCGGTGAGCTCTCTCCCACGTGGAAAACCTGTGGGGATTCCTTATCTTTTCTGATGATTTTTGTTTGAAAATCAATTTTATTCGATATTAGAATGGCTACTCCAGCTTGCTTATTCAGACCATTTGTTTGGAAAGTCTTTTACTTTGAGATAGTTTCTGTCTTTGTCTATGAGGTGTGTTTCCTCTAGGCAGCAGAATGCTGGGACCTCATTGCGTATCCAGTTTGTTAATCTGTGTCTTTTTATTGGGGAATTGAGACCATTGATTGAGAAATATTAAGGAATAGTGAATTTTGCTTCCTGTTATATTTGTATTTGCATCTGAAATTATGTTTGTGTGCTTGTCTTCTCTTTGTTTTGTTGCAAGACAATTAGTTTCTTTCTTTTTCTAGGGCATAGCTTGCCTCCTTGTATTGGGCCTTAACCTTTATTATCCTTTGTAGGGCTGGATTTGTAGAAAGATATTGTGTAAATTTGGTTTTGTCATGGAATATCTTTGTTTCTCCATTCATGTTAATTGAGAGTTTTGCTGGATACAGTAACCTGGGCTGGCATTTGTGTTCTCTTAGGGTCTGTATGACATCTGTCCAGGATCTTCTGGCTTTCATAGTCTCTGGTGAGAAGTCTGGTGTGATTATGATAGGTCTGCCTTTATATGTTACTTGACCTTTTCCCTTAGTGCTTTCAATATTCTTTCTTTATTTTGTGCGTTTTGTGTTTTGACAATTATGTGACGGGAGGTGTTTCTTTTCTGGTCCAATCTATTTGGAGTTCTGTAGGCTTCTTATATGCTTATGGGTATCTCTTTCTTTAGATTAGGTAAGTTTTCTTCTATGATTTTGTTGAAGATATTTACTGGCCCTTTGAGTTGGGAGTCTTCACTCTCTTCTCTACCTATTATCCTTAAGTTTGATCTTCTCATTGTGTCCTGGATTTCCTGTATGTTTTGGGCCAGCAGCTTTTTCCATTTTCCATTATCCTTAACAGTTGTGTCGATAATTTCTACGGAATCTTCTGCTCCTGAGATTCTCTCTTCTATATCTTGTATTCTGTTGGTGATGCTTGTATCTACGGGTCCTTGTCTCTTCCTTTGGTTTTCTATATCCAGAGTTGTTTCCTTGTGTTCTTTCTTGATTGCTTCTATTTCCATTTTTAATTCCTTCAACTGTTTGATTGTGTTTTCCTGGAATTCTTTCAGGGCTTCTACTTGTTTATTTATGTTTCCCTGCATTTCTCTAAGGGAGTTTTTATGTCTTTCTTGAAGTCCTCCAGCATCATGATCAAATATGATTTTGAATCTAGATCTTGCTTTTCTGGTGTGTTTGGATATTCCATGTTTGCTTTGGTGGGAGAATTGGGCTCCTATGATGCCATGTAGTCTTGGTTTCTGTTGCTTGGGTTCCTGCGCTTGCCTCTTGCCATCAGATTATCTCTAGTATTACTTTGTTCTGCTATTTCTGACAGTGGCTAGACTGTCCTATAAGCCTGTGTGTCAGGAGTGCTGTAGACCTGTTTTCCTGTTTTCTTTCAGCCAGTTATGGGAACAGAGTTCTGCTTTCGGGCGTGTAGTTTTTCCTATCTACACAACTTCAGCTGTTCCTGTGGGCATGTGTCCTGAGTTCACCAGGTAGGTCGCTTGGAGTAGGAAGGTTGGTCTTACCTGTGGTCCCGAGGCTCAAGTTTGCTCGTGGGGTGTTGCTTATGAGCTCTCCATAGGGGCAGCAACCAGGAGGACCTGTGACGCCCTTTCAGGGAGCTTCCGTGCACCAGGGTTCCAGATGGCATTTGGTGTTTTCCTCTGGAATCAGTAATGTGGGCAGAGTGTATTCTCTTCTGGCTTCCCAGGCGTGTCTTCCTCTCTGAAGCTTTAGCTCTCCCTCCCACGGGATTTTGGTGCAGAGAACTGTTTATCTGGTTGGTCCCTTCAGGTTCCGGTGGTGTCTCAGACGCAGGGGACCTGCTGCTCCTGTGCCCAGAGGCCGTATTTAGTTTCCTCTTGGGCCAGAGATTTGGGCAGGGGTGGGCAGTGTTCGTGGTCTCTTCCACTCTGCAGTGTCAGGAGTGCTCACCTGTCCGGGTGGTGAGCTCTCTCTCCCACGGGGTTTGGGAGCAGTGAGCTGCTACAAGCAGGGTGTACTCCATTTTTAATAGGACTATTTGACATTATATATTTGTAAACAGCAGTTGTTAGGTCAAACTTTTTATACACTCTTCATTTAAAATCCATCTTCTATGTGCTTTTGATAAATTATTTTAGTTTGTTATCTGGCTGGTATATTAATGTTTCTTACAGTTCTATGGTTTTAATCTTAATAACATGATGCAGCTTAATATATAGACAGAACTTTGATCACCCTAGGATCTTTCCAAGTGGTTGTGATTATGCCTTTGGAGGCTTACTCCTCATCTTTTGAGTTAAATATTTGCAAGGCATGTTGCTTTCTTTGGACCTGCAAATCTCCATATGCTTGCACTCCTGAATGCCTCTCTCTGACTACTTGTGGGAACAGGGAGTAGTATGAAAAGGTATATCCTAGTATTCAAGATCTTAACTAGCTTGAGGGAAGTATAGTATAGGCATAGTCCTGCTGCTGCTCATTATTTTATGTCTTTGTCATCATCAATTAATGAATGTTGGAAATTTGGGAAATTAGATATTTGGGACCCTGGCTCAGGATGATTGGGTATCCTTACCTTTAAATATGTTGAACAATCACATAGTAGAATGTTTGATCCAGGCCAGGTTGATGAGTTTCCTCAGTTGTGTTAAATTATCCACTCTACTGGGAAAGATAATACTCCCCAGTAATTGTGGTTTGTAAGGGGCCAACAACAAGTGGTAGGACAGGGTTTCCTGTCTGATTATAGGACTCAAAGGGATCCAGATCTCAGGCTTCCCAAAGCCATTGATAGCATTGATAACATATATTGGTTTTCTCACATACATAGTAAGATATAGTAAAATGATACTTTTTGGGGGATGGGTCTGGGGCACAGTTTCTGATAGCTCCAGTGACTGATTTTTATTAAATAGCAGAAATGGTAGAGGTCTTTCTTTTAATTCCATCATGAAAGAAATGACAAACTTCATGAGATGATGCTTTTTAGAAATTAGTGACATCTTTGAAGTGCAATGTAACTCTAGGGCCTTGCCTGTTGATATATAGTTTCATTTTCTGGCCACTTTTACATTTAGGCTTTCCCAGGTCAAGGATGATGACCTCAAATGACAGTTTGGTCTAGTGGCACATTTCTGGAAGAGTAATGTACCTTTTCGTGTTGCATCTTTACCATGCCAGGTGGCCCAGGTAACACAATTCCAATAGGGTACTGTGTTCTTCATCAGTATTAAACACATCCCACCAAACAGATGTATACTGTTCCCATATGTAATTGTCATTGAGCTTGAATTTCTTTTCCCAGGCTAAGTTTTGACATGATAGAGTACCTGTATGGTGAGTGGCAGCATGTCTAAATTTTATCCATAGTCAC
This sequence comes from Rattus norvegicus, assembly GCF_021556685.1. Classification (NCBI taxonomy): domain Eukaryota; kingdom Metazoa; phylum Chordata; class Mammalia; order Rodentia; family Muridae; genus Rattus; species Rattus norvegicus. Next base: position 94,124,244 of record NC_141538.1, read on the forward strand.
ATGCGCATCAGAAGACAATTTTGTTTTTCCTGCTTCTGATAATTTAGGCAGACATTAGAACACCCCTCTTTTTAGGTCCAGACATTTTTTGATTGAGTAGTTAGATCAACATAGGTTTCTTTGGTTTTTCTGTTAGCAGATAGAACAAGTGATTTTATTTATTGTGCGTGTAAATTTCACATTTGCAAGAGAAATATGTACAATAGAATAAGATTTTAGTTATGCCAGGTCATGTTATGTAGTATGGATGTATGGCTCATAAGAGACACATTCTGAAACCATTGGAATGATCCATACTAACAGCAGCAATCAACACTTATATATCCTGTCCCGAAATGGTAAAAGAGTGCCAAGAACATTTTGATTATGAGTCTAGCTGTTTGCCACCGCTTCTACCAACCTATAGCACAAACTGGGGCAAGGACTACAGCAATCTATGTAGAACTTCGCAGCAATGCATGAAAATAGGATAACAAATACAGAAAAGAAAATGTATTCTCATTTCATTGTCTTGATCCACTCCTTACACTGCCACAGTGCAAGAATCTGCTTCCAGGTTGAGTAAAGAGAGAGCTCTAGGTAATACTGATATTTAGTAATTGTCTGTCGGAGCTGTGAAACCAAACATATATAAAGCACCACTCCAATATATACTATGAGCTCAAGCATGTTTTTATCTGGATTTTTTAAAGGAGATTTTTAATCCCTTATTTTTATTATTTTATTATTTTTAATCTACCGATTAGTGCTGATTTTGCTTGTTACAGTACCAAATGGTAAGGTAAATGACCTTCCTCAGTTCTAGTCTTTGAGCCACCAGTTTTAGCCTCCCTATAGACAGAATGAACTCCACAGACATTATTAAACCTCAAGGTATGTTTTCATTTCAGACCAAAGGCAGTGGCAATCCCTTTCTTTTAATAGTGGAGAGGCCAGAAAAGATGAATACTTCCAGCAAGCTAGCAGCAATGAGATGAAGCAAAATAATGTCTGTGGAACTGTAAGTGAACTAGAACCTTTCAAGCTGCTCAACCAATAGTTGTTGCTACCATTAAAAAGAAATTTACTTTCCAGAGGTCAAGCAAATGGATCATCCATGGTAACCCTAAACAGAAGTGTGAGGCCTTCAATACATTCTTGTGTTAGAGAGGACAAATGAGAATAAGCAAGTCCATTTAGTCAAAGGCAGTGGAGTTCTCCAGCTCCTGGATCCCTGGAGTCCACTCCTGAAGAAAAAAAGAAGTGTTGTTCAGCCAATAGGTAGTATGACATTCTCAGACTCTTGCGCATAAGGATATGTTTACAAGTGATATCCTTAAATGGGATGAATCCCAATGCCTGCTGCTTACATTTAAAAATTTCCAATAATAAACTTATTTGATATGTGTGCTGGCCAATTTTATGTCAATTTAACCCAAGCCCAAATCATTTGGGAAGAGAGAAGTCAATTGAGAAGATCTACCTAAGCTTGGAGTGCATTGTCTTGTATAATGATGTGAGACAGCCCAGCTTACTGTGGGCAGGAGATCCCAAGTCCTTTGAAAAAACAGGACGAATAACCAAAGGAGCCATACAGTAAACAGCACTCCTCCATGGTCTCTATGTCCATATTCCTGCTTTGCTTGAGTTCCTGCCCTAACTTCTCTCAGTGAACAACTGTGATGTGGAGCTGTAAGTAAAATCACACCTTTCCTCCCAAGTTAATTTTGTTATGGTGTTTGTGGTAGTTTAAAAAAGAATGGACCCCAGGTTTGATTCTTTTTTTTTTTTAAAGATTTATTTATTTATTATATATAAGTACACTGTAGCTGTCTTCAGACACACCAGAAGAGGGCATCGGATCTCTTTACAGATGGTTGTGAGCCACCATGTGGTTGCTGGGAATTGAAATCATGACCTCTGGAAGAGCAGTCAGGTGCTCTTAACCGCTGAGCCATCTCTCCAGCCCATTGATTCTTTAGACATTAGGAAGCAGCACTAGTTGGGAGGGAATAGGAGGTGTGGCCTTGTTGGAGAAAATGTTTAACTGGGGCGTGGAGTTTGAAGTTTCAAAAGTCAGGGCCAACGGCTTCCTCCTTTCCTGTTGCCTATAGATCCAGAGGTATAACTCTCAGCTACCTTTTCAGTACCATATCTGCCTGCATGCTACCATGCTTTTGTTTTTTAACAAGCTGAAAATGGACCAAACCTCTGAAATTGTAAGCAAATCCCAATTAAATGATTTCATGGTGTCTCTTCATAACAGTGGATGACAATGTGTATGATATTTTGTCTGCACAAATGTATATGTATCTCATAATTGGTTCAAAAGAGCCTTCAGATTCCCATGAACTGAAGTTGCAGGTGGTTGTGACCCACTATGTGAGTGCTAGGAATCAAATCCTAGACCTTCATATGAGCAGTCAGTGATCTTAATCTCTGAGCCATATATCCAACCCCTGCCAAAATATTTCAAAGGAACAGCTTGAAGTCTGCTCCTGTCAAGGGGGTACTGTGTGCCCATTTAGTGTCCTTCCTCTGTTTATGCTGCCTCTGCAGACACACCCACTTTCCAGTCCACCTTAGTCTTCAGAGTAGTCAGGCCAGTGTAGGTATTCTGGTTTGACAAAAGCTGGGGCAAGAGCCTTGGAAGTAATTAACATTTATCTTTAAGATTTTACCATTTCCTGGGAAATAGCTCCATTTTCATTTTTTCTCCATCTTTATTAATTGGGTGTTTCTTATTTACATTTCGATTGTCATTCCCTTTCCCGGTTTCCTGGCCAGCATCCCACTAACCCCTTCCCTGCCCCTCTCTATGGGTGTTCCCCTCCCCTCCTCCCCTCATTACTGCCCTCCTCCCAACAATCATGTTCACTGGGGGGTTCAGTCTTGGCAGGATGAAGGGCTTTCCCTATGATTGGTGCTCTTACTAGGCTATTCATTGCTACCTATGAGGTTGGAGCCCAGGATCAGTCCATGTATAGTCTTTGGGTAGTGGCTTAGTCCCTGGAAGCTCTGGTTGGTTGGCATTGTTGTTCATATGGAGTCTCAAGCTCCTTCAAGTTCTTTCAGTCCTTTCTCTGAATCCTTCAATGGGGGTTCCGTTCTCAGTTCAGTGGTTTGCTGCTGGCATTCGCCTATGTATTTGCTGTATTCTGGCTGTGTCTCTCAGGAGAGATTTACATCTGGTTCCTGTCAGCCTGTACTTCTTTGGTTCATCCATCTTATCTAGTTTGGTGGCTGTATATGTATGGACCAAATGTTGGGCAGACTCTGAATGGATGTTCCTTCTGCCTCTGTCCTAAACTTTGCCTCCCTACTCCGTCCCAAGGGTATTCTTGTTCCCCTTTTAAAGAAAGAGTGAAGCATTCACATTTTGGTCATCCTTCTTGAGTTCATGTGTTCTGTGCATGTAGTGTAATTTGAGCATTTGGGCTAATATCCACTTATCAATGAGTGCATACCATGAGTGTTTTTCTGTGATTGGGTTACCTCACTAAGGATGATATTTTCCAGATCCATCCATTTGCCTATGAACCTTGAACACATGGGCACTGAAGAAAATTTCCTAAACAAAACACCAATGGCTTATGTTCTAAGATCAAGAATCGACAAATGGCATCTCATAAAACTGCAAAGCTTCTGTAAGGCGAAGGACACTGTGGTTAGGACAAGACAGCAATGAACAGATTGGGAAAAGATCTTTTTCAATGCTACAACTGATGGAGGGCTTATATCCAAAATATACAAAGAACTCAAGAAGTTGGACAGCAGGGAGACAAATAACCCTGTTAAAAAATGGGGTTCAGAGCTAAACAAAGAATTCACAGCTGAGGAATGCTGAATGGCTGAGAAACACCTAAAGAAATGTTCAACATCTTTAGTCATAAGGGAAATGCAAATCAAAACAACCCTGAGATTTCACCTCACACCAGTGAGAATGGCTAAGATCAAAAACTCAGGTGACAGCAGATGCTGGCGAGGATGTGGAGAAAGAGGAACACTCCTCCACTGTTGGTGGGATTGCAGACTGGTACAACCATTCTGGAAATCAGTTTGGAGGTTCCTCAGAAAATTGGACATTGAACTGCCTGAGGACCCAGCTATACCTCTCTTGGGCATATACCCAAACATATAACATATGCCCCAACATATAACAAAGACACATGTTCCACTATGTTCATAGAAGCCTTATTTATAATAGCTAGAAGCTGGAAAGAACCCAGATGCCCTTCAACAGAGGAATGGATACAGAAAATGTGGTACATCTACACAGTGGAATACTACTCAGCTATCAAAAACAATGACTTTACCAAATCCATTTTCAATTTTCAACCAAGTGTTTTCATTCAGTGAGCAGTTAAGTTCTCACATTACTGATGAGGTAGGGAATGATACAGCAGTCAGAACTGCTGGTTTCATTTTTCTTCTTTTCCCACCAGCTACACCAACGCTGTTTGTTTTGTTTTGTTTTGCTTTCCCTTTCAGTTCTCTTATCTACAAACTGAGGGTACTGAATTTTCCCTGTGGACAATTCCACCTCTGGCTAGTACCACTGAGCTGTCTAATGTACTATGCTCCAGTGAGTCAGCCCTCATTCAGATATCCTTCTGACTTGTTGAACAACTACTTCCACATCTTGCTGAATGTTTCCTGCTCACTGACAATAAATGCTAGCCCAGAACTCTGGGATATAGCTTCTTGAATTTCCAAAGGACACTTCAGATGTGCTCATAAATAAATCACCACATGGTGACCATTGATCTTTTTTTGTTTGTTTGTTTGTTTGTTTGTTCTTCTCCAATACAACTTTGGTAGAGACAGGCTTTTGAGCAGTCATCATCCTGCAGACTGTAGGAGAGGGTCTTTTTTTCTATGTTTCATTGAACCTCATACCCAGTAACCAGAGGCAGTGGTGCATTGACATCTCCTGGGGATGAATTTCACCATCCACTTCCCTGCTCTTCCTTGAGACAGAAGTAATTGATAGAAAATTTCTTTCATGTCTTCAGGGTTTTGATTCTTGCAGTTCTTAAATTCTCAGTTTCAGAAGGAATTAGGATACTACCAGGGATTTTCTTGGAAATGCTTATGGATAGGAAGAGGTTATTCATGACCTCAGTAGAGGTTGGTTTCATGCTAGGTTCGAAGACGGAAAACTCAGCTGTAGCAGGGTCTCAATGGGGCATGAAGACGAATCTTAGCAATATGGAAATAACATGGTTGGCAACAGGAAATTTTTTTGTGGAACATTAAAACTTCACTCTCACTTGATGTGCCAAAGGAGGAGAAGGGAATGGGAAATGGGGGAAGGATTGTGGGAGGGGCTGACCAGGAGTGGGGGTAGTGAGCCGATATAAAGTAATAAAAAAATTAAATTAAATAAAAATAGCTTCACTTTCAGTCATTGACTTTTTCTACTTCCACTTTCCTGTTCTTCACCTTTCCTTTTAAGGCTGCTATTGCCATACATCCTCTTGGCCATCTCCATGGTTTGATTTTGTTTTTAAGTCTGTTTTCCGTACTACTTTACTTTTCTCTCCCAAAATCTAAACCAAGTTCATTGTTAGGTATAGACCTCCTCTCAAACCTGTTGAACTTTCGGTTTGAGAGATCTCCCAGTAGTCTCTCCCGTTTCAGGTATAGTTAAGAATATATACTGTCTTTCAGGGACTAAGCCACTACCCAAAGACTGACCCTGGGCTCCAACCACATAGGTAGCAATGAATAGCCTAGTAAGAGCACCAGTGGAAGGGGAAGCCTTTGTTCCTGCCAAGACTGAACCCCCAGTGAACATGATTGTTGGGAGGAGGGCAGTAACGAGGAGAGGATGGTAGGGGAAGACCCATAGAGAGGGGCAGGGAAGGGGTTAGTGCGATGCTGGCCAGGAAACCGGGAAAGGGAATGACAATCGAAATGTAAATAAGAAATATTTAGGTTAATGAAGATAAAAAAGAAAGAAAGAAAATATACTGTGATTTTGCAACATTTGCAACCTTTCCCTTGTATCTGCAGGGTAAGTTATGGCTATATCTAGTGCTTACCAACATGCCTCTTGGTAAGTACAACAGTCCAGATTAGGCTATGTGGTGTGCAGTTTACCCTTGAAAATTCATAGGAACCAAAAACTTTCTCTTTTGTTGGAATTAAATATTCTCCCTTCAAAGCCACAACACGGATACCTAAAATTACAATGCATCCCTCTACTGTCCTTCACGGCCTTATTATGGCTGGTAAAAGTCATCAGCCTATGTAGGCTTAGATTGTTTAAAACTCACTTTTAATAATGGTTCTCAAACTCTTAATTTGTCCATTAAAGCAAAATTTACAATCACGGTTAATTTTGTACCGATATTCTAAGTAGGTATTGTTATACTTCTTAAATTTTTATCATCAAAACATTGAGTGGTGATTCAAACGGCTCAGGCTGTTTTCAATAGGAAATATAAAAATCTAAATATATAATTTAGTTATATATTTAAAATTTTCATTTGGTAAAAAGGTACTAAGAACACATCAATGCTTAAGAAAATTGTACAAAATCAAACATATATCTCAGGGTAGTAAGTTAACCTCAATCTTCTGACATTTTATAACCTCTATATTTTAACTATATATATTTTCTTTTTTTTTTTTTTTGTTTTTGCTTTTGTTAGACAGTCTTACTATGTAGCCCAGGCTGTCTGGGAATTCACTACATTGATCAGGCTGGCCATGAAGTAGAGACCTGCCTGCTTCTGCTTCCTGTGTGCTGGGATTAAAGGTGTGTACCACCAAGTCTGGCATCATATTTATTTTTTTAGGCAACCATTTATAACATATGTTAATCTTAACATTATTGCTATAAAATAGTGCTCTTAACCTCTGAGTCATCTCTCCAGCCCCAGAAAACAATTGCACTGATGTAATTTTAAGTAAAATCTCAGGAGGTTTTATCTGAAATATAGAAAATATATGGTATCAAGGTGGCCCAACAACTGTAATAATAGGTAAAGTACATTACTAGTTTTCGTTTTTTTTTTTTTTTTTTTTTTTTTTTTATTAACTTGAGTATTTCTTATATACATTTCGAGTGTTATTCCCTTTCCCGGTATCCGGGCAAACATCCCCCTCCCCCCTCCCCTTCCTTATGGTTGCTCCCCTCCCAACCCTCCCCCCATTGCCGCCCTCCCCCCACCAGTCTAGTTCACTGGGGGTTCAGTCTTATCAGGGCTTCCCCTTCCACTGGTGCTCTTACTAGGATATTCATTGCTACCTATGAGGTCAGAGTCCAGGGTCAGTCCATGTATAGTCTTTAGGTAGTGGCTTAGTCCCTGGAAGCTCTGGTTGCTTGGCATTGTTGTACATATGGGGTCTCGAGCCCCTTCAAGCTCTTCCAGTTCTTTCTCTGATTCCTTCAACGGGGGTCCTATTCTCAGTTCAGTGGTTTGCTGCTGGCATTCGCCTCTGTATTTGCTGTATTCTGGCTGTGTCTCTCAGGACCGATCTACATCCGGCTCCTGTCGGTCTGCACTTCTTTGCTTCATCCATCTTGTCTAATAGGGTGGCTGTATATGTATGGGCCACATGTGGGGCAGGCTCTGAATGGGTGTTCCTTCAGTCTCTGTTTTAATCTTTGCCACTCTCTTCCCTGCCAAGGGTATTCTTGTTCCCCTTTTAAAGAAGGAGTGAAGCATTCACATTTTGATCATCCGTCTTGAGTTTCATTTGTTCTAGGCATCTAGGGTAATTCAAGCATTTGGGCTAATAGCCACTTATCAATGAGTGCATACCATGTATGTCTTTCTGTGATTGGGTTAGCTCACTCAGGATGATGTTTTCCAGTTCCAACCATTTGCCTACGAATTCCATAAAGTCGTTGTTTTTGATAGCTGAGTAATATTCCATTGTGTAGATGTACCACATTTTCTGTATCCATTCCTCTGTTGAAGATCATCTGGGTTCTTTCCAGCTTCTGGCTATTATAAATAAGGCTGCAATGAACATAGTGGAGCACGTGTCTTTTTTATATGTTGGGGCATCTTTTGGGTATATGCCCAAGAGAGGTATAGCTGGATCCTCAGGCAGTTCAATGTCCAATTTTCTGAGGAACCTCCAGACTGATTTCCAGAATGGTTGTACGAGTTTGCAATCCCACCAACAATGGAGGAGTGTTCCTCTTTCTCCACATCCTCGCCAGCCTCTGTTGTCCCCTGAGTTTTTGATCTTAGCCATTCTCACTGGTGTGAGGTGAAATCTCAGGGTTGTTTTGATTTGCATTTCCCTTATGACTAAAGATGTTGAACATTTCTTTAGGTGTTTCTCAGCCATTCCTCAGCTGTGAATTCTTTGTTTAGCTCTGAATCCCATTTTTTAATAGGGTTATATGTTTCCCTGCGGTCTAACTTCTTGAGTTCTTTGTATATTTTGGATATAAGGCCTCTATCTGTTGTAGGATTGGTAAAGATCTTTTCCCAATCTGTTGGTTGCCGTTTTGTCCTAACCACAGTGTCTTTTGCCTTACAGAAGCTTTCCAGTTTTATGAGATCCCATTTGTCGATTCTTGATCTTAGAGCATAAGCCATTGGTGTTTTGTTTAGGAAATTTTTTCCAGTACCCATGTGTTCCAGATGCTTCCCTAGTTTTTCTTCTATTAGTTTGAGTGTGTCTGCTTTGATGTGGACGTCCTTGATCCACTTGGACTTAAGCTTTGTACAGGGTGATAAGCATGGATCGATCTGCATTCTTCTACATGTTGACCTCCAGTTGAACCAGCACCATTTGCTGAAAATGCTATCTTTTTTCCATTGGATGGTTTTGGCTCCTTTGTCAAAAATCAAGTGACCATAGGTGTGTGGGTTCATTTCTGGGTCTTCAATTCTATTCCATTGGTCTATCTGTCTGTCTCTGTACCAATACCATGCAGTTTTTATCACTATTGCTCTGTAATACTGCTTGAGTTCAGGGATAGTGATTCCCCCTGAAGTCCTTTTATTGTTGAGGATAGCTTTAGCTATCCTGGGTTTTTTGTTATTCCAGATGAATTTGCAAATTATTCTGTCTAACTCTTTGAAGAATTGGATTGGTATTTTGATGGGGATTGCATTGAATATGTAGATTGCTTTTGGTAAAATGGCCATTTTTACTATATTAATCCTGCCAATCCATGAGCATGGGAGATCTTTCCATCTTCTGAAGTCTTCTTCAATTTCTTTCCTCAGTGTCTTGAAGTTCTTATTGTACAGATCTTTTACTTGCTTGGTTAAAGTCACACCGAGGTACTTTATATTATTTGGGTCTATTGTGAAGGGTGTCGTTTCCCTAATTTCTTTCTCGGCTTGTTTCTCTTTTGTATAGAGGAAGGCAACTGATTTATTTGAGTTAATTTTATACCCAGCCACTTTGCTGAAGTTGTTTATCAGCTTTAGTAGTTCTCTGGTAGAACTTTTGGGATCACTTAAATATACTATCATATCATCTGCAAATAGTGATATTTTGACTTCTTCTTTTCTGATCTGTATCCCCTTGACCTCCTTTTGTTGTCTGATTGCTCTGGCTAGAACTTCAAGAACTATATTGAATAAGTAGGGAGAGAGTGGGCAGCCTTGTCCAGTCCCTGATTTTAGTGGGATTGCTTCAAGTTTCTCTCCATTTAGTTTAATGTTAGCAACTGGTTTGCTGTATATGGCTTTTACTGTGTTCAGGTATGGGCCTTGAATTCCTATTCTTTCCAGGACGTTTATCATGAGGGGGTGTTGAATTTTGTCAAATGCTTTCTCAGCGTCTAATGAAATGATCATGTGGTTCTGTTCTTTCAGTTTGTTTATATAATGGATCACGTTGATGGTTTTCCGTATATTAAACCATCCCTGCATGCCTGGGATGAAGCCTACTTGATCATGGTGGATGATTGTTTTGATGTACTCTTGGATTCGGTTTGCCAAAATTTTGTTGAGTATTTCTGCGTTGATATTCATAAGGGAAATTGGTCTGATGTTCTCTTTCTTTGTTGTGTCTTTGTGTGGTTTAGGTATAAGAGTAATTGTGGCTTCGTAGAAGGTATTCGGTAGTGATCCATCTATTTCAATTTTGTGGAATAGTTTGGATAATATTGGTATGAGGTCTTCTATGAAGGTTTGATAGAATTCTGCACTAAACCCGTCTGGACCTGGGCTCTTTTTGGTTGGGAGACCTTTAATGACTGCTTCTATTTCCTTAGGAGTTATGGGGTTGTTTAACTGGTTTATCTGTTCCTGATTTAACTTCGGTACCTGGTATCTGTCTAGGAAATTGTCCATATCCCGTAGATTTTCAAGTTTTGTTGAATATAGGTTTTTATAGTAAGATCTGATGATTTTTTGAATTTCTTCTAAATCTGTAGTTATGTCTCCCTTTTCATTTCTGATTTTGTTAATTTGGACGCACTCTCTGTGTCCTCTCATTAGTCTGGCTAATGGTTTATCTATCTTTTTGATTTTCTCAAAGAACCAACTTTTGGTTATGTTGATTCTTTCTATGGTCCTTTTTGTTTCTACTTAGTTGATTTCAGCTCTGAGTTTGATTATTTCCTGCCTTCTACTCCTCCTGGGTGTATTTGCTTCTTTTTGTTCTAGAGCTTTTAGGTGTGCTGTCAAGCTGCTGACATATGCTCTTTCCTGTTTCTTTCTGCAGGCACTCAGCACTATGAGTTTTCCTCTTAGCACAGCTTTCATTGTGTCCCATAAGTTTGGGTATGTTGTACCTTCATTTTCATTAAATTCTAAAAAGTTTTTAATTTCTTTCTTTATTTCTTCCTTGACCAGGTTATCATTGAGTAGAACATTGTTCAATTTCCACGTATATGTGGGCATTCTACCCTTATTGTTATTGAAGACCAGTTTTAGGCCGTGGTGGTCCGATAGCACGCATGGGATTATTTCTATCTTTCTGTACCTGTTGAGGCCCGTTTTTTGACCAATTATATGGTCAATTTTGGAGAAAGTACCATGAGGAGCTGAAAAGAAGGTGTATCCTTTTGCTTTAGGATAGAATGTTCTATAAATATCCGTTAAGTCCATTTGGCTCATGACTTCTCTTAGTCTGTCGACATCACTGTTTAATTTCTGTTTCCATGATCTGTCCATTGATGAGAGTGGGGTGTTGAAATCTCCCACTATTATTGTGTGAGGTGCAATGTGTGTTTTGAGCTTTAGTAAGGTTTCTTTTACGTATGTAGGTGCCCTTGTATTTGGGGCATAGATATTTAGCATTGAGAGTTCATCTTGGTTGATTTTTCCTTTGATGAATATGAAGTGTCCTTCCTTATCTTTTTTGATGACTTTTAGTTGGAAATTGATTTTATTTGATATTAGAATGGCTACTCCAGCTTGCTTCTTCTGACCATTTGCTTGGAAAGTTGTTTTCCAGCCTTTCACTCTGAGGTAGTGTCTGTCTTTGTCTCTGAGGTGTGTGTCCTGTAGGCAGCAGAATGCAGGGTCCTCGTTGCCTATCCAGTTTGTTAATCTATGTCTTTTTATTGGGGAGTTGAGGCCATTGATGTTGAGAGATATTAAGGAATAATGATTATTGCTTCCCGTTATATTCATATTTGGATGTGAGGTTATGTTTGTGTGCTTTCATTCTCTTTGTTTTGTTGCCAAGACGATTAGTTTCTTGCTTCTTCTAGGGTATAGCTTGCCTCCTTATGTTGGGCTTTACCATTTATTATCCTTTGTAGTGCTGGATTTGTAGAAAAATATTGTGTTAATTTGGTTTTGTCACGGAATATCTTGGTTTCTCCATCTATGTTTATTGAGAGTTTTGCAGGATACAGTAACCTGGGCTGGCATTTGTGTTCTCTTAGGGTCTGTATGACATCAGTCCAGGATCTTCTGGCCTTTATAGTTTCTGGCGAGAAGTCTGGTGTGATTCTGATAGGTCTGCCTTTATATGTTACTTGACCTTTTTCCCTTACTGCTTTTAATATTCTTTCTTTATTTTTTGCGTTTGGTGTTTTGACTATTATGTGACGGGAGGTGTTTCTTTTCTGGTCCAATCTATTTGGAGTTCTGTAGGCTTCTTGTATGCCTATGGGTATCTCTTTTTTTAGGTTAGGGAAGTTTTCTTCTATGATTTTGTTGAAGATATTTACTGTTCCTTTGACCTGGGAGTCTTCACTCTCTTCTATACCTATTATCCTTAGGTTTGATCTTCTCATTGAGTTCTGGATTTCTTGTATGTTTTGGACCAGTAGCTTTTTCTGCTTTACATTATCTTTGACAGTTGAGTCAATGATTTCTATGGAATCTTCTGCTCCTGAGATTCTCTCTTCCATCTCCTGTATTCTGTTGGTGAAACTTGTATCTACAGCTCCTTGTCTCTTCTTTTGGTTTTCTATATCCAGGGTTGTTTCCATGTGTTCTTTCTTGATTGCTTCTATTTCCATTTTTAATTTCTTCAACTGTTTGATTGTGTTTTCTTGGAATTCTTTCAGGGATTTTTGTGATTCTTTCAGGGATTTTTGTGATTCTTCTCTGTAGGCTTCTACTTGTTTATTAATGTTTTCCTGTGTTTCCGTAAGGGAGTTCTTCACGTCTTTCTTGAAGTCCTCCAGCATCATGATCAAATATGATTTTGAAACTAGATCTTGCTTTTCTGGTGTGTTTGCATATTCCATGTTTGTTTGGGTGGGAGAATTGGGCTCAGATGATGCCATGTAGTCTTGGTTTCTGTTGCTTGGGTTCCTGCGCTTGCCTCTCGCCATCAGATTATCTCTAGTGTTACTTTGTTCTGCTATTTCTGACAGTGGCTAGACTGTCCTATAAGCCTGTGTGTTAGGAGTGCTGTAGACCTGTTTTCCTCTCTTTCAGTCAGTTATGGGGACAGAGTGTTCTGCTTTCCAGCGTGTAGTTTTTCCTCTCTACAGGTCTTCAGCTGTTCCTGTGGGCCTGTGTCTTGTGTTCACCAGGCAGCTTTCTTGCAGCAGAAAATTTGATCTTACCTGTGGTCCCGAGGCTCAAGTTCGCTCGTGGGGTGCTTCCCACGGGCTCTCTGTGGCAGCAGCAACCAGGAAGATATGCGCCACCCCTTCCGGGAGCTCTAGTGCACTAGGGTTCCAGATAGCCTTTGGTGTTTTCCTCTGGAGTCCGAGATGTGTGTGCAGAGAGCAGTCTCTTCTGTTTTCCCAGGCTTGTCTGCCTCTCTGAATGTTTAGTTCTCCCTCCCACGGGATTTGGGTGCAGAGAACTGTTTATCCGGTCTGTTTCCTTCAGGTTCCGGCGGTGTCTCAGGCAGGGGTCCTGCCGCTCCTGGGCCCTCCCCCACGGGAGCCCAGAGGCCTTATACAGTTTCCTCTTGTGCCAGGGATGTGGGCAGGGGTGGGCAGTGTTGGTGGTCTCTTCCGCTCTGCAGCCTCAGGAGTGCCCACCTGACCAGGCGGTGAGGTCTCTTTCCCACGGGGTCTGGGAGCAGAGAGCTGCTGCCGGCCGGGATCCGCGGGTGTGGGATTTCCGGTAACCACAGGACGTGCCCGGTCTTAGAGGAATTTTGCCTCTGTGTGTCCCGATTTCACCAGGCAGCTTTCTTGCAGCAGACAAGTTGGTCTTACCTGTGGTCCCGAGGCTCAAGTTTGCTCGCGGGGTGCTGCCCACGGGCTCTCTAGTTTTTGTTTTCTTAACTAAGTTAAATATTTAGGATTTAAGCCAAAATAACAGGTACCTATAATTGTCTTTTTAAAAGTATTATTAAATTAATTAAAGTTTTTATTAATGTTTATGAAGTACTGAAAGTAGGATATGGCATCCTGACTAGGATAATGTCTAGTATTTATGACTTTATTATTACTTGCAGTGATTTTATTTTAACTAAAAAATAGAGATGAATACTTTTAAAAAATACATCACTACGTATATATGACTGTGTATCACCTTTAATACCAGCACTCAGGAGGCAGAAACAGGGAGATTTCTAGGAGTTCAAGACCAGCCTTGTCTACGTAGTAAATTCTAGAACAGCAGGGCTACATAGTTAGACCCTGTTTCAAAAAGAGAAAAAAATGTGACACACTACTGTGATCTCTAAACTGAAGGTGTCTCTGTAACTCTCAAAGTAGGTTTTCAAAATAACAATATAAAAAGGCTTAGGGTTTTCTCTTGTATTGGTCTGGACAAAATAAGAATCTTGAAAAATTCATTTGTTCATTTGCTTTTAAAAACATTACTGGCTGAGAATATTAAACTTTTTAAAGGGTTTATATTTATATGTACAGTTAAATACATATGCAATATATCTAAAAACATAGACATAATTTATCTTCTTAATCTTTGAAATAAAGAGTTTAATATTTCAAGGGAGGGAAATTGGTTGATAGAAAAACATACTCTGTAGTAATAGTAATTTCTGAAAGTTAATTTATACCCTCAAGCAATAGCTACTATGCCATATTCTGTAATAAAGATCAAGGGAATAACTTGACCAGAATTGTATGATTATATTTTGTCCTTAAAAACAATAATAAAAATTTTAGGATTAAAAAAATAAGTTTGATTGTTCTAAATAAGTATTTAGAACTCATCTCTATTTTGTTTATATCTGAGGTTTCATTGATTACATACCTTTTATCATTATTTTCTTTAAAATTTCAGTTGACAGTAAGCAAAAATGAAGCTGGGCTTATTTAACAACTTTAGTTACCTGCACACTTATTTATAAGTTGATTTGACGATAAATACATTATGTAAAAAATATACAAGCACATGTAACTAAACAGTTTATACTTATAATTATATATAAGGTCTATTTCATTTTTCTATCAATATTTTATAGATTTTTTTTAGGGGAATCACTTCATAAACCCCTATTACATTCTTACATTCATTTCCCAGTCCTTCCCTGTCCAACCCCTTTGCCCTTGTGACCTCTTCTCCCAGGGGAAAAAATGTCCAGTTTGTGTTATCTGTATAGTCACTGGGGCATGGTCAAACTCTCAGTGGCCTGCCCCTCTAAACATAATTGAGTCCTTCCCCTTCTACAACCCTGCTGGAAATATTTTTTTGTGGAGGGCAGCATCACATCCTATCACAGTTTTTAAGAGTTCCCTTTGATGGGTTCCTGTCTAAGCTGTTACTATTTTGTGGGGAGGTATTATGATAGAGATAAGGGTTTTCACAGACGTCTTCCACATCCCTCTTTCTCAATTGTGTGTCTGCAGTCATTGATATTACTGCCAAAATAGCTTCTTTGCCCTTTATGATCCACAGCATTAATCATGGGTTTCCACATGTTTTCTGGTGTCAGAGCAGACCACAAACAGGCTTCCTGGTTGCAGTAGGACTAGGGATCCAAATAAGACCTCATACAGGTAGAATCAGGAGCACCAACACAGATTCCAGCCACAGCATAGACTACAGATAAGAGCCTGTTATTTAGTAGCAACCTGGCCATGAATGACATCATAGACCTAACCATCAAGACCACAGATACAGACATGGGCCTCAACATTGCCATGGACCCAGCTGTCAGCATAGGCCACTTATATTGATATGGCCCCCAGTGTCAGCATTGCCCACAGACATCAACATAGTTTCAGGCTGAAGCACAGGCCATGAACATCAGTATGGCCATTGGTGGTAGCATAGGCTGCAGACACCAACACAAGC
The DNA here is from genome assembly GCF_021556685.1 of Rattus norvegicus. Classification (NCBI taxonomy): domain Eukaryota; kingdom Metazoa; phylum Chordata; class Mammalia; order Rodentia; family Muridae; genus Rattus; species Rattus norvegicus. The sequence goes on from NC_141538.1 coordinate 94,139,840, forward strand.
ATTAAGACCATGTACCCAGAAATGGCCCTCTACAGTAGCACAGAATGGGATATTACCAAGGCCTCAGGAGGCAGCAGAGGCCACTCAGATCAGTATGGTCCCTAGAAGCAGCACATCCCACCAGCATCAACGTGGCTTCAGGTTGCATCACAGACCATGGACATGGGCTTGTCCTTCTGTGGTAGCATGAGCCATGGAAATCAATATAGACCCAGCTGCAGTAGAATCATGAACCCAGATAAGTAGCACATGTCCAGATATCTCCATGGACCCAGGTGGCAGTACAAGCCCCTCAGGTCTATATGGCCCCCAGCAGCAGAGTGGCCCAGAAACATCATGGCTTCAGATTGCAGAGCAGGCCAAGAACCTCTGCTTGGTCTTTGGTGGTAACATGGGCTACAGACATCACTTCAGACCTTGCTTGTAGCAGGACATGGAACACAAGACATATTGGTAGAAACCTAAATTTGGTCCATACTACTGTCTCAGGTGGCAGTGCAGGCCATTCACATCAGTATAGTCCATGGAGGTAGCATGACCCATGGAGATCAACTCAAACCTGTCTAGATATGGTCCATAGGCCCACATATGACCCTCGGCAACATCACAGAACACAGCCGTCCTTCAAAGAGGTCCAATCTAGAGAGTGGACCATTCCTTGTCTCAGGCCACCATTATTGCCCAGAACTAGGGTGATTCCATTGCCAGGCGGCTTGTTTTGCAAGCAGTCTGCATCTGTTTAAGCTCCAGTCTGCTTGTTACACACCATCCCATTGATCTTACTGAGCAGAGACACGATTCTCTCTCTCTCTCTCTCTCTCTCTCTCTCTCTCTCTCTCTCTCTCTCTCTCCCTCTCCCTCTCCCTCTCCCTCTCCCTCTCCCTCCCCCCTCACTACTGTCACATAACCAGTTCCACCTCTCTCAACAGTGTATGCACCATTCTGCTCCTTCATCACTCCCATCTCTGTCACCCATTTTCTCCTCACAATGATGCCTCTGATCCAGCCAGCTGGTGGCTCCGTAAGATCTATTTTAATAAACCAAGATTTTGAACATAATTGTAGGAATTATATTTTCTATAATCCTTTGGAAAGGAAAATTAGCATAGAAATCTTTAGTAAGCATATATATTTAATAATTTACACATGCCCGATCCTTAATAAAAGCTTTACATTTAACAGTTTTTCACAATATTTAAATTTGAATCTTTATGGACATTTTAATTAGAGGTGCCAAAAAATATGTTTAGCACATAAAAATGAATTTAAAAAGAGAACTGATGTGGCCACAGTGTGTTAAAAATCTTTGACACTTTCAACGTAAAAAACACAGCTCTCATCTTAAAGGGAATAAGATGTACTTTATTGTTGAGACATTTTGAGTGATCATGACTTGGAACAAAGATTTAGATTACCTCAAACTTCATATTCCAATGTAGAAGCAGTTTCATGAAATTTTTACAGTTTTATAAAACAAAGACATAAATCAAGGCAAGCTTAAAATACATTGGTGGGTACACCAGATTGGAAAGTATTGCAAGATGGCAGTAGCTATTTTGTAGGTTCAAGATATTATCTGATGACATTGTTAGCTCTTGGATTAGCAGAAGTGAGTTTTATGCTAATTTAGTAGCTTTGAACTTTTATTATGAAGAATGACTGTTCCAGAAGACTAAAACTAGCCTAAGATAAAGTATTTAGCTCCTGAATCTGCAAAATTCAAATCTCTCCACAGTTCTGAAATTCCAATCTGTCGGTCAATCTCTGTAGACACAGATTTTTTAAAGGACATTTATTTTACAACCAGACACAGGATCTTTTGTATAATTTTTTTTCATAACACAGCCTATGAAAACAACCAAAACATTAAGATGAATATCATAACACAATACAATTACATAAATCTAGGTGCACCCAGTTTAGGAAAACAATAGAAAATTTATTTGGAAGGCTTAGTAACACAAAAGATCAAAAGGCAAAATGTGTCTTGTAGACTTAACATAATCCCTCCTCTCTCTCTCTCTCTCTCTCTCTCTCTCTCTCTCTCTCTCTCTCTCTCTCTCTCTCGTGCGTATGTGTGTGTGTGTGTGTGTGTGTGTGTGTGTGTGTGTGCACATAGGCACACATGCATGAACTTTGATAAATTAGGTCTTTGTTTTCATTTTGGCAGGTGGTACTATCTATGTGTTACGTTTGTGACCCAAATGGTACTTTCATCATGAGGTCAGTTGTGCTAAGGTCTAGGGGCTGTTTGCATAAGTATGGTGTCTGGGAACTGCAGTCTTTTTTAATTGTCAAAGAAATGTATTGAAGTGAGAGTGTAATGAATCCACCAAACTACACTGCTCCATGGGTAGAAAGAAAGTTTATTGGGGATCAACATGCAAAGGCTAGGGGGTGGGAGGTGGCCTGAAAAAAGCAAAATGGTGGAAAAGCAAGCAAATTTTATATGACAGTCAGCAAGATGGAGTCTGTGGTCTGATACAGGCTGTTCAGGTTGACCCAGAGATGTCCTTGCTATAGGTATTTGACCTCTGGGTCAGATTAAGGGAGGTTCCTGAGAATTCAAGTCCTCTTTTACCCAAGAACAGCCCTTCTATTTTCCAACTTCCTTTTACATTTAGAATATTGTGTGTGTGTGTGTGTGTGTGTGTGTGTGTGTGTGTTTGTGTGTGTGTGTATGCATGTGTATATAGTATTTTATTTGAAGTGTGGGTATGTGCATGTGGGCATGAATGGGTCTAGGTACACATTTGAAAGTCAGAAGACAACTTTTGAGAGTCAATTCTCTCACATTACATGTGGGCCGTGGTGGTCAAATTCAGGTCACCCAGCTATGTGGCTTTACCCACTGAGATATCTCACTGCCCATACTCATAATATATTAATTGATTAATCTGCAATCTTAAGGAGGATCTACCATAAAAGCCATCTTGAATGATTTCTCATTTCTCCATACAGTGCCTTATATGCAAGAAGGGCATTTCCACATATGAAATCTTGGTTTTGGCAAACACATGTATCTGTATTAATTTCTTATTCATAACATTTTTATCCTATGACATTATGTTATCTGCAACAGAAATCTGACTAGGACCCAGGCTTTTTCTTTATTTATAAATTATGTATATGTTCAACTTTAATGAGCATACAAGTTAATGCAAAGTAAATTATATTAAATTTACAAGTACTATTTAAAAGTATTTAATTTAGTTTGTAAACTGTGACCCATCTTAATGAAAGGTCTGTAAAAGACAGATTTTATGTACAATAATAGAGTTTGTAAGTTGAATTTTAAAAGCTTAAGGGACGGTTTTAATTAACTTGAATATAATTTTTGAAAACCAAAATAACTGCTTTCTTATGCCTACTCATCAGCTGTGAAGATGTGAACTTCACCAATATGGTCAGATTTGCAAGCCCACATGAAATGCTGGCAGAGAGGAAATGTCCAGAGGTTGCAATAGCTAACTGCTTTAGGAAACAGCAAAGTTTCCCTGCTCCTGTGATACTAAACTGATGCTCTGAGATGGGTACTGCCTCTGCTCACTAAACTGTGAGGAAAAGGAGGCTTCTTTCAAGTTGACTTTTATCAGGTATGCCATAATGATGGGGATGGAATGGAGTAACATTTCATCTAGAAACCCCATAAGGATTTTTTTTCTAAGTCAGATACTGTACTGAGCAGCCTAGTCCTAGTGATCTTCTTTACTTCCTTATTCCTTATAGGGTGTTGGGAAAATAAGCAGTGGTTACTGGTTAGGAATAGGACAACAGTGGGATGGATATGGGACAGAAGCTGGGAATTAATGAACTAGGAACAGAGTTCAAACTTTTGTCTATACAAGTCCAACTGGAGAGGTACTCCACACTGTAATAGTGTGTCACCAGAAGCCTAAAGTGGGAGAGGCAATTCTGTATTGAGGTCTTCAGAAGTCTTTAGGCCCAGATTCTGTAAAGAACCATGTCATAAATATTTTAGACTCTGCTGAGGTCTGAACTAACTGTTCACTTCTCTCATTTTAACCACAAAGCAGCTAGAGGCAGTAAGTCAATGAGTGGATATAGCTGTGTTTGAATAAAACTATGAAATAGGTGATGGTCTAATTTGGCCTGAGGAATGTAGATTGTTATTTCTAACTTAGATACGCATGGAAGAAATAAAGCTGCTAAATCATAATTCCCAAATGGGTAGAATTTCAGGATGCTTGGTAAGTGAGTGGGTATTGTCAGAATTTATCTATTGTGATTTTTGGAAGACTTTTCTAGAGAGGCTAAACCACAAGGAACTCTTTGTTTATATAGGTGAAGATGAAGAAGCAGATGGCTTTAGAAACAACTGCATGCAGGGGTCCTTTTTCATCTCTGGTCTACCCTCATTCTGCCCTTAGTCTGCAAGAACTAAATGGATATGAGAAATGTATGTCTGTGAGGGATCAGAGCCTAGAAATGTAAAGTGGATCAAAAATGAGTGCCAAGTTGAAATGGATTCTATAAATTAAAACTGCCACTGAAAACACAATTAGTGACTCTTCAAAATTGAAAAGATTCCGTTTGTTTTGCATACAGATTATGTAAAAATCAATGCATGTTAAGCATAATGGTTTGATTTTATAGTTGTGTAACATACCTATGTAATCTTGCAGAATTGTGTGTGTGTTTCAAGCACTATGTGTTCCATCATCACTCATACTCTCTTGCATCAGTGACTTATGGAGAGTTGACTGTGTGCCGAACTTTGAGGAAAGAAATCACACATTCTTTGGTCAACCATTTTGTTGTTGTATCTAACAATTTAGATTTACCTCCCAGAAAGTATAATTCCCACTGATCTTGGCTTGAATCAAGTGCACTCAGATTTGAAATTTTGATTTTTTTATTTAAATTCAGTTATATGGTGGGGTGAGGCAATGGTCATTTGCAAAACATGAGGTCTGGAAAGTGTCTGAAGCGAACTGGAAACCCTGAGAGAGGGTTTAAGACACTAACAACTCTTCCAGAACAACTAGCCTGACAATGACTAATATGCAGTTTGATGTGAAAATTAGAAAACTGGCAGATGAACCTGCAAGGGGAAAATTGGATTTCCAGAGAGATGAATGGGAGGCTATGAAGCTGAATAGAGTTTATAGGATATAAACACATGCAGAGGAGTCTCAACCCTCCTTTACTTCCAGTGGACAAATAAGATTCTTGTGACTATTGCTAATTTATTTACAGGCAAAATGTGAGCATTCTATAGTGTGGTATATCATTTCAAAATGGATAGATTCAATATCAAGCAACGGTGTATTCAAAATGTAAGCTACATTTTTTTTAACCACAGGTTTCTCCTTATCTGTATAAAACAGTAATTATCTCAGCAGATCCTATTTTACCACAGTTTCGTTGCTGTTATTGGGGCAAGCAGGGAAGGGGATGAGGGGTGGCCTTTAGCAGACTTTCAGTTTCTTGTAAGCAGCTGAGTGCACACTAACTCTTGGCAAAGCTACCCTAGGGGATTGTTTTAAAGATGGAAAGCTCAAAAACAGCAGGTTGAACAGGAGAATTCCTTCTGACATTCTAAATGTGACCTTTAACTTACTGCTCACTTTCTTTAGCTCCCCTCCCAACAACTTATGCCATTAGGTTGCTAGTTTTGTTTTGCCTTTCTTGATACACATTTTTTGACAACTAGAAATGGCTTTTACTTTCATGAGCTGTTACTTTACTCTGGACCTGAGAGTAGATGGGAAGGTGGCATATTTCATTTCTGACAATCTTCTGAACTGTTGCATGCTCAAAGCAGACCTGTGCAAACTAAGACTGTTGTTCTGAGAGTCCAAGCTTGAGTAATATAAAACCATTATTACTGTTCCAGCTAGTGAGTCTTCCTACCACCTAAATGACATAACATGAGTTTGGATGTTTCACTGGACCAAACAAAACATATTTGATACTTCTGTCCTCTTAAGTGATTACTAAAAAATTGTTATCATGTCAATAATAGACATCATTTGCATAATTTAATCTCAAGACATTAATATTATTCAATGCACTATTGTTCGTCACATTCCTGTCATATCAAATTAATTTTCAGATGAGGGAGGAACCTATTTGTGATAGGAATGATGTCTAGAACATATAAAAGCTACGTTCTCAAAGACTGAAGAAGACCTTACTTTTCTATGGAAACTATGCACACTATAATATTGAGGCAGGCTCTATCATAAGAATTAAAAGACTTAGTGTACATTTTCAAATGATAGAGTAACAGTTTCTCTACCAAATGAATCACGATTGTAATTGTAATACATGGTTATTTTATTAAGCACTTGAAATAATATCCATGTGTTGCTAAAATTCCTTCCCAGGGAGAGGCATAAACAATGCTTATTCCTTCTTCTTGGAGACTAGGAGTTAGAAAGCTTTCCTGGAAGGCAAGCAAATACGGAAAAGGGCCATTGCTAGGTAATAAAGGTGGCAAACTTTCAAGATGAAGGCAGATCTCCTGAAGATGAGTCTGGCTCAGAAGACAATCCTGTACAGTACCAATTAAGTGTGTTACTATAGCAAAGCAAGTACATCCATCCTTAGTAAAATTCCCTTGACCTCACTGTTTATATCCAATTTACATGGTTACTCAGAGCTGCAAGGAAGGCTGCAAAAATTGCAGATATTGCTAACTTGGTTTAAGAGAATTCTAGCCTAACTCTCCAAGGCTGTCACATTAAAAAAAAAACAAACAACTGAGGTTCTATTACAAGAAGTGTGAGACACAATAATAACAATTTTCAGTGTTTGACAAATCAATGTACTCTCTTCAGTCTAAACATGGGAGAAGTACAAACCCCAAACAGATGTCGCATCCAGGTATTTCTATGATTCTAAGCCTCAGATTAAGTCCTAGAAACCTTTGATTGCAAGTAGTGCCTTTTCTCCTTTCAACTTTTAAGTGACTGTTAAGTAGTCTCTGCTTCATTGTCCCTACCTTCCACTTTGCAAAAGGTTTCCATAGTGGTAGAGAGGGGAGTGATTTCACCATCACTTAGAAGAATTTCTCAGGTTATAAGAATAAAAGATTTGTGTTGGCATAGGACTTTGAAATTCTAGTTTTAAAGATACTACAGAAGTGCAAGAGCCTGCAGTTTATTAGGCTGGTCTAGGATCTGCACAGTTGTTCTATGAAAGTATTTTATTTGTTAGACAATATCTGATCTCCCAGGTTCTCAACCAAGTTAACAGTCTGTGCTCCCCTGACCTCTCTTGCTGGAGAAAACATTCCAGATACACAAGGTCTCTATTTTTACCCCTTCGACTATCAGCAGTCTTGCTTTGCATGCTTGGAGAAATTTAATCTCTACAAGCTAATCCCAGGAATTGGCCACTATGGACTTACGTTCTATATTAGTATCCAGCTTAATTGTGTTTCTTGTTTCCCCATCTTGAAAACAGTTTTTAAGTGGATTTGAAGGTAGGGACTCAGTGGAATGGATGCCTTTGGAGACAGAGTTGGTGGGAAACTATTATCTATTGTCAGATGTGGGTAGCTGGAAAGCACTTGAGTGCCTGTACATTACTGACATGGAATAATGCCTCAGATCCAAAGGAATTGGCAAAGTTGTCCTGAGTGGAGGCTCAGAGGCACAGTAAACCTTCATCTGGTCCAAATATGAATGTTTCCCATGATTGACCAACATGTACAAAAGCTGGGAACTGAAACTTTTTCTTCAGGTTGCAGAATAATTGTAATGAAAGACTGCTCCTCTACAGAGACCTCATACCCAGACTAATGCCTTCTCTGATTCTAGCTAACTCCTCCTTCTTGGGCTGTACAAAATATACTTGAAGTGGTTCTAGGTTACTTTGTAGTTACTGCTGCTTCATCAGAAGAGCGGAACCTATTTGACCCCAGCTTTTTTCTGTCTGTTCTTTCTTTCAGCATTTGTTTTCCAATCAAGTTTCCATGACCAAGTCATATAAGATGTGGTTGTCAAATGGTCAGAAATTAAAAATTTTGACCATTCTATGAGTCCTGTGTATTTTTCCAAATGCCATTGGTTATTGAAGTCAGTAGAACTTGTAAGTTAATTTCTTCTACTGATACTGACAGATAATATGGTTTGATAATATGGTCCCTCTTTGGAGAGACTCTTGTTTTTTGTTACAAGAATAAAGGAATTAGACAGAAGCCCATAGTAGTCAAAGTAAGGACAAATTAATAGAAAAACAAGATATACTCTAAGGGAGAAAGTGGTCCAGAGAAGGGAATAGTTTTAGCAACTAAAATGCTCTAACTATATAAAGAGTTGGGACATTAATGTTACATAATGAGGATTTCATGCTATTCACACGGAGTGGATTTTTAGGCTCATTTATCTAGCACAGGCTCTCTTTCTTTCTTTTTTTCTTCTTTCTTTTTTTCCTTCTTTCTTTCTTTCTATTATTATTATTCCTTTAATTTTTTACAGTCCAGTTATTACCCCCCTCCTGGTCTGCCCTCCCACAGTTCCTCATCCCACCCCACCCCACCCCTGTCTTCAAGAGAATGTTCCCCTTCCCAGGCCTCAACATTTCCTGGGGCCACAAGACTCACGAGGGTTAGGCACATCTTCTCCCACTGAGGCTAGACTAGGTAGTCATGTGCTCTAGATGTGTCAGGGAATTTGGACCAACTTGTGTATGAGACCTGTATGGTGGCTCAATGTCTGAGAGACCTCAGGGGTCCAAGTTAGTTGAGACTAGCACAGTCTTTTTGTGTATGGTTTCTCTGTTACATGTGTCTCATTAGCAACTTAAATCTCCATATTTTCAACATAGTTTAATATGTTAATGGACAATAACCACCTTCAGATACTCTGAAGCAGTTCTTCAGTCATAGCAGTGTTTGGAACTAATTTTAATCTGCCGTAAGGGAAGAATATTATATGATTTGTATAAGGTCTCCTACATATAACACTCACTGACTTATTCTTCTGTCTTATTGCCTTCAAAAATAGGCATATTCTCTTAAACATATAATTTTACTTTATTCAGAGGCATTCCAAAACAAAGACAAGGGAGACTTATTGCCTATCATGATGTAAGTCTTTGGGTAAGGAGATGATATATAAATAGTGAGGATGAGAAGGGAAAGATGGGATGCGTTGCACACATGGCTCTCAGAGAGGACATGCTCTTTTTCCTCTGTGAGCTGTCAGCTGCCCACTTGTAAGCTAGTAATTATGCACAACAGCATGTGAATGCTTCTATTATCCCAATGACAAGAAGATGGATCTTCTATTTATTAGCAATGAACTTGCAGCATGGGCATAAGGGACCCTATATGCTTTCAATTCTGTGCTAAGATCCTCTGGCATAATACTGATGATGATGGTCATCATAACTATAGTAAGAGCAGTATTATCAATAGTCACTGTTTACTTGCAGGTATACTAGGAACATTGCACACTTTATTTTATTGAGATGAAATCTCAAGCTCTTTTTATTTTGGGGTATTCTTTTTTTTTATTAACTTGAGTATTTCTTTTTTTTTTTTTATTAACTTGAGTATTTCTTATATACATTTCGAGTGTTATTCCCTTTCCCAGTTTCCGGGCAAACAACCCCCTCCCCCCCTCCCCATCCTTATGGGTGTTCCCCTCCCAACCCTCCCCCCATTGCCGCCCTCCCCACATAGAATAGTTCACTGGGGGTTCAGTCTTAGCAGGACCCAGGGCTTCCCCTTCCACTGGTGCTCTTACTAGGATATTCATTGCTACCTATGGGGTCAGAGTCCAGGGTCAGTCCATGTATAGTCTTTAGGTAGTGGCTTAGTCCCTGGAAGCTCTGGTTGCTTGGCATTGTTGTACTTTTGGGGTCTCGAGCCCCTTCAAGCTCTTCCAGTTCTTTCTCTGATTCCTTCAATAGGGGACCTATTCTCAGTTCAGTGGTTTGCTGCTGGCATTCGCCTCTGTATTTGCTGTATTCTGGCTGTGTCTCTCAGGACCGATCTACATCCGGCTCCTGTCAGTCTGCACTTCTTTGCTTCATCCATCTTGTCTAATTGGGTGGCTGTATATGTATGGGCCACATGTGGGGCAGGCTCTGAATGGGTGTTCCTTCAGTCTCTGTTTTAATCTTTGCCTCTCCCTTCCCTGCCAAGGGTATTCTTTTTCCTCATTTAAAGAAGGAGTGAAGCATTCACATTTTGATCATCTGTCTTGAGTTTCATTTGTTCTAGGAATCTAGGGTAATTCAAGCATTTGGGCTGATAGCCACTTATCAATGAGTGCATACCATGTATGTCTTTCTGTGATTGGGTTAGCTCACTCAGGATGATATTTTGCAGTTCCAACCATTTGCCTACGAATTTCATAAACTCGTTGTTTTTGATAGCTGAGTAATATTCCATTGTGTAGATGTACCACATTTTCTGTATCCATTCCTCTGTTGAAGGGCATCTGGGTTCTTTCCATTTTCTGGCTATTACAAATAAGGCTGCGATGAACATAGTGGAGCACGTGTCTCTTTTATATGTTGAGGCATCTTTTGGGTATATGCCCAAGAGAGGTACAGCTGGATCCTCAGGCAGTTCAATGTCCAATTTTCTGAGGAACCTCCAGACTGATTTCCAGAATGGTTTTACCAGTCTGCAATCCCACCAACAATGGAGGAGTGTTCCTCTTTCTCCACATCCTCGCCAGCATCTGCTGTCACCTGAGTTTTTGATCTTAGCCAATCGCACTGGTGTGAGGTGAAATCTCAGGGTTGTTTTGATTTGCATTTCCCTTATGACTAAAGATGTTGAACATTTCTTTAGGTGTTTCTCAGCCATTCGGCATTCCTCAGCTGTGAATTGTTTGTTTAGCTCTGAACCCCATTTTTTAATAGGGTTATTTGTTTCCCTGCGGTCTAACTTCTTGAGTTCTTTGTATATTTTGGATATAAGGCCTCTATCTGTTGTAGGATTGGTAAAGATCTTTTCCCAATCTGTTGGTTGCCGTTTTGTCCTAACCACAGTGTCCTTTGCCTTACAGAAGCTTTGCAGTTTTATGAGATCCCATTTGTCGATTCTTGATCTTAGAGCATAACCCATTGCTGTTTTGTTCAGGAAATTTTTTCCAGTGCCCATGTGTTCCAGATGTTTCCCTAGTTTTTCTTCTATTAGTTTGGGTGTGTCTGGTTTGATGTGGAGGTCCTTGATCCACTTGGACTTAAGCTTTGTACAGGGTGATAAGCATGGATCGATCTGCATTCTTCTACATGTTGCCCTCCAGTTGAACCAGCACCATTTGCTGAAAATGCTATCTTTTTTCCATTGGATGGTTTTGGCTCCTTTGTCAAAAATCAAATGACCATAGGTGTGTGGGTTCATTTCTGGGTCTTCAGTTCTATTCCATTGGTCTATCTGTCTGTATCTGTACCAATACCATGCAGTTTTTATCACTATTGCTCTGTAATACTGCTTGAGTTCAGGGATAGTGATTCCCCCTGAAGTCCTTTTATTGTTGAGGATAGCTTTAGCTATCCTGGGTTTTTTGTTATTCCAGATGAATTTGCAAATTGTTCTGTCTAACTCTTTGAAGAATTGGATTGGTATTTTGATGGGGATTGCATTGAATCTGTAGATTGCTTTTGGTAAAATGGCCATTTTTACTATATTAATCCTGCCAATCCATGAGCATGGGAGATCTTTCCATCTTCTGAGGTCTTCTTCAATTTCTTTCCTCAGTGTCTTGAAGTTCTTATTGTACAGATCTTTTACTTGCTTGGTTAAAGTCACACCGAGGTACTTTATATTATTTGGGTCTATTATGAAGGGTGTCGTTTCCCTAATTTCTTTCTCGGCTTGTTTCTCTTTTGTATAGAGGAAGGCAACTGATTTATTTGAGTTAATTTTATACCCAGCCACTTTGCTGAAGTTGTTTATCAGCTTTAGTAGTTCTCTGGTGGAACTTTTGGGATCACTTAAATATACTATCATGTCATCTGCAAATAGTGATATTTTGACCTCTTCTTTTCCAATCTGTATCCCTTTGATCTCCTTTTGTTGTCTGATTGCTCTGGCTAGAACTTCAAGAACTATATTGAATAAGTAGGGAGAGAGTGGGCAGCCTTGTCTAGTCCCTGATTTTAGTGGGATTGCTTCAAGTTTCTCTCCATTTAGTTTAATGTTAGCAACTGGTTTGCTGTATATGGCTTTTACTATGTTTAGGTATGGGCCTTGAATTCCTATTCTTTCCAGGACTTTTATCATGAAGGGGTGTTGAATTTTGTCAAATGCTTTCTCAGCATCTAATGAAATGATCATGTGGTTCTGTTCTTTCAGTTTGTTTATATAATGGATCACGTTGATGGTTTTCCGTATATTAAACCATCCCTGCATGCCTGGGATGAAGCCTACTTGATCATGGTGGATGATTGTTTTGATGTGCTCTTGAATTCGGTTTGCCAGAATTTTATTGAGTATTTTTGCGTCGATATTCATAAGGGAAATTGGTCTGATGTTCTCTTTCTTTGTTGTGTCTTTGTGTGGTTTAGGTATAAGAGTAATTGTGGCTTCGTAGAAGGAATTCGGTAGGGCTCCATCTGTTTCAATTTTGTGGAATAGTTTGGATAATGTTGGTATGAGGTCTTCTATGAAGGTTTGATAGAATTCTGCACTAAACCCGTCTGGACCTGGGCTCTTTTTGGTTGGGAGACCTTTAATGACTGCTTCTATTTCCTTAGGAGTTATGGGGTTGTTTAACTGGTTTATCTGTTCCTGATTTAACTTCGATACCTGGTATCTGTCTAGGAAATTGTCCATTTCCTGAAGATTTTCAAATTTTGTTGAATATAGGTTTTTATAGTATTATCTGATGATTTTTTGAATTTCCTCTGAATCTGTAGTTATGTCTCCCTTTTACTTTCTGATTTTGTTAATTTGGACGCATTCTCTGTGTCCTCTCGTTAGTCTGGCTAAGGGTTTATCTATCTTGTTGATTTTCTCAAAGAACCAACTTTTGGTTATGTTGATTTTTTCTATGGTCCTTTTTGTTTCTACTTGGTTGATTTCAGCTCTGAGTTTATTTCCTGCCTTCTACTCCTCCTGGGTGTATTTGCTTCTTTTTGTTCTAGAGCTTTTAGGTGTGCTGTCAAGCTGCTGACATATGCTCTTTCCTGTTTCTTTCTGCAGGCACTCAGCGCTATGAGTTTTCCTCTTAGCACAGCTTTCATTGTGTCCCATAAGTTTGGGTATGTTGTACCTTCATTTTCATTAAATTCTAAAAAGTTTTTAATTTCTTTCTTTATTTCTTCCTTGACCAGGTTATCATTGAGTAGAGCATTGTTCAATTTCCACGTATATGTGGGCATTCTTCCCTTATTGTTATTGAAGACCAGTTTTAGGCCGTGGTGGTCCGATAGCACGCATGGGATTATTTCTATCTTTCTGTACCTGTTGAGGCCCGTTCTTTGACCAATTATATGGTCAATTTTGGAGAAAGTACCATGAGGAGCTGAGAAGAAGGTATATCCTTTTGCTTTAGGATAGAATGTTCTATAAATATCCATTAAGTCCATTTGGCTCATGACTTCTCTTAGTCTGTCTACATCTCTGTTTAATTTCTGTTTCTATGATCTGTCCATTGATGAGAGTGGGGTGTTGAAATCTCCAACTATTATTGTGTGGTGCAATGTGTGTTTTGAGCTTTAGTAAGGTTTCTTTTACGTATGTAGGTGCCCTTGTATTTGGGGCATAGATATTTAGGATTGAGAGTTCATCTTGTTGGATTTTTCCTTTGATGAATATGAAGTGTCCTTCCTTATCTTTTTTGATGACTTTTAGTTGGAAATTGATTTTATTTGATATTAGAATGGCTACTCCAGCTTGCTTCTTCTGACCATTTGCTTGGAAATTTGTTTTCCAGCCTTTCACTCTGAGGTAGTGTCTGTCTTTCTCTCTGAGGTGTGTTTCCTGTAGGCAGCAGAATGCAGGGTCCTCGTTGCCTATCCAGTTTGTTAATCTATGTCTTTTTATTGGGGTGTTGAGGCCATTGATGTTGAGAGATATTAAGGAATAGTGATTATTGCTTCCCGTTATATTCATATTTGGATGTGAGGTTATTTTTGTGTGCTTTCATTCTCTTTGTTTTGTTGCCAAGACGATTAGTTTCTTGCTTCTTCTAGGGTATAGCTTGCCTCCTTATGTTGGGCTTTACCATTTATTATCCTTTGTAGTGCTGGATTTGTAGAAAGATATTGTGTAAATTTGGTTTTGTCATGGAATATCTTGGTTTCTCCATCTATGTTAATTGAGAGTTTTGCAGGATACAGTAACCTGGGCTGGCATTTGTGCTCTCTTAGGGTCTGTATGACATCAGTCCAGGATCTTCTGGCCTTCATAGTTTCTGGCGAAAAGTCTGGTGTGATTCTGATAGGTCTGCCTTTATATGTTACTTGACCTTTTTCCCTTACTGCTTTTAATATTCTTTCTTTATTTTGTGCGTTTGGTGTTTTGACTATTACGTGACGGGAGGTGTTTCTTTTCTGGTCCAATCTATTTGGAGTTCTGTAGGCTTCTTGTATGCCTATGGGTATCTCTTTTTTTAGCTTAGGGAAGTTTTCTTCTATGATTTTGTTGAAGATATTTACTGTTCCTTTGAGCTGGGAGTCTTCACTCTCTTCTATACCTATTATCCTTAGGTTTGATCTTCTCATTGAGTCCTGGATTTCCTGTATGTTTTGGACCAGTAGCTTTTTCTGCTTTACATTATCTTTGACAGTTGAGTCAATGATTTCTATGGAATCTTCTGGTCCAGAGATTCTCTCTTCCATCTCTTGTATTCTGTTGGTGAAGCTTGTATCTACAGCTTCTTTTCTCTTCTTTTGGTTTTCTATATCCAGGGTTCTTTCCATGTGTTCTTTCTTGAGTGCTTCTATTTCCATTTTTAATTCCTTCAACTGTTTGATTGTGTTTTCCTGGAATTCTTTCAGGGATTTTTGTGTCTCCTCTCTATGGTCTTCTACTTGTTTATTTATGTTTTCCTGGAATTCTTTCAGGGATTTTTGTGTCTCCTCTCCATGGGCTTCTACTTGTTTATTTATGTTTTCCTGGAATTCTTTCAGGCATTTTTGCGATTCCTCTCTGTAGGCTTCTACTTGTTCTCTAAGGGAGTTCTTCATGTCTTTCTTGAAGGATATTCCATGTTTGTTTTGATGGGAGAATTGGGCTCCTATGGTGCCATGTAGTCTTGGTTTCTGTTGCTTGGGTTCCTGCGCTTGCCTCTCGCCATCAGATTATCTCTAGTGTTACTTTGTTCTGCTATTTCTGACAGTGGCTAGACTGTCCTATAAGCCTGTGTGTCAGGAGTGCTGTAGACATGTTTTCCTGTTTTCTTTCAGTCAGTTATGGGGACAGAGTGTTCTGCTTTCGGGCATGTAGTTTTTCCTCTCTACAGGTCTTCAACTGTTCCTGTGGGCCTGTGTCTTGAGTTCACCAGGCAGGTCACTTGCAGCAGATAAGTTGGTCTTACCTGTGGTCCTGAGGCTCAAGTTCGCTCGCGGGGTGCTGCCCACCGGCTCTCTGCAGCGGCAGCAACCAGGAAGATATGCGCCGCCCCTTCCGGGAGCTTCAGTGCACCAGGGTTCCAGATGGCCTTTGGTGTTTTCCTCTGGCGTCCGAGATGTGTGTGCAGAGAGCAGTCTCTTCTGGTTTCCCAGGCTTGTCTGCCTCTCTGAAGGTTTAGCTCTCCCTCCCATTGGATTTGGGTGCAGAGAACTGTTTATCCGGTCTGTTTCCTTCAGGTTCTGGTGGTGTCTCAGGCAGGGGTCCTGCCTCTCCTGGGCCCTCCCCCACGGGAGCCCAGAGGCCTTATACAGTTTCCTCTTGGGCCAGGGATGTGGGCAGGGTTGGGCAGTGTTGGTGGTCTCTTCCGCTCTGCAGCCTCAGGAGTGCCCACCTGACCAGGCGGTTGGGTCTCTCTCTCAAAGGGTCTGGGAGCAGAGAGCTGCTGCAGGCCGGGATCCGCGTGTGTGGGACTTCCGGTAAACACAGGACGTGCCCGGTCCTAGAGGAATTCTGCCTCCGTGTGTCCCGAGCTCACCAGGCAGCTTTCTTGCAGCAGACAAGTTGGTCTTACCTGTGGTCCCGAGGCTCAAGTTCGCTCGTGGGGTGCTGCCCACGGGCTCTCTGCAGAGGCAGCAACCAGGAACCCTACCCTTCCTCCTTAACACCCTACCCTTCCTGTACTAGCAACTTAACAACACACCTGAAAACCCTAGAACAAAAAGAATAAGCACACTTAAAAGGAGTAGACTGCAGGAAATATTCAAACAAAGAACTGAAAACAACCAAATAAAAACAAAGAGAATAATAAAAAACATCAACAAAACGAAGAGCTGATTCTTTGAGAATGTCAACAAGATAGATAAACCCTTAGCCAAACTAAGGACAATGAAATAGTCTCCAGATTAACAAAATCAGAATTGAAAATGGAAACAGAACAACAGAAACCGAGAAAATTAAAAATCATTGGATCTTACTACAAAAGCTTATACAAAAAAAAAAACCCTAGAAAAATCTAGATGAAATAGATAATTTTTAAGACAGATACCATGTACGAAAGTTAAATCAAGAGCATGTAAACTAACCGTCCTATAACCTCTAAAGAAATAGAAACAGTTTAAAAATCTCTAAACCCAAAGAAGCCCAAGGTTTTAGTGGTTTTACTGAGGAGTTCTATATGATATTCAAAGAAGACCTGATTCTAATACTCTTCAAACTATTTAACAAAATAAAAAAGAAGTTACACCACCTAATTGATCCTATGAATCCACAGTTACTCTGATACCTTAACTGCACAAATACCCAACAAGGAAAGAGAACTTCAAACCAACATCTCTTATAAATATCAATGCAAAAATACTCAATAAAATTCTTGGAAACAGAATCCAAGTGCACAATAGAACAATCATTTGCCATTATCAAGTAGGCTTAATCCCAGAGATATAGGGATGATTCAATATTTGAAATTCTATCAACATAATGTATTATATAAAGAATGAAAGAAATCAGACAGTCATCTCATTGGATGTTTAAAAGTCTTTTGACAAAATACAGCACCACTTCATGTTAAAAGTATTGGAGACATCAGGAATTTAAGGCCTATACCTAATCATATTAAAAGCAATATACAGAAAACCAATGTTCATTATCAAATTAAAAGGAAAGAAACTAAGGACAAGATAATCTTGACCATTCTTTCCCTACCTATTCAGTATAGTAATTAATGTTCTTGTTAGAAAAATTAGAAAACAAAAGGAGATCAAGGAGATACAAAATGAAATAGAAGATGTCAAATTATTGCTTTTTGTGGATGATATGATAGTATACATAAGCAACCCTAAAAATTCTGCCAGAGAACTTCTACAGTTGATAAACAACTTCAGCAAAGTGGCTAAATATAAAATCAACTCAAACAAATCAGTAGCCTTCCTCTACACAAGGGTAAATGGGCCGAGATAGAAACTAGGAAAACAACACCCTTCATAATAGTCACAAATAATATAAAATATCTTGGTTTAATTCTAACTAAATAGGTGAAAGATCTGTAAGACAAGAACTTCAGTCTCTGAAAAGAGAAATTGAAAAAGACCTCAGAAGATGGAAAGATCTCCCTTGCTCATGAATTGTTAGGATCAACATCATAGAAATGGCCATCCTACCATCCTACCAGATTCAATGTAATCTCCATCAAAATGTCTATACAATTCTTCACAGACATGGAAATAATAATTCTCAACTTTATGGGCAAAACAAAAATTCAAAAGAAGACAAACATTCTCAGCAGTAAAAGAACTTTTGGAGGAATCACCTTTCCTGACATTGAACTTTACCTCAGAGTAATAATGGTAAGAATCACATGGTATTGGTGCAGAGACAGACAGGTCAATCAATAAGTGGAATAGAATTGAAGACCTAGAAATAACCCACAAACCTATGGAGACTTGATCTTTGACAAAGAAGCCAAACTCATACAGTGGAACAGAGAATGCATCCTCAACAACTAGTACTGGTTTAACGGAGGTCTCCATGTAGAAGAATGCAGATTCACATTTATCTCCTTATACAAAGCTCAAGTCCAATTGAATCAAGTTCCTCCACATAACACTTGATAAACTGAATTTAATAGAAGAGTAATTAGAAAATAGCCTGGAACACAGTGGGACAGGGGAATATTTCCTGAAGAGAAAGCCAATTGCTCATGCTTTAAGATTAACAGTTGACAAATAGGACCTCTTTAAACTGAAAAGCTTCTGTAAGGCAAAGGACACTGTCAGTAGGACAAAATGGCAACCTACAGGTTGGGAAAAGATCTTCACTAACCCTCAATCTTCTAGAGGGCTAATATCCAAAATATAAAAGGAACCCAAGAAGCTAGATTCAAAAAAAAAAAAGCCAAATAACCAATTAAAATATGGGGTACAGAGCGAAACAGAGAATTCTCACCCTAGGAATCATGAATAACCAGATGTTGAGAGGCAAGCACAATAACATAAGCAACCAAAAACAAGGTTATTTGGCATCACCAGAACCCTATTCTCCCACTACAGTAAGTCCTGAATATCCCATCATACCTCAAAGCAAGATTAGGCTTTAAACTCATATCTCATGACGATGATAAAGGACTTTAAGAAGGACATGAATAACTCTCTTAAGAAGTACAAGAGAACACAACCAAAAAGGTAAAGGAATTAAACAGATTAATCCAGGATGTGAAAATGGAAATAGAAACAATAAAGAAATCACAAAAGAGTACAACCCTGGAGATAGAAAACCTAGGAATAAGATCAGAAGTCATAGACACAAGGATCACCAGCAGAATAAAAGAGATGGAAGAGAGAATCTCAGAGGCAGGAAATAACCTAGAAAACATTGAAAGAAAAGTCAACCTAAGATTTCACCAAACATCAGTGAGAATGGCTAAGATAAAAACTCAGGTGACAGCAAATACTGGCGAGGATGTGGACAAAGAGGAACACTCCTCCATTGTTGGGGGATTGCAGACTGGTACAAACATTTTGGAAATCAGTCTGGGGGTTCCTCAGAAAATTGGACATTGAACTACCTGAGGATCCAGCTATACCTCTCTTGGGCATATACCTAAAGATGCCCTAACATATAACAAAGACACATGCTTCACTATGTTTGTAGTAGTCTTATTTATAATAGTAAGAAGCTGGAAAGAACCCAGATGCCCTTCAACAGAGGAATGGATACAGAAATGGAATATTCTACACAATGGAATATTACTCAGCTATGAAAAACAATGACTTTATGAAATTCATAGGCAAATGGATGGAACTGGAAAATATCATCCTGAGTGAGGTAACCCAATCACAGAAAAACACGCATGGTTTGCACTCATTGATAAGTGGCTATTAGCCCAAATGCTCGAATTACCCTAGAAGCACAGGACACATGAAACTTAAGAAGGATGACCGAAATGCAAATGCTTCACTCTTTCTTTAAAAGGGGAACAAGAATACCCTTGGCAGGGAGTAGGGAGGCAAAGTTTAGAACAGAGACAGAAGGAACACTCATTCAGAGCCTGCCCCACATGTGGCCCATACATATACAGCCACCAAACTATATAAGATGGATGAAGCAAAGAAGTGCAGGCTGACAGGAACCGGAAGTAGATCTCTACTGAGAGACATAGCCAGAATCCGGAAATACACAGGCGAATGCCATCATCAAACCACTGAACTGAGAACGGGACCCCCGTTGAAGGAATCTTAGAAAGGACTGAAAGAGCTTGAAGGGTCTTGGGACCCCATATGAACAACCATGCCAACCAACCAGAGCTTCCAGGGACTAAGCCACTATCCAAAGACTATAATGGACTGACCCTGGGAAGGGGTAGGGGCTAGGGGGATGTTGGCCCAGAAACCGGGAAAGGAAATAACAATCGAAATGTAAAAAAGAAATACCCAAGTTAATAAAAATGAAAAAAAAAAGTCACTGAATAAAGCACAAAATCAAATAAAAAAAGAAAATGGTAGAAACCAATGCAGAAACACAGACTGTATTAAAAAATGTTTGATGAGAAAAAAAACTCAGGTGTGAACAGATGCTGGCGCAGATGTGGAGATAGAGGAACTCTCTTCCATTGTTGGTGGGATTATAAGCTGGTACAACCACTCTGGACATCAGTCTGGAGTTTCCTTGGAAAATTGGACATAGTACTACCTGAGGATGCAACTATACCTTTCCTGGGCATATACCCAAATGATGCTCCAACATACAACAACACATACAACACATGCTCCACTATGTTCATATCATCTTTTTTATAATAGCAAGAAGCTGGAACCAACCCAGATGTCCTTCAATAAACAAATGGATACAGAAAATGTGTACATCTAAACAATGGATTACTATTCAGCTATCAAAAATGAGATTTCATGAAACTTTTAGGCAAATGAATGAAACTAGAAAATATCATCCTGTGTGAGATCACCCAATCACAAAAGAACACAGATAGTATGCACTGACTGATAAGTGTATATTTGCCCACAAGCTCGGAATACCCAAGATACAATCCACAGACCACAGGAAGTTCAAGAATTTGCAAGACCAAAGAGTGGATGCTCCACTACTTCTTAGAAGGGGGAACAAGGGTTGGGGATTTAGCTCAGTGGTAGAGCGCTTGCCTAGGAAGCACAAGGCCCTGGGTTCGGTCCCCAGCTCCGGAAAAAAAAAAGAAAACATTCTAGAAGGGGGAACAAAATATTCACAGGAGAAAATACAGAGACAACCTGTGGAGAAGAGAATGGAAAAGTCATCCAGAGATGAACCCAGCCAGGATCCATCCTGTATATTCTCATCAAACCTAGTCAATAGTGTGGATGCTAAGAAGTGCTGCTGACAGGACCCTGATATAGCTATCTTCTGTGAGACTGACAAATACAGTCAGACGCTCTCAACCAACCATTGGACCGAAAACGTGGCCCCCAGTGGAGGAGTTAGAAAAAGAACTGAAGGAGTTGAAGGGGTTTTCAACCTCATAGGAAGAACAACAATATCAACCAAACAGACCCTCCCCCCCAGAGATCGCAGAGACTAAAGCACCAACCAAAGAGTACACATGGAGAGATCCATGGCTCCAGGCACACATGTAGCAGAGAATGGCCTTAGTTGGCATCAATGAGAGATGAGGCCCTTGTCATTGTGAAGGTTCAATGCTCCTGTGTGTGGGAATGACAGAGCGTGGAGATCTGAGGGAGTGGGTAGGTGTGGAAACACTCTCATAGAGGAAGAGGGAGGGGGAAGGTATAGGGGGATTCCAGTGGGGAAATCAGGAGATGGGATTACATTTGAAATGTTAAGTAAAGAAAATATCCAATAAAAATTCTTTTATAATTTCAGACTGTAATATATTTAATCATGCCATTTCTTTCTCTTCCTTGCGCCTTCACAAGTTTTCTTTATTTTTTCCTTGCTCTTTTCTAATTCATGGCCTCTTCTTTCATTCCTGTTGATTACATATGTATCATATATTGCATATATTAATGTGTCTGCTCCTATTGTCTTTTAGGACATGATATATATTTTTCTAAGCTCCTCAGGCTTTCAAAGCATCTTTTGAGAAATTTCGTTATTCTGATGGGTTTCCTGTTATATTTGACTTGTATCAGTAAAGTTTTTGTATCCTCATGAGAGAAGTTTTCTTGTATATTCTTGTTGAGGGTCTGTTCTTTACTATCAATTCAGGATTCCTTTTTCTTATCTATTCCTACAATTGAAAGGTTTGCTTTTTTTCATGGTGTCGCATATTTCCTGTATGTTCCTTTTCTGTGTTTGTTTTTACATTCCTTGCTTATTTGGTCTAGATCTTCTGATTTATCATTGAGTCTTGATGGTCTATTTTCTACTTGTACGTTTTCCTTTGAGTTTCCTAATAAGGTAATTCAGATTTTCCATTTCATATTCTTTCAGGTGGAGTCATCCTCACTGTTTCTCTTTATTGAAATTCTGTTTTCCAATACTTCAGTTTTTAAATTTCCATTACCTTTATGCTTGTGTGTTTGTGGACATCACTTAAACATTTACTCTCTTTAACTTCTTTCTCCTTAATTTCTTTCCCTTTTTTAAAACTATTTTTTCATCTTTATTAACTTGAGTACAGCTTTTGTTTTATATCTTTATTAAATTGATTATTTCTTATTTACACTTCGATTGTTATTCCCCTTCCTGGTTTCCCGGCCAACATCCCCCTAACAGCTACTCCTCCCCTTCTTTATGGGCTTCCCCTCCCCTTCCTCCCCCCATTACCACCCTCCTCCCAACAATCATGTTCACTGGGGGTTCAGTCTTGGCAGGGCCAAGGGCTTCCCCTTCCACTGGTGCTTTTACTAGGATATTCATTGCTACCTATGAGGTCAGAGTCCAGGGTCAGTCCATGTATAGTCTTTGGGTAGTGGCTTAG